>NC_064639.1:273246080-273612330 GCF_023864345.2 Schistocerca serialis cubense
CAAGCGAAAATTTACATTGGTGGTAAAATATTTGCATTGAATACAAGCGCGGGCTCTCTGGTATGCACCAGTTCCGTAAAAGCTGACACCGACGAATGTCCGTTCCGGGGAACAGTTTTGATGTGATTTATTCCGAGGTAAATACTTTGGTTTCAAAATATTTTGAAACCTGAAAAATTTCGGCATATTTGTACAAGGCCGCATTATTGTTGCGGCCGTACCAGCGAAATTCAGCTCTTTATTTTATTTCCTTTCTTTTTTTTTTTAATAGTTGACGTGGACGATGTGAGCTTCCATTCTGCAGCTTCCCTCTAATTCATATTAGTCATCTGCGTTCTCTGAATCGGGCTTACATCCCCACTAATCGGTTTCAGTGTACTGGTACCTATCATCCTTTGTTATGAAGAGAAAGGAGAGAATACCAGAACTGACAATTAGCTAATTTTTCTAGAATAGCAAACGGACAGCAAAACTTAAAATCATGCCATCAGACAAATAGGTCGCCTTCCGATTTTCATTCAGAACATTTACGCTGGTTGGGTGATTAGTAGATATCAACCGCATTTCGGTAATGGAATGTACTATCCAATAAAGGCTCAACCGGCTAGATGCCTTAGTTGCTGATGAATCTTTTGGGCTGGATGGCCGTGATCGAAGAAACTTTTCTGTTCCCGACGTTTCGTTCAGAGCGGCACCGAACATCTTCGGACGCGCTCCTGTCGACGCTGAGTCTTGCCCACTGACGAATCGGACGTCGAAGAGCAACATAAATACTGTGTAAAGTGGGCATGGTCGAGTTTACACTTTATCAGCAGAGATCATATTTGTCAGAGATAAAATTTAACTATCGATTGTACCCTGTCAAGGATAAAAACTTATCTACCGATTCTACAGAGCCACTGTCCACAGATCATGAAGTTCCAGGACTTCTCCTTTTCTGCTAAAATTACCACTATCCTTATATACACCCAACAAAAAAGGTTTTGCATCAAACGGGTTCCCAGAACTCCTGAAGATTGACGTTGGTTGTAGGTATTGTATCACAGACACAGTCCATTTGACTGTTCAGAGATATCACTAAACCCGCCCAAAAATGTAAACAACCATGCATGAGCAGCGCCTATTAGACGGAGGGGGGTACGACAACCGATCAGTTCCAGTCATTCTACCAGCAAGGAGGTACACGCCTCGTGTTGTCTGTAGTTCAACCATGCCTAGACGGTCAGTACCACGGTTCGATCGCGTCCGCAATGATACTTTGTGCCATGAAGGATTCTCCAAGGGAAGTGTCCAGGCGTCCCGAAGTGAACCAAAGCAATGTTTTTCGGACACGGAGGAGATACAGAGAGACAGGAACTATCGATGATATGCCTCGCTCAGGCCGCCCAAGGGCTACCACTGCAGTGGACGACCGCTGCCTATCGATTACGGCTCGGAGGAACCCTGACTGCAGCGCCACCATGTTCAATAATGCTTTTCGTGCAGCCACAGGACGTCGTGTTACGACTCAAACTGTGCGCCATAGGCTGCACGATGCACAACTTCACTCCCGACGTCCATGGCGAGGTCCATCCCTGTAACCACGGCACCATGCAGCGCGGTACAGATTGGCCCAGCAACATGCCGAATGGGCTTCTCAGGATTGGCATCACGTCCCCTTCACTGATGAGTGTCGCATATGCCTTCAACCATACAATCGTTGGAGACGTGTTTGGAGGCACCCCGATCAGCCTGAACGCCTTAGACACACTGTCCAGCGAGGGCAGCAAAGCGGAGGTTCCCTGCTGTTTTTGCGTGGCATTGTGCGGGGTCGACGTACGCCGCTGGTGGTCATGGAAGGCGCCGTAACGGCTGTGCGATACGTGAATGTCATTCTCCGACCGATAGTGCAAACATATCGACAGCATATTGGCGAGGCATTCGTCTTCATGGACGACAATTCGTGCCCCCATCGTGCACATCTTATGAATGACTTCCTTCAGAATGACATCGCTCGATTAGACGGCCAGCATGTTCTCCAGACATGATCCCTATCGAACATGTATGGGATAGATCGAAAAGGGCTGTTTATGGGCGACGTGACGAACCAACCACTATGAGGGATCTTCGCCGAATCGCCGTTGTGGAGTGGGACAATCTGGACCAACAGTGCCTTGATGAACTTGTGGATAGCATGCCACGACGACTACAGGCATACATCAATGCAAGAGGACGTGCTGCTGTGTATTAGAGGTACCGGTGTGTACAGAAATCTGGACCACCACCTCTGAAGGTCTCGCTGAATGGTGGTACAACATGCAATGTGTGGTTTTCATGAGCAATAAAAAGAGCGGAAATGATTTTAATGTTGATCTCTATTCCAATTTTCTGTACAGGTTCCGGAACTGTGGAACGAAGGTGATGCAAAACTTTTGTAATGTGTGTTTTGATGACTTCTCTATACAGTCGCTGAGAATAGCTTGTCGTTGTCATAATAGATAAAATTTTGGTTTCGGAAAAATTCACTTCATGGTTTCCTGCCAGAAGAGCATGTTCTGTTGCAGACGATTTTTCTGTTTACCCTAGTCGGCAAAAACTTTCGTGTTCTTTTGTCTTGTACTCATGCTTTCCTTGATAGTTACTATGTGGACATTTCCACAGTACACGGAATCTTGTATACTCCATTTGCTGACAGAAGAGTTCGTTTGTCCTCTACAGAATGAGATGCTTGAAATATATTCTTAGTTGGTCTAAAAACCAGTCTAAAACATGTTTCTATAAAATCTTGCCGTGTTTTAATGAAAGGGAGAGAAACCACTGTTTTATCGTTGCCTTTTTTCCTGCTGTTCTTCGGTCGCAGAACCCTATTTACTTCGTTGCGGACGATGGATGGAGTTCCCATGTAAATATCCATCTGTGCGTATGACTTCCCGAAAACCCTTGTATTTTACGGGACCAGACCAGTTTTTAGACCAACTAAGAAAATATGTCAAACAGTCTGTAAGGGACAAACGCCCTCTCCTCTCAGCAAGAGGTGTATATAATATTCGCTGTACACGTGGAAAGGTCTACATTGAAACTGTCAAGAGAAGCGTGAATACAAGACTGAAAGAACATTAAAGTCTTGTCGACAAAGGATAACAGAAAAATTAGCTCAAGATTTAGTCATCAGAAGCACCTTCGAAGATGTCCAGTGCAGCTCTGGACTAAACGTCTGGAACTGGAAAGTCTCTTCGACCACGGCCGTACACCTCGGAAAGTTCATCAGCAACAATGAAAAAAATGTCCTCGGTATCTGATGGGACAAGAAATTTGGTATCAGAGCGACTTGTGTAATGTCATATTGTGACGATTACTCGCATTAATTATTACTACCAGCTGGTAACCAACTGTCTTATGATTAAGGAAAGAAAAAAAAAAAACTCCAACTTCACGTCAGATTATGTGAGTATGTTCGGAACCTCTGCATTTGCGTGCTGCGGATACTAAACTTTTAACAACGGCTGTGTTAAAAACTATCAGACATCAGGTGTCGTCAGACTATTTCTTAATGACTAAAATTTCGCTATCTCTTACGTTATGCTGACCAAATATCAGGGACAGAAATGTTCGCCTTCATTAGGATACGAGATCCACCAATTTCCGGGCCGCCGCCGATGCGAAAGCGTGGTTTATCAAGTTTTACCACAGAGTATAGCGTTGCAGATCTAATTGAGCTGACAGCCTTTTTCAGCCTTCATACTGATCCCTAATTTCCGATTCGAAGATATTATGTTTCACAAATGATTGGCTGTAATCAGACTTCCTGGAAATGACGGAGCCTACCTGCGTATCCATTCAGCTATTTCGTGTAGTGTAGCACGGATCTCCGCACAAAACTTTCGGCCCCAACATACTCGTTTACATACATACGCCGTATATATTACTAATGCGAGAGCCGCTGTTACTTTCAGGACACACCAACGCTCCCTCTTACTGCTGCAAGAACTCGTCCCACACACCATCGGTGCACAGTGTAATTATTACGGTGAAATACATAAGTATTTTCAAGGATGATACTTGAATATATAGAGACTGGTTTTACAGATATAAATATGATTGGCTCATGTTCAAGTTAGCACAGCGTCCGTCAGAAAGACCTCCCGTATTGCAAAGAGAAGGTAAAAACAATCAAAGATACAGAGATAATATTTTATTTGTGAACGACAAAACTATGCCACTTTACATAAGTTGTTTTTAAAAATTACGTCCGGTAAATAACGTCCTCCATAGCTGACGAGTAGATTAACACTTTCCCCGAAGTTGTACATAGTTCTTCATGGGTGATTGCCTACTTAAGTGTTTGCAGGGTTGTAGGGCGATATTTGTACACTTGAGCCATTAAGAAAAAAACCGCAAAGAAAAAATCAAGAGGCGGTAAATCTGGTTGCCTTGGGGAACCCGCGAAGAGAGAAGACGTCGAGGAACTGTCTCAAAATTTCTAGAGAACGCCGAGAAGTGTGAGCTGTGGCTCCATCTTGTTCGAACCAGACTTCTGCCTCTTCACGGTCCCTAACACACTAGTTTAACTTAGGTCGGAGGACGGTTTCTATCATATGATAGTAGCGATTTTATTTAAGCGTCACCGTTACGCCATCTTCTTTGAAGTCATACGGGCCCCATACACCAGATTCAGCAACGTTGCACCAAACTATCACACAGTGGCTGTGAAGTGGTCGTCAGTGAAGTTCCTGAGGGTTTTCTGCTGCCCAGTAGCAGAAATTTTGCTTGTTTCGCGTACCTGACAAATGAAAATTGGTCTCATCAGAAGAAATCAAACCAGCGCTCGGGGGAATTTTCTGAAGAATTTCCTCACACACGGCCTTGCGAGTTTCAAAATCTCTCTCACTTACTTCTTAGGTGACGAGCATTTTGGTTGCAGGAGGAGGAACAGATTAAGGTTTAACGTCTCGTCGATATCGAGGTCATTAGAGATAGAGCACAAGCCCTGATTACGGGAGGATGGGAAGGAAACCGTGCCCTTTCAAAGGAACCATCCCGACATTTGCCTGAAGCGGTTTAGGGAAACCACGGAAAACCTAAATCAGGATGGCCGAACGCCGGTTTGAACCTCGTCCTCCAGAATGCATGTCAAATATGCTAACGGCTGCGCTACCTCGCTCGTTTATTTTGTACGGGTGCATGTGAAATTCTCTTTGCAGGATTCTTCAAATGATCCCAGGGCAGCTGTACGTTTAAGTAGTGAGCGAATTGGAGACTGATCGACGGACGCTCTCACACGCACCACGTTTTCCAGCTTTGTTTACAGTCCGAGGTTGGCTAGCAGATTTTCTTTTCAATCCACAGTCTCACGTCCAAACGTTCGATACCCCAAATGCGCATATTTTTCCATCGGGAAGAGAATCAGGTCAGCCAAGTAAGAGCCAAATGCGGAATGCTTACTGAGTAGCAACCACGGAACCTCCACAACAAACACACGGCGCTCGCCTAGCCAAGCCATTTGAACCTAATGAAAATGGCACGTACATGGCTACCGATCGATACCCCCTCCACATTCATATCCGCTCCACAACTCACACAGCGGCGTCCCCAAACACGGGAGGACTTTCAGCGGACCTTGTAGAGTATTTTCAAATGGCTCTGAGCACTATGGGACTTAACATCTGAGGTCATCAGTCCCCTAGAACTTAGAACTACTTAAACCTAACCAACCTAAGCGCATCACACACAGCTATACCCGAGGCAGGATTCGAACCTGCGACCGTAGCGGTCGCACGGTTCTAGGCTGTAGCGCCTAGAACCGCTCGGCCACCCCGGCCGGCGTAGAGTATTTTGTTTCCGAAGTTACAGTAAACTCGAAACGTGTTTTGAAATAAAGATTGATTTTTTTGTGTACAAAACAGTTTATATCATGTTTTTTGTGTGTGTGTAAAATTACTGTGAGCAGTTTCAGACGACGCAGCTGATCTCATTAAAAGCTTGTTTGACGAACTGCAGTGCCATCTTGCAAAATTCTTAAAATATTAGAATGTATCAACGCTTCGGCTGGGATGTAGAGGCCTTCCTCAGTGCGAAAGCTGGTTAGCTGGGGTGTGAGTGCACCAGTAAATCGCTTTCCTGACGGTGTCGCTAGACAACCGATGTTGTATTTATTAGATTTCAATAACTCTAAAATATCACGTTGAATAAAAACACCGCTCCAGCTTTATGGTTTTTTATTTAAAAACTTTTCTATTTTAATAGGTTTATTGTTTAAAAAGCTTATAAATAAATTAACGATACAACTGCAGCGGTGTTTTTACTCAACGTGATGTTTTCTGGCTGAGGATGTCCATTAAATGAACGTTTGTGTTTATTTATAACGTCGGTAGGTATAAGGAAAGAGGGGGTGGGATATGTAGCCGACGTTTCGTTAACTGCACAGCTTGCTGGCAACTTGTAGCTCGCTAGGAACCAGCGGCAATGTGGTGTGCGTACTGTAAGACCTTCAGTACACACACCATCAGATTATTTGACTTGTCGCTCTAACGAAATAGTCGAGTGTCAGCAATGTGTCTCGTGGTCTTATCGTGGCGTGTTTATCTTCTGCCGTTAGGTCAGATGATAGAAATGCCACTGGCACGCTTGGAGTAGCAGATTGATGGTGACCAACTATAAACAGAACTTGATTAGTTTTCACACACATTTATTAAAATAATAACAAGCATACACATTACTTAACTTGGTTCTGGATGCTATTTACAATTGACAATCTGGAGTTCCTTTGGTATTGGTACGTTAATTTTATCCTCACATATATCTCTGATACTTGACAAAAGTGTCTATACATTTATCTTGATGGCTATGTACAGGAATATGGTAATCTTATTAGGCGCAGACTGAAACTTGACTACAGACTGGTGCAGACAAATGCAGACTGACTAATCGGAGGTCTGTACACTCGTTATAATACCTCGCGCGTTCATGTATCACTGCGCGAGTGTGATCCGCGAAGAGAAAAGGTTCTACGTTAGCAGCAATCTCATTGGCTGCGTTACATATTAATTACGCGGATCAGCGGAAGCAGAATTTGGTCCGTCTCCATGGCAGCGCCATCTCGTAGTGGAGACGGACGAGCGCTGCGCCCGCGCTGTTGTGCTTCGCGGACCGCGCTCTAGTGGGAAAGTTGCGTACGCGCTGACTACGCGGAACTATGTACACAACAGGCAAGCTTCTTGGGGCCGTGTTACCTCACTGCAGGTAGTAGAAAGACGACGCCGCTCACGCGTGCCCTGTTTGCCTGGCCGGTCGCGCCAGTGCAGCCGCTGCCCTGCGATCAGACTCGGCTCGTCGCACTGTAACTGCCGACAGCCGGTACGCCGGCAGCCTGCAGCCATTTTTCTCTTTGTCTTTGTGAGGCTGCTTCGGGATTTCGATTTCCTGTCTCATTATTCGTATATGAATCCACGGTTGTGTTGCCAGTATTCAGGCTTGGTTGTCTTCAGACAGACCAGATTGGGCTGTGTTCTACCAGACCGAGTTGAAACGACACATATCACACGAAGCTAGTGGTAGCAACAGTACAGCACTTCTTGAACTCAAGATGGCCTAATTTGGCCGAAATGGGCCACAACGGTTACACAACACGTGATGAAGACTGATATGTGGTTCAAATCGTTCAAATGGCTCTGAGCACTATGGGACTTAACTTCTGAGGTGATCAGTCCCCTAGAACTTAGAACTACTGAAACCTAACTAACCTAAGGACATCACACACATCCGTGACCGGGGCAGGATTCGAACCTGCGGCCGTAGCGGTCGTGCGGTTCCAGACTGTAGCGCCTACAACCGATCGGCCACCCCGGCCGGCAGACTGATATGTGCCTAAAATAAAAAAAAAAAGAGAACACTGTCGTCTGCGAAAAAAATTTCCACTTTCCGTACATCTTGGATAATTTAACCAAACATAGAAACATAAAACAAATTCAGTTGATTGATCATGCAGACTAAGCTCCTGGCATCACTAACTGGATGTTTAATAGATAGGAAGGAAACCATTACTTTCCGACGCAAAGGGCACTGCTGCAATGCAACGGCAGGAGTTGAAAATATGTGCTGAAGCGGAACTCGAACCCGGATCCTCCGCTTCACTAGAACTGTTCCCTTAACCGCCTCTGCATTCCAGACGCACTTTCCATCAGACCCTGACTGCCAACTTCCCGCTCCCCGCACCGCAAAACCCCCGCCAACTAACATCCTAGTCGCAGAGTTCTGATTCCCGTATGAGTTCAGATGTTCGTTCTCCACTGGCGCTGAAACTTTCTCATCAAACAATTGTCGCACCCATAGAATTATAGATACGAGTGGTGTCTGTTCTGTCGGACATACTACTCGTATAAGTTCCCTGAGATGTAATTCACACCATCCTGGCTGCGTCACTTCCGAGGCAAGCTCACTTCGTTTTCGTAGCACTTGGCGGTTGGCATAGCCTTGAGAAAGACAGTTGTCCTTCTGTCTCATTATAATGATTATATTCGCATGAAACAACAAGTTTACTGTCCGCCCCCGGTAGCTGAGTGGTCAGCGCAACAGGCTGTCAATCCTAAGGGCCCGGGTTCGATTCCCGGCTGGGTCGGAGATTGGGTATTGTGTTGTCCCATCATCATCATTTCATCTCCATCGACGCGCAAGTCGCCGAAGTGGCGACAAATCGAAAGACTTGGACCAGGCGAGCGGTCTACCCAACGGGGGACCCTCGTCACACGCCATTATTATTACAACAAGTTTACTGCTTCCAGTCACTGCTTATTTAATTGCATTATGCGAATCGAAGGTTTGAACCTCCATCAACAGGCGGATTAATGTGGATTCATTTGGTATGTATGTGTTGTGTTACTACTCTTGAGTAACTTGACGCACTGTCTAGAAGAGAAAATCAAAACACCATTTCAGAGTATGATTAATCGTTTTGCAGAGATCTTTAACTAATGGATGACCAAAAATATAAATGTGGAAGTATAATAAAATACCTCCAGTGGCAGGCAGGCACACTCTTCTCCGGGCAGAGATAGTAAATCCACATCGAGCTTGTCGTAGTATTAATGCTAGAGCTTAGGCTACTGTGGTCGTGAGATACACGGTTCGGCTTCCCGTGTGTTGCTTGACCTGAGTTTAACGCTGGAAAAGTCGGAATTGGTGTATAGTCTTCTCGTTGCACGTTGGCATCTTTCGAGGACAGAGGGCTCGCCAACCACATCATGAAAGTAGTGTGCCGGAAAGTTGTAGGACACATGAAATAATCGGCGCAGGATTTTATTCTGGAGGGCTTGTAGGCGAATGCTCGGAGCTGCAATTCCCCATACTTCACTGGGGTCAAACATTCACCCAGTAAATATAGAGACCACAACTGACAAACAGTGAAGACGTCTCCTTGAGCAGTGGATAAAGCGCACCAAGCCGCTTATTCACATGAATAATATGCTTCTTCCATAAGAGGTTCTAATCCAAGAAGATCCCTAGGTATTTCGAGAATTTAGTGCATTCAGTGGATGCCCAAAAAGCACAACAACGGCGACCGCTCGTGGATTACACCTGCTCTGGATCATGCCTTAGCTTTTGGTAGCATTGCAACCGAGGTTCCAGTTCGCAGCTCATTCTTCAGGTTGGTATCAAGCATCTTGAACACAGCGATGCATAGCCACCGGCAACCTATTGCGCGTGAGAAGAGCTGTGTCATCGGTCATCGGCGTACATGGCATTGATTACTCTTGGCGACTTCGAGAGGTCTGCTGTGTATGCTACACAGAGCACTGGATGTAAAACCGGAGCCCTACGGTACCCTGGCCCGTTCGGTAAATATCCTCTCTCCAGCATCAACAATGCTGGTGTGGTGGTCAGGATAGCTGCGGATGAGTTTGACAAAAGCTGGCTGGAATTCCTGTACAAAGAGGTTACACAGCCGGCCACAGTGCCAACGCTATCAAACGGCTCTGACAAAACCAAAAATATGGCTCCAAAATATACTTTATTGTCAAAAACTGGGATGGCCTCCTCAACAACGAACCGCTGATGAGCGATCGAGTGGTGTTGGCGGAAGCCAAATTTCTCATTAGGTAACATGCAATTTTACTCCGTATGCAGGTTGTCTTGCACGGTAGGTGCGCTCGAAAATCTTGCTGATCATCGGGAGGAGACTTAGGGGCCGGTAACTGGTAGGATCTTTCCTGTCCTTCCCAGACCACCACAACCGTATGTTTCCAAGGTCGAGGATAGCGCTTCTGGGGAGCATGACGCTGAATTGCCGCAGCCAGAAGTGCTTTGAGCGCTCGGCTCCCAATGTTATCACCCACTGTGATCATAGGCACCTTTCACTGTCGTGATGCATCACATACACCACGCACTTTGTGAACAATGAGGGAACAAAGATGACGTCTAGAAACTAATAAATGAAAAGAACACAAAGCAAAAACGAAAACACTCTTTTGAAGTGCAATAGAGTCTACATAATCATTGCACATAATGCTTTTACATGTCAGCCTCATTACATAATGTGTACTAAGTATTAAGCTTTGTAAACTTGACAGAAACGAATCTGTGACCAGCGGAGATGTATACATATATATTTCAATTCATCTACGCAACCGAAGATCTCCGTAGCGCTTTAAGACTTCCTCCGAAATAGTGTTTTGTTTCAATATATGTCTTTTCCACTTCGAAATTATGGTGACCAGGTGAAACTGCTTTCGTCTGATCACAAGTGTGAGTTCTTTGATTGCTCTGGGAGAAGACTCATCGAAGCACAACATATAAAATTTTAGATAAAATATTTACTTAACTTTGACATACTTTTTTGCACAGAAGTACTGGATAATTAACAGTTGTCACTGACTAGCAGAGCATCGCTTGATGCACCAATTAATAAATTGTTCTCTTGCAGAGCAATGTTCAGCATTAAGAACACTACAAGTTCACCTGAAACTTTAACTACTTGTTGGTCCTAGCCGATGATGTTGCATGCTCAACACTATATTGACCTCGGTGTGAGGGCGCTGCTGTTCCTGAGAGGGAGGTGTGGTCTTCTGGAGTGCCTTACATACATCGTTGCGAGCCCTACTAATATCTGTGGTGTCGATTCGCATTGCCGACTTGGGAACCGCAATCTCTGGACGATGCCACAGAAAGAGTGTTTTTATTTTTGCTGTATGTCCTTGGCAGTTATTAGTTTCTAGACACCATCTTTATTCCCTCAATATTCACAAAGTATGTGGGTTTGGGTGATGTATGACAGCACAGAAAGTAACCTCTGACTGCTGGAGGTATTTTAGTTATTATACTTCACATTTACGTTTAGGTTCTTCCTTAAGTCAATGACCTCCATAAAACTATAAGCTATCATCTGTAATATTGTTCTGTATTTCTCTACTACACAGTGCCACAGGTTACTCAAAGTCGTAACACAACACATACATGCCGAATTAATCTATATTAATTCACATGTTGGTGGGGATTTAAATGTTCAATGCGTTGTGGGGACAAGTGTTGACTGGAAACAATAAACGTGTTGTTTCTAGCCGGCCGCGGTGACCGAGCGGTTCTAGGCGCCTCAGTCCGGAACCGCGCAACTGCTACGGTCGCAGATTCGAATCCTGCCTCGGGCATGGATGTGTGTGACGTCCTTAGGTTAGTTAGGTTAAAGTAGTTCTAAGTTCTAGGGGACTGATGACCTCAGATGTTAAGTCCCATAGTGCTCAGAGCCATTTGAACCATTTGTTGTTTCATTCGTTGTTAATAAACCACAGTAAAGTGTAACCAAAGAAGTTCGAATTTAAAAAAAAAAAAAGTTTGCGTTGCTAGGTACACGAAGATCCACGAGGGCACTGTTGCGTGATTGTGTCATTAATCGTATTTTCTATCTCATATTTATCAGTAATTTAGAGAGTGAACCTCCCCTGCTGAGTTGGTACTACGGAGGAGGCGAAGCGCTCCGCCCCTCCCGTTCCGGGGAAAGAACGTCAGCTCCAGCGATGGGGAGAGGGGAGAGCTGGGGAGCGTTAGCCGAGCGAGTAGCTGATAATGAAGTGGGGAACGCGTGCTAATGGCCATGTGAAAAACTGCGGGGCCCTATGGGACTGGCCGGCGATAGCGTTCAGGGAAAGGGTGGGGGGGTTCCCCGCGAGCACAGTCGGGAGTCCTCGGACGGCAGGGCACGGTGTAGGGCAGTTCCAATTAAAGTGCTCACGCACGGTATCCCCGAACCCCGGTATTGCTCTCTCCACCGGAAGCGGAAGGCTTAATGGGCCCGCGCTGTTGTTGCTGTCCTTAACGATGCTGTCGGTACCCGAGTTGTGGCCAGAAGTGGGGGAAGGAGTGGAAGGCGGGTAGGGGGTTTCGAGCCTCCTGGAGGGCCACTCCCACCCTGCCGGAGAGAGGGATGGCTTCTAAACCGATCGAGTGGGTGGATCCTTTCACTTTCCCTCCTTATTTCGTTAAAGCCGATAGCTAATTGGCACAAGTCGCTATCTGTCGCTTCTCGATGCTATGAGGGACAGGAGCACATTCGATGGCAAAACATTACAGCAAAGAAACTCAATTATCTTACTCCGGTTTGAAGCTCCACTTGACATTTTCCCGTGTTTTCGATTTAATATTTGCGTTGCTTTGAAAATCCGTCTTATTTCTTTTTGTTCACATAGGTATGTATCAACACCTATGTGACACCTTCTGTGGGTCGCCGACCACGGTGGCCGAGCGGTTCTAGGCACTTCAGTCCGGATCCGCGCGACTGCTACGGTCGCAGGTTCGAATCCTGCCTCGGGCATGAATGTGTGTGATGTCCGTAGGTTAGTTAGGTTTAAGTAGTTCTAAGTTCTGGGGACTGATGACCTCAGATGTTAAGTCCCTTAGTGCTCAGAGCCATTTGAACCATTTTTTTTCCGGTGGTCAACTTTTATTTCTGTGAAGTAGTACAGTCATTTATGTGTTGCAGACCCAAAATTATAACAGGTGCATTTTCACAAAAACAGACATAATGTCTGATAGGATAGTCGCAATCAGTGATTTTATAATTCAACTTATAGCACGTCTTGATTGCAAAATGTTTATTCATATGACCGGTTTCGGTTCATTTAGAACCATCTTCAGATCTGATATTTCGGTTACAGGAGTAACACGTCCAAATACAGCAACTTTCACATGTGACGCAGCATGTCAAAGTTGCTGTATTTGGACAGGTTACTCTTGTGACCGAAATATCAGATCTGAAGATGGTTCTAAAGGAACCGAAACCGGTCATATGAATAAACATTTTGCAATCAAGACGGACTAACAGTTACAGGTGCATTTTCTTTGGTTTGTTCGATTGCTTATCTGAAAATTACGTTTCTGCTGAAACTGCGTTATGATAGACGATTTTTGTGCCATTTTTATCGTCTTTGGCAGCATGCCATCTGCAAAGTAGCCATGTAGAAATTTTTTGTACATTTCTGATTATTTCGTGGGTAGTGTTTATGTATGTTACTGTACATACACACCTAAGAGGACGGAAAATATAACAACAGTAACATAGACAAGCATTGCTCACGAAATAAGACTTCAGAAATTTGCAACAAAATTTCTTCATTACTGCTTTGCAAATGGCACTCTGTCAGAAACGACAAAGAAGGGCACAAAAACCTATCTATAATAACGCAGCTTCATTAGCAATGTATTTTTCAGGTGAGCAATCAAAACAAACCAAATAACAGATGGTTCAAATGGCTCTGAGCACTATGGGACTCAACTGCTGAGGTCATTAGTCCCCTAGAACTTAGAACTAGTTAAACCTAACTAACCTAAGGACATCACAAACATCCATGCCCGAGGCAGGATTCGAACCTGCGACCGTAGCGGTCTGGCGGTTCCAGACTGCAGCGCCTAGAACCGCACGGCCACTTCGGCCGGCCAAATAACAGAAAAATAATTATAAACTACATATTATACTTTACTGAAATAAAATTTGACGCACAGAGGATGAGACACAGGTGCCGAAACAATTTGGGTGAATAAAAAGAAATAAACCGGTTTTGCGTAAGGTGGATTTTTAAAACAATCCAAATTGCAAAGAAACAGGTGTTGCAACTTTTCATCTTCGTTCCATTCTTTCCTTTCTCTAACCTGAACGAGACTGTAACCACTCCATCTTGCTGGGAGCGTTTCATCATGAATCAGACACTGATTTAGACTCACATTGTAACTATACACACAACTTGTCACCATTTTTGATCACCTTTCGCACAATTGTAGTACATCCTGAGTTGTGATAAATGCTGCTCTAATGCAATGAGGTTTTAAAGCGCTTTCAACAAAACGAGTTTCAAGTTTTTAGGAGTCTGTTAGTGCAACAGGCTAAGGCGACGGGCTAGAAGTCATCCGCTACTGCGTACGAGCATCGTTTTATTTCTGAATATTCCATCAAATGTATCGCTAAAACAATTCGTATTTCTTCGGAAGGAAACAGTAATAATAACAATAATAATAATAATAATAATAGTACTAATAATGATGATGATAGTGGTACATTCGTCGCATGGTACGTCCCACGGCAAGAATATCGTGTAACAGGGATAGCGCATTGTCAGAAAGAGTTCACGTTGTGGGTTTCCAGCAGACACAGTTCAGATGCGGAACAAATAACAGGGACTTCACATTCTGCGACTAATAAGGCGCAGCAACCGTAAACGTACTACACATCTGTGGTGCGGGAAACAGTTCGATTTATCCCCACATTGGCCATTATAAAGATCACTTACTTGTCATTGACTTGGTTTTCTCTTTTATTTACTTCAATTTTCTTATTACAGCAGATAGCATCTGCAATGTTTTGTTCGTTTATTTATTCAACACGCATCTGTGACTTTAAAAGAGCGTTTGAACTGTCACATATACAGTATTTATTTTTTGACTCTTTGATAGTGCTATCTTTTCTGTGGTTTCGCTTTTTTTTTCTTTTTGTGTGCAAAGAGGACACTTCCTCGTCTAGTTTCAAGAAGATTTTAAATTTCAGCCGCAGGCACGCACTCTGAAGCTGTACGACGGGAATTGTGTTACAAAAGACTGCGGAGCAAATTAGTACTCTGCGTAGCGCCAAAAATGTGGAAGGCGCGTGGAGGTGATGAAAGAACGACGTCGCTTGCGTCTCTCGTAACACAGAGGAAGACCGCGTCAGCGTCTCACGTTTTCTTTGTTTACATTGACTCTGTAGTACCCGATAGCAGGAAAGAGAAGGGAGGAAACGTCACGGCGGTAGGACAACGACTGTAGACGCACACAGCCCACAAGGGCGGTGCCATTGTCACCAATTGCAGTGTTACATTTCATAACAACAATACGGCATTAGTAGGAGACATGGTTTTGTTATTTATCTTTTCTGTAATCTGGTCCCAAATGGTTCAAATGGCTCTGAGCACTATGGGACTTAACTTCTAAGGTCATCAGTTCAAAAATGTTCAAATGTGTGTGAAATCTTATGGGACTTAACCGCTAAGGTCATCAGTCCCTAAGCTTACACACTACGTAACCTAAATTATCGTAAGGACAAACACACACATCGATGCCCGAGGGAAGACTCGAACCTCCGCCGGGACCAGCAGCACAGTCCATGATTGCAGCGCCTAGACCGATCGGCTAATCCCGCTCGGCTAAGGTCATCAGTCCCCTGGAACTACTTAAACCTAAGTAACCTAAGGACATCACACACATCCATGACCAAGGCAGGATTGGAACCTGCGACCGTAGCGGTCGCGTGGTTCCAGACTGTAGTGCCGAGAACCGCTCGGCCACCCTGGCCGGCCAATCTGGTTCCATAATAGTTGATACCACAACATACAGTGAGGTGACAAAAGAGATTGGATAGCGATATGCGCATATACAGATGAAGGTAATATCGAGTAAATAAGGTATAAAAGGCCAGTTCATTAGCGGAGCTGTCATTTGTACTCAGGTGGTTCATGTGCAAAAGCATCCGACGTAATTATGGCAGCATGATGGGAATTAACAGACTTTGAACACGGAGTGGTAATTGGAGCTACACGCATGGGTCTTTCCATTTCGGAAATCCCCAAATCCATAGAGTTAAGACTGTGCAGAGAATACCACATTTCGGGCATTACTTCTCACCACGGCCAATGCTGTGGCCGACGCCCTTCACTTAACACCCGAGAGCAGCGGTGTATGTATGAGGTGTCAGTGCTGACAGACAAGCAACACTGTGTGAAATAACCACGAACATTCCGTTAGGATAGTGCGGTGAAATTTAGTATTAATGGGCTATGGAAGCAGACAACCGACGCGGGTGCCTTTGCTATCAGCACGACATCGCCTGCAGCGCCTCTCCTGAGCTTGTGACATATAGGTTGGACCCAGGAATGGAAAACCTTGGTCTGGTCAGATGAATCCCGATTTTGGTTGGTAAGCGCTAATGGTAGGATTCGTGTGGGGCGCAGACCCCGCGAAGTCACGGACACAATTTGTCGACAAGACACTGTGCATGCTGGTAGTGGTTCCATGATGGTGTGGACTGTGTTAACATGGAGTGGACTGGGTCCTCTGCTCCGATCGAACTGGTCATTGACTGGAAATGGTTATGTTTGGCTACCTGGAGACCATTCGTAGCCATTCATGAGCTTCACGTTCACAAACAACGATGTTATGTCACCGGATCACAATTGTTCGCGACTGGTTTGAAGAACATTCTAGACAATTCGAGTGAATGCTTCGCCCATATGGCCCTAAACGAATCGAACATTTGTGGGATGTACTCGAGAGGTCAGTTCGTGCACTAAACCCTGCACTGGCGACCCTTTCGCAATAACGGACGGTTATAGAGGCAGTATGGCTCAATACTTCTGCAGGGGAGTTCCAGCGACTTGTTGACTCCATGCCCCGTCGAGTTGCTGCACTATGCCGGATGAAAGGATGTCCGACACGATATTAAGAGACATCCCGTGTGTTTTGTCACCTCAGTGCGCATACCAGCATCAAGGAAAATGATAATAACGCACAAATGCAAAGATGTACAATTCAAAATCCCATGAATGTAAGGCCTAATACAAAATGAACATCGGATCGCAATATAAAGACTACAAAATAGGAGTGTTTAAAATTGCGCTGACACCCATAAGCATTTCTGTGTATGTAAAACTGGCAAAATCAGTTATTATTTATTAGCAGCACAAAACGTGTCACGGGCGCATTTAGATTTAATTGGACAAGTACTTCTTTACTAATAGCAAGGTAATTTTTCATTTCTTTGGTTTTTATGGCGTAATACTAACATTATGGTCACAGGCAGAGTTGCTCTGTTTGGTGTTCCTGCTTGTCTTTGTAGTTATTACTCTAAATTGGTCGCTTTCATTTTCATCTGCACGCTGTAAAGCATTCGAAACCACTGTGACCAGACGACACTGCTCAGTAGACTTTACTTCACTTTTGTAATTATTGAGCACTTCAGTAGGTCTGCACTGCTTACATTGCTCGAACTAGCGCACAATGGCTATAATAACGCGCTTTTTGCTACTCTGCAGTTAGTCAGTCTCTATGAGTCACTTCTCGTGTTTCTCTCAGCAAAGCGACATCCATTTCAAAGCCTTTCCGCATCTACGTCTCCCCTCTGTTAAACGTTACGTTTCGGCAGCTACACGCCCCCTGAACTGGTTGGCAGACGAGCCATCAGCTATATACCTTGCTATCATAACGAAGTTATAAAATACGTAAAACTTTTGCCACTAGTAGTAGTAGTAGTAGTAGTAGTAGTAGTAGTAGTCGCAGCGGTAGTAGTAGCGATTTTAGTGTCTCGTTTCCTGATGTAATATACTCACCATCACCTGACATAATTTTAGGGTTGTTTTGCGAGGAGGGGAAGAGACCAAAGAGCGAGGTCATCGATCCCCTCGGATTAGGGAAGGATGTGGAAGAAAGTCCGCCGTGCACTTTCAAAGGAACCATCCCGGCATTTTGCCTGAAGCGGTTTAGGGAAATCACAGAAATCAGGATGGCCGGACGCCGGTTTGAACCGTCGTCCTCTCGAATGTGAGTCCAGTGTGCTAACCACTGCGCCACTCGCTCGGTGACGTAATTTTACTACACTTTATTATCCAACTTTACTTTTGCTGACGCATATCTTATAATCTCCTTAGTCCTATGCTGTCTCTATAGAATTACAAAGTCATCAGCGAACCTTGAAGTTTTTCTTTCTTCTCCCTGAACTTCGGCAGAGACATACTGAGTATACGGTTGGCAGAAGAATGCTTTTAGTATTACAGATTAACAATATTGCATTTTTACTAAAAATATCTTTCAGTATTGTTAATTGCACGATAGAGTACTTTAAAGTTGAAGTTGAATGTCATGACGTTCTAAAGTTACTCCAGGGAAAAGGTGGATAGATAGATCCGTGGTATATACATTCTAAGACAAAATTAAAAAAAAAAAAAAAAAAACACGAAGAAATTGGGACGGAGATCGGTTGATGTGATGCACATGTACTATGCCAGAAAAAATTGGGTAATTTATTTAAGAGAAAGAGCTTCACAAATTGAGCAAGTCAGTAACGCGTTGGCCCATCTCTGGCTCGGGATTTTGACGATCTAATGAGTTATTTGGACAGAATTTGGTACGATTTCCCTCAGAAGGACATCCAACAACTCTAGCAATCAACACTAAGGCGAATAACTGCTTCCATAAGGGAGAGAAGTGGACCAAAGCGCTATTGATTTGGTCAGTTTGTGAAGTTCTTTCTCTTGAATAAATCATCCAATTTTTCTGAAATCGTAATCTACCGATTTCCGCAGCATTCGGTTAATTTCTTCGTAATGCGTTTGTGTGTGTGTGTGTGTGTGTGTGTGTGTGTGTGTGTGTGTGTGTCTCACTGGGCTGGTCGAGGGAGAGAATGTGGAAAAATGTTGCGAGAAGAAGAGGAGCGAAGAGGTGAAGTATGCTTTCGAGAATTACCTAATTGGAACAAAGTAAGCAGCATAGAGGAAGATTTTAGACTGAAAGAAAATGTTTGCGTAAGGACCGCTCATTATAAAGGGCATTGTATATAGTAGACAGTTTTATAGGACTGAGATTAAGCACATTGTAGTTAGTATTACGCTAATGCAATTGTTCACAAACACAGAAACACAAGCGTCGTTTTGTTGCGCCCAGTATTCGCCGCATAACGGATGCGTGGCTGATTACGGGTCGAGAAGACGTATGGGCGGCTGTCGCTGGGTTTTCCGTTCTGTCGGTTTGCCAATAAAAGCTGGAGTATTTATTTTTTTTAAAAAAGGAACATATCATAGCCGGGCAGAATTCTGAAAATATTCCCGTTTTCCTCGTCAGTGCCTCTTTAGTTCAACAAAACGCACTCGTCGACCACCCGTCCACCCCTGCTTCCGTTCAACCAATTCAAATTTTGTGTGTCACTGGTCTTGTTTTTTCTACTTTCTTCCTTTTTTAATAACGGCCACAATTTTGTAAATTGAAGAGCTCTTTCTAAATGGCAGCATTTATACCGGCACGCTTTAAACGAAATGGGTAATAACCTTGTTTCTGTTGCTTTCCTTTTGTCTTCTGCAAAACGGATTCTGCCGTTCCATTAGAATCACGGGATTAGACATTCGGCTTCTGTAGGCCATGGCACAGGAAAAATCTGTCATCGTCAAAATGTAGGGATCAAGCAAAGCCCTGGCAGCACGACCCTAACCGATTTAAGATTAATATCTGCGGCCTATTACGATTCCCTTCGATAGTCTACGTCGTTTTATTTTTTTTTCTCAGGAAAACTCGCCGTGTCCTATTTACTCTTTGCCTTCTAATATCTTTTAACATTGATAAATTACTGACAATCTGTTTTCTCCTAGAAGAAAACTCAAAAAACGGCCCATAAAATTACCGATTGGACATACTTGTTGGAAGAGAGTTACTCGCGACTCGTATTACATTTCCGTACGTCAGCCGGTAAAAACTGAACACTGTTGTCTTTTCTCTGAAGAACTGGTAAAGATATAAAGTTTACTGATTGAAATAAATGCAGCAACCAGCCACGTATTTTTATTTAAGTTAATACGCATTTCAGGGTGTCACTCGCCTTCAATTAGTGTAATATATATGTCTGTGTCTCCAGTCACTACATAGTTACAACATCGACAACAACTTGGTTGCTGCAACTGCTCTGTGCAAAATAACAGTTTTATTCAACTAGTACATTTCGCGAGTTGTATATTTACAAAATACTGCTTTTAAGATGTATTTACTTTCTACTCAGCTTGATGTTATTCCAATTTTCTTATTTATGGATATGCCACAAACACTGCTTTACGTCTGTTTTGCCCCAAACCAGCCGAGTATCTGCCATGTTGCCTACTGACATCTTTGTTTATGATCCGAAAAATACATGGTCGATGATAACATTTTGCTTACAGGTTCTGGTATGGTCGAAGATATATTCTGCTAACAGGTTCTGTATCACTAAAAAGAAACCGGTTTGCATGAGTGTGCTATTTGATTATCTTTGACCATAGATGTATTTGTCGGATGTAAACAAAGATGTCTGATACTAGGCCGTTTTTATGCAACACAGAAGTAAGAATGTGGTTGTGCCACATCCATAAACGAGAAAATCGGAATAACAACAAGCAGAGCAGAAAGTAAGTACACGTAAGAAGCAGTATATCGAATACAACTCGTGAAGTGTAGCAGCTAAACAAAATTCTTACTTTGCACAGGGCAAGTGCAGCATCCAATTTTCTGTAGACGTTATAACTACGTACTGATACAAGACTCAAATATGAATCACGCTAATTTAAGATGGATGAAAACGCAAAACTTATTAGTTTAAGTAAAAATGTATTAGCTTAAATAAAAATACTTAATGTGGCGGGTTGTTGTATTTATTAAAATAATGCAGACCACAGCCACGGATTACACAGCCAGTAAAAAGGATAAATTGTTATAAAGTCGAAATTTATGTCAAATGCTAAGGTGTAAGGTCGCTGGACGATGTAAAAAATTTAAGGTTCTCTCAATACTGTCCAAAGATAAAAAAAGAAAGAAAATGACCGGTTTCGGACAGTGTCGGCCAACTTCAGATCCTTTCTCGTGGTTACAGAGTAACCAGTCTTATCTGTCAGTTACAGTTTCATATATTCAAATTTATGAAGTGAAACTAATAGTTCCGTTAAGATTGGTTACTCTGGAACCAAGAGAAATGGGCCTATCTTCAGATAGTTTCTCGTGGTTAGCCTACAGGGCAACCAGGCTTGTCCTCAAATAACAGGTCGGTTGCATCAACTTGGCAACCATATCACTCCTTAGCTTAACCCTGAACATCTCGAAAAATGAGTTCATAATTTTTCTTTTTTTTTTAATTTTTTAAACAACTTTGTCTGTGGAATGAAATGTTACTTGCTTCCACATATCTTTCGATACAACCAAAACGTTTACAGAAAATTCTTCAGTTATGATATCTTGAACAGTCTTTGCAAAAAACGACGTTCCGGATAAGGAGATGAGGACTGACTTATCATGAATTTTTATTTTTGACAGAATCACTTCTTTATGACACAAACACATTCGGTTTCCGCCCACAATGGCCTTCTTCAGGTGCTAAAATAGAAAATGGAAAGCTTTTATTAAGATCCAAAACAAGTAAACATATTTTCCCTACATCTATTTACCAAATAAGTAAACTGCTATTAAAATAAATGAGTATCAAACGGTTCAAATGGCTCTGAGCACTATGTGACTTAACATCGGAGGTCATCAGTCCCCTACAACTTAGAACTACTTAAATCTAACTAACCTAAGGACATCACACACATCCATGCCCGAGGCAGGATTCGAACCTGCGACCGTAGCGGTCGCATGGTTCCAGACTGAAGCGCCTAGAACCGCTCGGCCACGACGGCCGGCACATGGGTATCATTCCTACAGACAGTATGTAGTGATCAGACATTCATCCTTCATCAAATTAAGCACAGCATTGTGTCAAAAACAAATGTTTGATGAAGTGCTTCCCATTCTGTGATGACAGGGGGTTGCTATTCTGTCATTCTGCGCAACGGATTAATCTGAGATGTACCCTTTACCCTGTGGCTCCTGCAAGATGCAATTTCCACCCCCACACTACTACAGAAGTCTGACAGGCGCTCCTAACGTTCTAAAGAGAAATGCCTGAAAAACTTTCAGCAATAAATATCTTCTGAAGTCGTCCGCTGTAAGGAAATGACACAAAAATTCACTAAATTTCTTACGTAACTAGTGGGATACTTGGATACTGGAGTAGTGCTAGTTAGTGTAAGAAATACATGATACTAACGAAAATTATTATTTATTTTGCAAAAATTCTGAGAAATCACAATGGTACTTTTAGTTATGAACTTAACACGTTATTTCTGGGTTCGTTTCGGAATTTGAAGTCACCTCTCAAGAATAGGATTCGCTAATGAAATTTCTAAACAAAGTTTAAGATTGTTATTGACTGTGCAGAATGGCTGAGAGCCGCGCCTACTCAACTTGAATAATTATCTGTTAGAATGTTGCTAGGTATGGTCGAGGCTGTCACGTGTGAAATGCAGTGAAGTGTACTGTTGTGGAGGAAATATGGGGCTCGCAAGAGCTGTAGTGCACAATACCGTAAGCAGCGATGACTGCTGTCTGCACCGTTCGCTGCTGACAAATAAAATAACTCTCGTTCTATCTGGATTGACTTTCGCCAATCAAACTCTCCCTATACCTTGATGAAGTCAAGGACTCCTATTCGCCCCTAGTCTAACTCTTGGCGTGGTACACCAGTCAGATAACCAGTCCACCATGATGCCACTCAAAATTCGCTAGCAGGCGTTCAACTATAACTCTGTCCGTTCACACCGCACGATAAGTGTGGTGGCCAACACAGTGAACAACGCTTAATCGCAAGGACTCAGTATAGAGTCGCACTTCGATTCACTCTCAACAGAGGTGCACTCCCAGTGAAGTACTGAGGAGAGACTTGTTCCTTACTCTTTGAGTACACGTACGGGCGCGCACACTCTCGTTATGTGTTCTTGCTCCAAGAGCGACAATGGAACGGCTCCTCTCCATGCCAGGCATCAAGGGGTATATTTTTCAGTCTGTTCCATTACTCCTTCAGCTCAAGGCGTCAGAAATATCGTCTGCCAATCAGCATTTCTCTTCTAAAACGGGAGAATGACGTGTCGTTTAAGGCGACCAATCCAGAAATCTGTAGTATCGGCGTTTGGCGTTTGCTGTCTTCCTGTGAAAATTTCTGAAACTGTGTGCTATGTGTAAAGAATGCGTAGGCTGGCCGCTCCCACACAATGTAGCGGAATTTGCTTTTAATCCGAACACGGGGTCGTCCTTTCACTCGGGCAAACGCTGTCTGCTCTACGGGCGGTCACCGGCCGACGTAGATGGGTTGGGACCGGCCTCCTGGTGTGCGGTTGCCTCTCTCGAACTAAAAGCTCCTGTGACCGTCGTGTCTGGAATGTATGTGTGTACGCCAGCCTCGAGTATTTCAACCACGGCGCGCACTTGTGATTCATTAGTTATTTGCATATCGTTTACATGAATTCATACAACATTGACATTATCTTATCGAGTTTGGGTTCGAATGAAGCGTCTTGATGTGCGGAATATGATTGTGAGGGCGGAATATGTAAGCAATGAAGGTCAGGAGACCATGACGTCTTACACCATAACTATGATAACTTATATTTTAATAGCGCTTTACTTAGCTCACAAAAAGATGTAGTGGAAATATTTTGGCTTGTTTCATTTCTTAATATAACGTTCTGAGTTTTCTGCTGTAGTAATCTGAAGATGGACCTTGCGGAACAATATCGCTTGTGACTGTCATAAAAATGTGTCTGTGTCGAGAATAAATAAACCTTGAAGTGAACAGTATTTCGTAAGTCGTCTGCAAATGGATGCCGCCACCGTCATCTGATCGAGATGTTGATTTCAGTCGCGCCGATGAGATACGTAGCACGCGTCACAGCACGCGATATTACAGGCCTTACGACTCCAGCCGCCGTCTCCGATGGGGAGCGAGTAACTATTTCAGACGATTTTTATACACGTTTAAATACATATAAGCTCTCGATAAAACACGAAAAAGTTAAGACCTCTAGTGGTAAATTTTTCGTTGTCAAATTTATTTCCCATGGCACTGCAAGGAGCCAAGGGTTCGCATTATGTGACGGGCAAGGCGACTAGCGTGATGTACAAGTTTGTTGGGGGGGAGGGGGCTTACTTCTCGTGCACCTCGGTTTCTGTATGATGGCGCTATGCACGGGCTATATCATCTGTGGCCTAATGTGTACACGATTACGACCTTGCAAAGACTCTCGGTTTATCGCGCGATAAATTAGCTCGACTGCACCGTGTCGCTATCGCCTATTAGGCGTGCCGCTGCTGCTGACACGGCGTGATAGATGGCGGCACGAGCTCGCTGACTGCCGGGACGTTTCCAGTTCGGCCCCTGGAGGCCAGTCAAGCCGCGATGCCCCGGGCACGGCCCCGGCTGCCTGTCTGGCCGTCAACGTCAATCAGCAGGGAGTGGCAGGCGGGGTGGGCCGCGACCTGATGCAATCTCCGTAATGGGAACCGCTCCCACAGCGTCCCCCGTAAACTGCCAGTGTCGGCAGGTGCTGAACCGACACTGGGGATTCCAGTCCGTGTAGTACTACCGGCTGTGTTGCCACAGCAAATCATCACTGCTGTAGTGCGGGTAACACCTCAGCACTGACTGTCCGTATTTATCGACGTCACCTGCGTGGCCTTCTGCTGGAGATACAGCTCTCCTGCTGAGTCGGAGAATGTGTGTCAGGAGGCCTGTTACGGTAGGCAGAGGTATCGCAGAACGTAATGTGGAGAAGAAGAATTGGTAGCTTTGAGAGATTAAATAGTGATGGCAGCAGAGAATCAGGTAGATAAAAAGAGGAGGGCTATTAGAAATTCTTGGGTAACGGAAGAGATACTGAACTGCAGTAAGTGAAGCAGGTGAAAGCGAATAGAAATGCCTAAAAATTGTGATTGACAGGAAGTGCAAAGTGGTTAAGCAGGAATGGTCAGAGGGCAGATGTGAGGATTCTAGAAGCATATATCACCAAGGAAAAAATTAAAGAGACCTTTGGAGAAAATACAACCACTTGCTGGAATGTCAAGAGCTCAGATGGAGAATCAGTCCCAAGCAAAGAAGGGAAAGCTGAAAGGTGGAATGACTGTATAGAGGGTCTGTACATGGGAGATATACACTACTGGCCATTTAAATTGCTACACCACGAAGATGACGTGCTGCAGACCAGAAATTTAACGGACAGGAAGAAGATGCTGTGATATGCAAATGATTAGCTTTTCAGAACATTCACACGAGATTGGCGGCGGTGGCGACACCTACAACATGGTGACATGAGGAAAGTTTCTAACCGATTTCTCATACAAAAACAGCTGTTGACAAGCGTTGCCTGGTGAAACGTTGTTGTGATGCCTCGTGTAAGGACGAGAAATGAGTACCATCACGTTTCCGACTTTGATAAAGGTCGGATTGTAGCCTATCGCGATTGCGATTTATCGTATCGCGACATTGCTGCTCGTGTTGGTCGAGATCCAATGACTGTTAGCAGAATATGGGATCGGTGGGTTCAGAAGGGTAATACGGAACGCCGTGCTGGATCCCAACGGCCTCGTATCACTAGCAGTCGAGATGACAGGCATCTTATCCGCATGGCTGCAACGGATCGTGCAGCCACGTCTCGATTCCTGAGTCAACAGATGGGGACGTTTGCAAGACAACAACCATCTGCACGAACACTTCGACGACGTTTGCAGTAGCATGGACTATCAGCTCGGGGACCATGGCTGCGGCTACCCTTCACGCTGCATCACAGACAGGAGAGCTTGCGATGGTGTACTCAACGACGAACCTGGGTGCACGAATGGCAAAAAGTCATTTTTTCGGATGAATCCAGGTTCTGTTTACAGCGTCATGATGGTCGCATCCGTGTTTGGCAACATCGCTGTGAACGCACATTGGAAGCGTGTACTCATCATCACCATACTGGCGTATCACCGGGCGTGATGGTATGGGGTGCCATTGGTTACACGTATCGGTCACCTCTTCTTCTCATTGACGGCGCTTTGAACAGTGGACGATACATTTCAGATGTGTTACGACCCGTGGTTCTACCCTTCATTCGATCCCTGCGAAACCCTAAATTTCAGCAGGATAATGCACGACAGCATGTTGCAGGTCCTGTACGGGCCTTTCTGGATACAGAAAATGTTCGACTGCTGTTCTGGCCAGCACATTCTCCAGATCTCTCACCAACTGAAAACGACTGGTCGATGGTGGCCGAGCAACTGGCTCGTCACAACACGCCAGTCACTACTCTTGATGAACTGTGGTATCGCGTTGAAGCTGCATGTACACGCCATCCAAGCTCTGTTTGACTCAATGCCCAGGTGTATCATGGCCGTTATTACGGTCAGAGGTGGTTGTTCTGGATACTGACTTCTCAGGATCTATGCACCCAAATTGCGTGAAAATGTAATCACATGTCAGTTCTAGTATAATATATTTGTCCAATGAATACCCGTTTATCATCTGCATTTCTTTTGGTGTAGCAATTTTAATGGCCAGTAGTGTACTTGACGGCAATATTGTTGAAATAGAAGAGGAGGTAGATGAGGATGATATATGAGATATGATAATGCGTGAAGAATTTACAGAGCACTGAAAGATCTAAGTCGAAGCAGGAGCCCAAGAGTAGACAATATGCCGTTAGAACTTCTGATAGCGTTGGGAGAGCCAAAATGACAAAACTCTTCCATCTATTGAGCAATATATATTAGACAGGCGGAATACTGTCAGGCTTCAAGAAGATACAATAATTCCAATTCCAAAGAAATCAGGTGCTGGCATGTGTGAAATTTACCGAACTATCAGTTCAATAAGTCACGGCTGCAAAATACTCATTACAGAAGAATGGAAAAGCTGGTGGAAGCCGACCTTGGGGAAGATCAGTTCGCATTCCGGATAAATGTAGCAACACGCGAGGAAATACTGACCCTACGACTTCTGACAGAAGATAGGTTAAAGGAAATCAAGGCTACATTTATAAAAACTGTAGAATTAGACAAAGCTTTTGACAGTGTTGACTGCAGTACTCTATTTGAAATTCTGAGGGTAGCAGGGGTGAAATACAGGGAGAGAAAGGCTATTTACAACTTTGTACAGAAACCACATGGTAGTTGTAAGGTTAGAGGGGCATGAAAGGCAAGCAGTGGTTGAAAAGGGAATGAGACAGGGTTGTAGCCTATCACCGATGTTATTCAATCGGTATGTTGAGCAAACAGGAAATAAAAGAAAAAATTGGAGTAGAAATTAAAGTCCATGGAGAAGAAATAGAAACTTTGAGGTTTGCCGATGACATTATAATTCTGTCAGAGACAGCAAAAGACCTGGAAGAGCAGCTGAACGAAATGGAGAGTATCTAGGAAGAAAGATATAAGATGAACATCAACAAAAGCAAAATGAGGATAATTGAATTATTCGAATTAAATCAGGTGATTCTGAGAGAGTTAGACACTCTTAAAGCAGTAAACACATTTCGCTACTTGGACAGCAAAGTAACTGATGATGGCCGAAGGAGAGAAGATATAAAATGTAGACTGGCAGTGGCATAAAAAGTGTTTCTGAAGAAGTGAAAGTTGTTAACCTCGAGTATAGATTTAAATGCCCGGAAGTCATTTCTGAAAGTATTTGTATGGATTGTAGTCTTGTAGGGAAGTGAAACATGGACGATATACAGTTTAGACAAGAGGAGAATAGAAGCTTTTGGAATGTGGTTCTACAGAAGAATGCTGAAAATTAGATGGGTAGGTCATGTAACTAATGAGGAGGTAATGAATGGATCTGGAGAGAAAAGAAGTCTGTGACTCAAAGTGACTAGAAGAAGCAATCGGTTGATAAGGCACATTCGTAGACATTAAGGGACCATTAGTTTAGTACTGGAGGGAAATATGGGGTTGGGGGAGGGGGTAAAATCGTAGAAAGAAACCAAGAGATGAATACAGTAGACAGATTCAGAAGGATGTAAATTCCAGAAGTTGTTCGAAGATCAAGAGACTTGAACGGGGCAGAGTAGCATGGAGAACTGCAGTATTAGGACTGAAGACCACAACACTAATAACAACGGAGGGATAGCTGTAACGTTTTAATTATAACCTTGAAAAATCAAACTACCGTCATGAAACTCTGTGTTCTACCTTTTATATGCATTCACCCTTCAACGTGACACGTTCTAAATACTACTTTGGTCTGATGGCTTTGAGACTACAGAAAAGTACCGTTGTACAAATGTGTAATCTCAGGGCGAAATTTCTCGAGGTTCAGCTGCGTCAAGTGGTTAATTATCCACGACCTCTCGGACGAGTGCTTCTCTGCCATTATCAAATGGTGTCTATAGTTTGGCTGGTGCTTCCGTTCATACACAACCGTTCCTATGCCCGTGACGTCACTGGTCCCCAATACAGCAATATACAAGCTAAAGTTTTCGTTGCGCTTTCTCCGTGCCCGTTTCAGTCTTCCGATGAGTCCACCTAGGGAGACGAGCAGTCAGCGCAGCAAGTTGCCAACAGAATGGGCCCGCATTCTATTCCAGGCCAGATTGGAGATTTTCTCCGATAGGGGACTGGGTTTTGCGTTGTCCTTACGCTTGTATCCTCACAAGTGTCATTTCGCTTTTGAGATGGCTGAATGAGCATCTCCTGAAAGCCAATAAATTGAAAACAATCATCCAATGGCTAGGTTCCAGACTGTGCTTACCTGCAAGGCACTGTCTTTATTGAGGACGTTTTCAGGCACCCCAGAAACGATGTGGCTTTGCCCCAATGATAGATGTCTCGTCTAATGCAATTCGTTGTCCGTTTTTCAGAGCATGTTGTGCCGAACTTTATTTGACGAGACTTTTCTCATTAACAAAGAAATGGTTACCTTACCATCGGCAGGAGAGAGATCTCTTATGACAAAATATATAATCTTCTGGTTGTATAAGTTTTATTTAGCCCAGATCGCATGAAATGCAAATGTGGACGACTAGTTTCGGCAATTTTAGTTGCCATCTTCAAATCCTTAACATGCACGAATTCAGTCCCACTGTTATGTGGATCACTGTCATCTCATCCTCGCTGGAACAGACGCATTAGTGTCGCGTCATATATCAAAGGATGAAATCGTGCACGTGGTACACATTCATAAAAATTGGTGTTTAAATACAGTTTGTGTACAAAATGTTACTTGCTCTGTCCGTGCTGACAGCTAACGGCACACTCATAAGTCGCCCAGTTTGTTGTTGTAACAACACAGACTCTCGAACGTGTCAGCACGAATGGTGTACCACTCACAGCCATGTAACATGACATAATTTCTGGATCTGTTTCAAACGGTGAATGAAACGTAACAGTCAACGTTCCCGCGTTGATTCTTTTCCAGGAACCAATGTTCAGCTGGATATGGCATAAGTGAAGAAATTTGTGGACACTCTTCCGCGCCGAATTGAGGCCACTATCAAGGTTGGGGCTGTGGTACACAGTAACTAGTTATTTGTCCCGTAAACTTATTTTAAAACCTCATTATTGGAAATATTTCTTAGTACATACGGAAACAAGTGCAAAGAAATTTTCTCAGATACAAGTGTAATGATATCCACGAATAAAAACCTCATTTCGTTGCGTTTGACCAGTTTGAAATAGTTGGGGTGTCCATTTTAAGTGGTGCAGTGATTGAGACGCTAAATCATATCTAGGAGGCTCAGTTCCTGATTTAGTCTTCCTAAATCCCCACCTCAGCCCCACTCATCCCATCCAGTCTCACCTCTCTCCACCATGTCTACCCCTACTCTCCCTCTCCCGACTACCCCTACCCCTGTCATCCAACCCGATCTATACAGTTTGTAAGGTGTAAACGATGTAAGCCAGCTTACAGTGATAATGATTACATATGTAAACCACATGCTTATTCAAGACCTAGCCCCTCCAGCTATTTTGCACATACGTGATCTACCGCTTCCTCGACATTGTGTATGTCTGTCAACAATCATACACCAAGAATACGTGAAGTGAGTGTGATTATAACATAGCTAGTCAGTGTCCACGGACGCTTCCAACACCAGTATACCTTACAGATTTGTAGATCTTTAAGTAAGTGTTAGCCTTTCCCTACGCAGACTCCACGGCGGGCGTGAATAACTATATAGCGTGAAATACTTAATATAGGGCGTCATACAGTTGTGTGAGACATGGTGCTTTCCATCCGAACGACTTGTTATGATCAAATGGACATTTTTAACATTTGAGGTAATACGGCTTAATCATGTCCCACTGACTTGTGTAAAAGGTTCAAATGGCTTTGGGCACTGTGGGACTTAACTTCTGAGGTCATCAGTCCCCTAGAACTTAGAACTACTTAAACCTAACTAACCTAAGGACATCACACACATCCATGCCCGAGGCAGGATTCGAACCTGTGACCATAGCGATCGCGCGGTTCCAGACTGTAGCGCCTAGAACCGCTCGACCACCCCGGCCGGCCTTGTGTAAGTGCTGTATGCTGTTTCAAAAGGTCATCTTCATTCATAAGATTTAACATAATGTGGGTATGGGCTGCAGACTTGTCTAACACGCCCATACTCAATAAACTAACAAGCACTTTTCCTCCATTACCTGTGATGAACATAAATAACAACATGGCATGCAGTACTTAACAAAGGGTGGAACACAGCAGTAAGAGATATGATGCTATTTTTACGTACACTTTGTTTGCAAAGGGCATTTCTTTTTTATCCTATTTACTTTTTGTTCAAATGTGTGTGAAATCTTATGGGACTTAACTGCCAAGGTCATCAGTCCCTAAGCTCACACACTACTTAACCTAAATTAACCTAAGGACAAACACACACACCCATGCCCGAGGGAGGACTCGAACCTCCGCCGGGACCAGCCGCACAGTCGATGACTGCAGCGCCTAAGACCGCTCGGCTAATCCCGCGCGGCTACTTTTTGTATACGACATGAGGCATTGGGCGTATACCACGTAACTGCCTCACGTTAAGGCATACTATGCCGTAATCTGTTATTTTATTTTAAGTGCCTAAAATGCACCGTTGGTCCCGTTAGAATAGTCCTAGCACACGTTGGCTCTGACGTCATTCTGTCCATTACAAGTAGATCCTAGATATATTTCGTAAGGTTTTATTGGAACTATTAATTATTTATCATGATTTTATGTAGAAAATAGCTAAAGTTTAAAAAAACAGTTTTTCATATAATTGCTGACTAGTTTTTGGTAACCTGAACCCCTTTTTCAAGTCATCCTATGAGATGGAAAGTTAGAATTACAATTTATCGAATAAAATGTTACAAAAATTGACTGCATGTATCAGGATGCCGATCATATCGTACCAGGATATACATATGAAACAAACGAACCCAGTAAGCTGGAAATCCATATGTTACCATGGAATTCTGCAGAAGAATTATAAATTGCTCGTAATAGAACACCAAAAGCATTTAACGTAATGTCACTACACCTTGAGTTTAGACGATGCCGTATGTGTTGTCGTTAATACTTGATATACTCACATTCCATTTATATTTATAAACTTTAATCCTCTACCTGTAATAACTTGACAAGAATTAATTTTATTAATGTTAATAATTTTACTCTTTACCACGTACTAATGCTGTTACGCAGTGCTACTGCCTAGTGTTTTAAAATACGCCGTGTATGGCGTCACTGTACCTGTTGTTATCATATTGCACCTAGTGTTCTATATGTTCATTCATGTACGTCATGATCAACTTGTCAAGAATGTATTTCATGTACGATTTCATAAACCATGTTACGGTTACAGTAAAATTTCCCAATCCTTGGACGCACGCCGATACGTGCGATTTATAAGACCACATGGATGGTGTACCACCTATTAGAGGCAGTTTTCGCTCTGACAACAATGTGCAAATGTGGTGCCCGATTTTTCTACTATCACGCTTAGTGATTTTTGGTCACTGTTTTGCTTGGCGTAAAGCAAGACATACATTTACGGTATGTAAATTGGAAATTTGTGGTAAGTTCCTATTGGACCAAACTGCTGATGTCATCGGACCCTAGGCTTACACACTACTTAATCTAACTTAAACTAGCTTATGCTGAGGACTACACGCACACCCATGCCCGAGGGAGGACTCGAACCTCCGACGGTGGGAGCCGCGCGAGCCATGGCAAGGCGCCTTAGACCGTGCGGCTACACCGCGTGGCGTTTACAGTATGTCATCTATTTTTTAACTATATTACTGATGTAGAATGTATGTTGCTGTTGTATTGCTCTATAGCGTAACATCTCCCTAAGAATGTGACTTCAGGATGGACAAGCATTCCGAAAACCGTTAATAATAAATAAATATTCTTCCCGTGCAACTTACGGCGGTTTTCATATTGGTTATTGTAAACACAAGTAAAATTGCGCCCCTATCCGAACCCAGCATGCTGGAGATACAGAAACCGTAATTTAGGGCCGGCCGGGGTGGACGAGCGGTTCTAGGCGCGACCACTACGGTCGCAGGTTCGAATCCTGCCTTTGGCATGGATGTGTGTGATGTCCTTAGGTTAGTTAGGTTTAAGTAGTTCTAAGTTCTAGGGGACTGATAACCTCAGAAGTTAAGTCCGATAGTGCTCAGAGCCATTTTTTAACCCTAATTTAGTTTCCTCGCTATTTTTGTAACTCACTTCCTGTAAAGACTGCCATGGTTCTTTGGGTGACTAATTTCTTCCCGACATCTGTCCTGTTAAAAGACAGTCTCATTTCCTTGATGAAAACGATGTCACCGAGAGTTCAAAGATATTTTCCCTTTTCTCCGGCGATTACTCGAGAAAAAGGTTGTTAATTGTTTCTGTGGACTTTTACTGGTAATTTCTCTCGTCAGATCGTACAGTGCAAATTGGTTGAAGTGGCAGAGCCTACCGTTAGGAACGTCCACTTGGCGAAATTTAACGAGCAGCAGTTACTTCTCAGTATGTTGGCTCATAATTCACTTACCGGGGAGACGCTTTACAGCCACTTGGCGCCGTAATATTTTCTAAACAGAGGAAGAGCAGCCGGCCTGTTTAACGAGCCCCGGTAATGGACTCGGGGCGTTATTGCAGCAGCGAAGCCGTCTGGCCGCGTTAAGCCTCGCCGCCGTCTAATGAAGTCTGGCGCACCCGCTGTCGCCGGTCCGCTGTCACTCTTACTCATGCTCACAGTGGCCCCTGTTAAAAGCACACTCCGCCGTCAGGCGCGGATACCTTCCGGAACTCCCTCATATAATAACCTACCATTAGTCTACCTTCTCCAGCATACAATGGAACACACCTCGACAACGGTTTTAAAGAGTACCTCCTGTCACCCAGCTCAGTTACTTCCCCCATGTATCATTTATTCATTTGTCTCGTCTCGGGCAAAGCTTGAAAAGATTACGACGGCATATTTCCAAGTAGCTGCGGTAAGTAATGTACACGGGCAGGACAAAGTCACGCAGTCGTTCTGCCAGATGTAACTTATCCGAGATATTTGGCTGCGCTATTCGTGTCTTCAGCATTCCGACCAGGTTATATGACGTGAGATAACGTAATGCTCCCAGAATGTGTAAAGTGTCCATCGGCTTTTGTAGTGAATCACCTTCGTTGTAAGAAATTTTGATTGGAGTTGATCGACGACCAACGCCGTGTTCCAAGTGAGATAAATACAATCGCACGTCGTAAGAGCATTCTAACGTGTGTTTTAAAAGAAGTATTCACTCAAGATTGCCGCGCGGGATTAGCCGAGCGGTCTGAGGCGCTGCAGTCATGGACTGTGCGGCTGGTCCCGGCGGAGGTTCGAGTCCTCCCTCGGGCATGGGTGTGTGTTTTTGTCCTTAGGATAATTTAAGTTAAGTAGTGTGTAAGCTTAGGGACTGATGACCTTAGCAGTTAAGTCCCATAAGATTTCACACACATCTGAACATTTTTTTTTTCACTCAAGATTGACGGAAGTCATATCATTGCCTTCAATCAGGGCCAGCAGCACTTAACTTGCGTAATACAAGTAACAAAAACGTGGCAGTATTATGAAATTGCATTCAATAACACGCATAAAATGTATGAAAATGGAAAATTCGTAAGCAGTATAATAATGAAGATATTTTGCAACCAATTGAGTGCTAAGGATCGATTGTACTGGCCTTTAGATGGGTGAGGTGAAAACAGAAATTCTTTAAAATTAATTTAGTGTCATTAGCTGTAAATTAGAAATTTACTAGCTGACAAACCGGGCATCGCCCGGGTATTCGTTTTTCCATTTTTCTGTTCGCAGAGCGCAGCTACTTCGCGTATCTACAATACGAAATATGTAAACGCACCTGTCACAATGCGTCTTCTTAGCTCTATAGACGGTTTATGTTTCCACCTACAGCCGTTTGCGCTTCGTAGTTGAAAGATGTCAAAAGCGCTACCAAGTGTCAGGGATTTCCGTAAGTCGACTCGACTATAAGAATGCATTAATCACGCATCTCAATGTTTATGACGACTGAGCTAAGAGGTACCATGATATAAATTAGTAGGTACATTCAGTAACATAATACGAGGATATTGTCTGCAAAATGCGTTGTAAGTAGTGTTATTAGCAACGAAGTGAAGAAATTTAAACAACATACACAATGAGGTATTTTCTTCGTTTCTCGTTGTTTATGACGCCATATATCCTTAACTATGACAGGTAGGTGGTTCTTACTCGCATAGCGATTGTTGTCTAACAGTAAAGGATACGTGTACCAAATAGAGTTGGAATCGGTGATATGGTATAGGAGATGTGGAAAAAACACAGACACTGTAACACCACACCCGTCACTTATCTGGTTTTGGTGTGTGTTCAGCCCAAGTAAATGACTAACAGATCAACAGAGACTGCAAAACTGCCGCAATTTCGGATAACGCAAAGAAAGTAATAAGGCCCTGTGACTCCTGATTGAACTGCGGTGGCAGTGTTGACATTAACTGATTCAGAATTGATCCCTTTTCATTAAAAAGGGGTGCACAGTGATGTTATATTCAACTATTGAACACCAGATGCAAATGTTGAACATAAAATTAATTAAGAAAGTGACTTGGGATTTCAATTACTTGATTGGAAACAGATGCAGTCAATTAGCACAGATTTATTTTAACTCACGACCTTCAATCATCACGTTACATGACTCTCCTAACAGGCAAAAGTCAAAGAGAGTATCTTCGTTGGTCCGCAGTTTCGGAAGCTTTTCAGAGACAATAAGAAGACTGCCTGGAAAAGTTTTAAAATCGTTTTTCTGCACTTTCATCAGCAAAGAGAGTATCTTCGTTGGTCCGCAGTTTCGGAAGCTTTTCAGAGACAATAAGGAGACTGCCTGGAAAAGTTTTAAAATCGTTTTTCTGCACTTTCATCAGTAGATAAGAGAGCGCCAAATTATTAGGAGAGCCTGTGGATGACCTGGTGTTACGAAAAATTTGCCTGTCACATGTGTCTGAAATATTGTTTGAAGTTCATCTCGACTTGTTCCCTGAAAATTGTGGAGCAATTTCTGGCGGTGATCAGGATATTGCAGTCAGGGAGAAGAGGCGTACAAGGAAGTGACTTCCCTCCATTTTTCGGACTACTGCTGTAATATTGCTAGTAATGCTCCACTGATACGGTAAGCGTGGCAGAAACGCACATCTGAGTTATAATCTTACCAAAAATTCTTCAGAAAGTCAGATTAGAATGTTTATGGTGGTGAAAGCGTTTATAGTAGTGAAAGTTATATACTCTAGGGGTACGTGTTATTTAGGCATCATACATTAATGGATTGTTTGTGCAAATATGATAATTTCTATAAGGAATTCTTCAGTTTCTTTTTTGTAATTTAGTAATTTTGTGAGTCGATATTTATTGAACTTTCTCAGTGCACGTTTTTCCCGCTATTCGAGACATTCTTCATCACAGGGTTTCACAGTTGTTAACAAATTTCCTATACCATACATTTATAAAGGATTTTGCATCTAAAACAAATAAACAAATACGTATATTCATGCTATAAATTGATGCGTAATTCTGAAGCTAGAACCAATTACTTCCTTTAATTACTTTTTTGTCAGATTAGGTATAAATAAGTGCAGAAATATTAAATATAAATTATTTACATACATTCACTGAAAAAGTTTTCAACTGCGTTACTAAGAAAGACTCGAGCCTGGTGCTATAGAGATAAAGCGCTTCCCTCGAAACCAAAAGGTCGTGAGATAGAATCCAGATCTTTTAGCATCCCTAATGAGGTCGGACGACCGGGGTAGTTTTGCGATTTCAGGCAACCCGACAACCAATAATCACACGGACTAAGGTATGAGGAGTTGCAAGGTCCAACACGACGGACATGGCGGCCCAGCACGCGATCCTCACCAAACGATGTGTGCAAGAGATCTTTCACATTTGTAGCGATAAGGGGGAAACGCCATCTTGCGTAATGGCCGTACATTCTAACAGGTTTTCATCAGCCAGGCTAGGGATGATCTGGACGCCCTCTTTCCCTAAACCTCATTTTACACATGATTCTCATGCAGCGTCAGTGATGTGTTGCTGTTGGCCAGTTTTTGCACTCGTTTTTGGTTTCAATAAAACCCCTTGTCATTTCAGGTATGTGAGTCAATTTTTACCTTTGTACCAACATTATTCAATGAATCAGTGCATTTTCTAATGTTAACGGACTTTTAGACCACCCTATATTTTAGCTGTGCGTTCAGACTATCTTCCTGTCTCCACACTAGACAGTTACTCTAAGAAAGGGAAGTAGCGTTAATCTCCAGGCTGTGAATCGGGTACAAGTTGTTATCTACGTTAACTGGCTGTGTGTCTGGGTGGAGGTAGGAAAAGTTCTGCTCATTCAGCATCGAGGGTAAAAACCATCGAAAATTACATATATGTGGCAAATTTTTCAAATCAGCAGATGTTAAACTGGAGCGAGGATCTGGCCCTGTTCTGCCTCAATTCCCCGTTTAGCAAGCGAGAACGTTTGGAATTGTGCGGTATGCAGTTGTAGCAGGCACTGTCCATAGCTGAAAACTTCAAGCTCAATACAAATGTTCCGCTCAGGAAACAGTGTGGAAGTACTTATTTGTAAACTACATTCGGGTGATTGCTGGCTGCCTTTCGCATTTGTGCAGGTAAGAGAAATTTACGAACCAAGTATGTTCTGCATCAACAAAGTGCGATTAAGAAGTACCACATATACTACCAATGATGAAAACGCGGTACCTGATCTCCGACAATGCACATCAGTCTGAAATAAAACAACAGTGAACCATACAACTAGACAATTTCTCATAAAGACATAAGTAAGCAGTCACATCAGAACTGACAACGTGAGTCTTATCCTCAAGGCTGGCGGAAAGATTTAAATGTTCTGTTGATTTTAGAACCTTTACGCAAAAGCTGTTGGGATGGGAAACGTCTGGTAATGACGCTTCTCGAAGAGCAAAGAGGAAATTACTCTCATAGCGTGAAACGGTTACTATAATTTGGATTCCGTGTTTGTATTATTCAAAAGCATTTTCCAAAACCAGAGAGACTTCGAAACAGTCTCAGTTGTTGAACTGCGGATTTGCATTCTTAGTTTCCTGAACAATTTACTTTGAATGATTTATTTCAGTAAAAGCGCAAATCTCCTTCTTCTCGGCCTTATTCCGCATCTTCACCTGGTGGTCGGATTTGGATGTGGTGGAGGATGGAATGCGAGCATCCTATGTGTTTGCGTCTCCCGTCACCCCATGTGAAAGTGTGAGAACGTTTTCGAAATGTCTGCGGATCGTGTAACTGGGGTGGGACGCCAGGTACCAGCCCGGTATTCACATAGTTTGATGTGGAAAACCGCCTAAAAACCACATCCAGGCAGACATGCACACCGCCCTCTTAGTCTGGGTCGAGCTCGTCTCCCCGAATCCCGGAAATGGCATGTAACGCTCCGGCTATCTGGTCGGGTCAGTAAATGCCGCAATACTTTATGAAACTAACAACTAATGCCACTTGTGAGTTGCGTGTGAATGTATTTAAATTTTTGTATTGTCTGCGCAAAGTAATAAATTTTTGTTACTTTTTAATTTTATTTTTTTTTCTATTCTTTTGGAAAAGATTTAAATGATGCGAAAATTATAAAATTTGTAGTGTAAAAGATAATTGCATGTATAATTATGTTGTTAACATCTGAGAGAGAGAGAGAAAGAGAGAGAGAGAGTGAGAGAGACAGAGAGAGAGAGAGAGAGAGAGAGAGAGAGAGACAGAGAGAGAGAGAGAGAGAGAGAGAGAGAAAGGGAGGGGGAGGGAAATGGAGCTGCACTACGTATATAAAAAACATTGGTTTGTTGTTGATGAAGGAGACGAATAGTGAGTAGTTGCAAGTGAGCATCTGGCAGAGTGCGTGAGCAGTCAGCCGCTGTGGATGACGGTGCTTGATGGAAAATGAGAGGTCTACTGTGTTCCGGATTGTCAAGTAGCGTAGTGGCGCAGGACGGCATTGGCTTAATTTTATGGAGGAACCCACTTCACTACAAGTAGTGCCAATGCTTACAGAGTCTTTCATAATGGTGCGAGACTTTAACAGTACGCCATCAAATGCTTCGTTGTGGAGGTCGCAAATTTACTGAACTGCATTACAGATAAGTAACATCCTGTAGAGTCAGCTGGATCTCGGAATTTCAGTTTTGTCTACAGATGAATCCATACATATCATAAAAATGTGTGTGTGTGTGTGTGTGTGTGTGTGTGTGTGTGTGTGTGTGTGTGTGTGTGCCGGCCGGTGTGGCCGAGCGGTTCTAGGCGCTTCAGTCTGGAACCGCGCGACCGCTACCACCGCAGGTTCGAATCCCGTCTCGGGCATGGATGTGTGTGATGTCCTTAGGTTAGTTATATTAAAGTAGTTCTAAGTTCTAGGGGACTGATGACCTCAGATATAAACTCCCGTAATGCTCAGAGCCATTTGAACCATTTGTGTTGTAAGATGGCAAGAACTACGCCCCTTACATGAAGTCATTAAAGATCACCTAACTCACGTTGAGCGAACAGTAGGGCTGAACAAAAATGACTGACAATGCATCTTGTGGAGGGTATAGTATGGACGTATTGGAATAATTAATGCCGGGTGATGGTTTTAAAGCAATTCATACGACATGAAAACTTTGCGGAAACGCGTCTATTTACTGGAGGCTAGTTAATCCCAGGGAAGTATTCGAGTGACCGTGGCCGGCTGGGGAGTGGCGAAGGGAAGTGACAATAGGCAGCTTAGGGCGGCTGAAGCTCTGAGAAAGCGGTAACGGGGCGCGGCCTCCAGCTGCCTTAAGATGAGTGACAGTGAGTGGGTGGTTGACCCCATGCTGGTGTACTGGGAAGCAGACGGAGAACTTGTACGCCTGTTGATAAATGTCTGTCGTCCCGTTTTCAGTGAAACATGCGAGAAAGCCGTGCAAGGCTACAGTGGAGTGGTCAACAGAGGCCAAAATATCCGTGTTCGTGACTATAGCAACTTCACGCTGAATTCACGGTCCGCAGAGTCTGAAGTTAATCAGACTTACGGTCGCAGGTTCGAATCCTGCCTCGGGCATGGATGTGTGTGATGTCCTTAGGTTAGTTAGGTTTAAGTAGTTCTAAGTTCTAGGGGACTGATGACCTCAGAAGTTATAGTGCTCAGAGCCATTTGAACCATTTTTATTTATAATGTACCCAAAATACAACCACAAGCAAATAGAGCAAAGCAGACAGTGGTGGGGGTTGGCCAGTGTGGCTGAGCGGTTCTAGGAGCTTCAGTCTGGAACCGCGCGACCGCTACGGTCGCAGGTTCGAATCCTGCCTCGGATATGGATGTGTGTGATGTCCTTAGGTTAGTTAGGTTTAAGTAGTTCTAAGTTCTAGGGGACTGATGACCTCAGATGTTAAGTCCCATAGTACTCAGAGCCATTATTGAACAGTGGTGGGTATGCTTCATCTTTACCTTGTTCATCCTTTGCTGGCCTCTGGCAGATACGGTTATAAAATGGTTTCTGCTCGGTATGTATGAAATTTAGGATTTTCTCTACATCATCTGATTTCTTCAATTTTATTAGACCAGGTCCGCTATAGGATTGTTTGTATAGACATGGTCTCTCCTGTAACTCAGTAACTTTCTAAAGAGCACTTCTGTTGATGGGATAGTCCTGTTAGACCAAACGATGCATACAGATATAAACATCTGTTATCTCCAATAAACTTAATTTGAAAAAAATGTGGACATGACCTATTTTCCAACTCATTGATTCAGTTGAAGTAGGATACTGAACTGGTATGACTTGAACACAGAATAATATTTTTCCTGAATTGTTTCATTTTTGTCATATGTAATAATGCATTGGCGATAGTTTCTTCTTCTTTAACGCATGCATAAAAGCTATTGTGAAACAAAAACCAAAGCTAAGTTTAGTGTCCTTTCTAACATTCGTTACAGCACAATGGGTTGGTAACAATTGGCTACTTTCATGCTTTTTATATTTTGACTGTTCCATGGTGAAATATATAGTAGCGTTGTGCCTAATGTAGAGTGATAATCTACCTGGAGACAGTGCAGAGTGCCTGGGGTTATAGGTGTTTATGTGTCGCTCCTGGCAGGGTCGCCACCTCTATCAGCCCACTACGGTCCAGAACGGCGTCACTTAAGAGTTGCCCCCTCTCTCACTGAACCTCACCCCGCGCGGGGCACTCCAAAAACTACCGGGTCCACCCGGACGTTCCCGCTGCGGTTTGCGTAACAATATTTGGCACAGGCCGCGGGCGCGGGCAGCCCGTACATGCATATTCATGGTGCGGGGCGAGCGCGAGGACGCGTCCGGAGCAGCGTCCGGCCCTCACCGCTGCGGTATCTGCGCGCCGGGCTCGCTCATCGCTCCCAGCTTAGAGCGCAGAAGAAATACGGCGCCACCGTGCCGTGCTCCGCTCCCTTTACCCCATCCCCCCCTCCTCCCACCACCTCCCCACCCACTCCCGGCTGAAGGGCCGGGTGAGGAATGGCAGTGTGCGAAAGCGCGCTCCTACGTGATCCTCATTAGGTGCTATATGCGACCCCGGCCGCGGTAATCTGCCGTACCTCTCACCTGTTATTAATATTCATACCTGTTTACCGGAGACCCTTCAAATACCACGAGAGCTCGCTGTTTCCTCCATTCAAGTGCCACCAAGTCCAGACGTCGGTACTGCGTACACACAACGCACTGACTATCGGATGTTCTAAATCCGTTGTATTGAAATTCAGATGGGGAGTGAGGTTCAGATACGTAAATTCTACTGCAGGAACGTGTCTGTCAGCCAGGCGGGATGAGTAAATGTATTGGTGGTACGCCACAGGCTGTTAAAATACAACACCATGAAGGCGACACGCAATAAACGTCAAATTCGTATGAAGTGTTGTACACGGTCTGGTGTGCAAATGATAAGCATTTCAGCATAACTGCATGGAGAAGAAAGGAGTGACACCATCTAATTTTCTGTATGCAACAAAGACTACGCAGTCAATTATTCATTCCAAGAGGACAGCATTTCCGAAAAATAACCCAGCTTTACCGGAAAACATCCTACACTGACGGGAAAAGTCGCAACACCAAGAAAGAGTTGCGCGGCATAAATGAAAGTGCGTAGGCGTGTTTCTACATCTAAAAGATAATCTCTACTTTGATTCCGCGCCAGTCGCATACGAGTAGCGCTAGTAGCGCACTGCAAGAACGCAAATCAGGTTTGCTTTAAATACACGCTATAGCGCACGTGAGCGTTACTTACCTTTGAGATTGGACGCGCTGAGTTGATGCTAGTCAAGAATGCCTTTAAGACGACAAAGTCGCCATTATCAGCTCATCACTGAGTATGAAGACCTGGCAGGAATGCAGTCATTGTACATGATTTCTGGCAGCGGTCACGAAAATGTACACCGGCAAGAAGACCGGGCTTCTCACGGCCACATGGCAGAACCGAGAGGGAAAACCATCGTGTTCGGTGTATGGCTCCGGCGTATCGTACCGCATCTGCAGCAGCAATTTGAGCTGCAGTTGGGACGACAGTGACACAACGAATTGTTAGAAATCGCTTACTTGAAGGAGAACTCCGTGACAGACACACCGTAGCGTGCATTTCACCGACGACGAACCATCCCCCATTTGTGACTTCAGAGATGTCAAGCGAGAGCTACGTGGAGGGCAAGGTGGAGATCTGTTCTGTTTTCTGATGAGAGCTGGTTCTGCCATGGTGCCACTGATTGCCATGTGCTGGTTAGAAGGAGGCCAGTTAAAGGCCTGCAACCAGTCTGTCTGCGTACTAAACACACTGGACCTATACACCTGGAGTTATGGTCTTGGGTGCGATTTTTTATGACAGCAGGAGCAGTCGTGCGATTAACCCCGTACCTGACTGCAGATTTGATAGTCTGCTGACTCGACCTGTTGTGCTCCCATTCATGAAGTGTGTTCCAGGCGGTGTTTTCCAACAGGATAACGCTCGCCCACATACCGCTGTTGCAACCCAACATGCTCTACAGAGTGTCGGCATGTTGCCTTAGCTTGCTCTATCACCAGATTAGTCTCCAATCGAGCACACATGGGGCATCAACGGATGACAACTACAGCGACATCCACAAACAGCATTAACAGCCCCTGTATTGACCGACCAAGTGCAACAGGCATGGAACTCCATCCTACAAACTGACATCCTGCACTTGTACAACATAATACAGGCACGTTTGCATGCTTGTATTCAAAATTCTGGCTGTTACACTGGTTTCTATGTAACAGCATTTCACTTCTGCGATGTTTTTATCTCGCGCTCACATTAACTTGTGATCTTGCGGTGTTAATCAAACATGTTTCCTAGACAAATCTATTCCCGAAATTTCATTACTCTATAATAATTGTTGCGATTTTTTTCCCATCAGTGTATTTTCGTAACTGAACCTGCTAACTGCGAAAAAGTTGTTTACGACTTATGTTTTAAAAAGTATATCACAGGAGTTCCATTTCAAATTGTAATATGAAGTATAGTGTACACTAAATAGAAGGACAATTGTAAGTAGACTTATATTTAATCAATGATACTGCATGTCACATGAATTGTTAAAGTCAGTTATACTGAACGTAGCTCTCTCTACGCTATTACTGGAAAGGCAGCCAGGTGCTGAAGGCAATTTCAGTCTTAGTACGAGTATAGTATATGAAAAATAACCCACGTTAGTTTCACAGATGTTTTCATAAAATGGTCTGCATTTTTCATCCAGGTATGGTATCATTAATAACAAGTCTTCTTTTTTTCTTTTGCTAAGTCCTCTTTGCCTTTTAATTCCGTTGAATATTACATTTCTGATGTCAGAAACCTCTACTCTCTGTTTTAGAATATTAATATCTGTCCACGCTTCCAATTCATTGAAAGCATGTCCCACTTCTATGACTCCGGGGATACTAACTGAGAAGCATACCATTGTTTTTTATATATATATATTCATTTAAGTCAACGACTTGAAATTTATTAACGTGTAGATCTTACAGTATCATGCATGTCGTCTACGTTGCAAGATCTTTCATTGTATGAAGTAAGAGACTACAAGTGACACAGGTACACAAAAACAGGAAGCTCATGATTCTGTTTTTATTCAAATCAACTACAGGTACTTAGCAGACTTCTGGGCAGACAGTTGAGCAACATAGCGAAGCTTCCATCTTTTGATGAATGTATGAACTAAACTAACCACTGTGAACATAATTGTGTTTTGGATTACATGGATACTTTGTAATGAAAAACTGCCGGCCGCTGTGGCCGACGGGTTCTAGGCGCTTCAGTCTGGAACCGCGTGACCGGTACGGTCGCAGGTTCGAATCCTGCCTCGGTCATGGATGTGTGTGATGTCCTTAGGTTAGTTAGGCTTAAGTAGTTCTAAGTTCTAGGGGACTGATGATCTCAGATGTTAAGTCCCATGGTGCTAAGAGCCATTTTTGAAAAACTAATTTCTTTAAAAAATAGCTCATAGCAAGTATTTGGGCTACACTCTTTAAATGCAATATTGAACACATCTTTAACTCAAAACATTAGAAATCACTTCCGTAAATATAAAGTGTTCAACAGCTTAACTTTAAAAATGGCAGCACAGCACACCGCTTGCCCCCAGTAAAACACTTGCCATAGAGCGATATACGATGGAACCAATAATCAATGCCTTTCACCGTACTAACGTAACGTTAATTCCCCACCTTTCGTAATGCGCTTTGTTGAAGCACAGAAAACTTTCACTTTGTAATTGCTTCAAAACTCCCGTAATCTCGTGGACAGAAGGATGAGGTTTGTAAAACTGTTGTTTTTAAATGTAGATGAAACGATTCGGCATCATTTGTAATTCTGGTTTCATCTGTTGCTATACTTTCCCTAAATTAGGAGGAAATTTAGCGTTTTCACTTACGTGGTTTTCAAGTAGGTAGTCAAGGAAAAAGGTTAACTGACTGTGATTGTAACAAGTATCAAGCAATTTGCGACGCGTCACTGTACTGCACGAAGTCCAGGGATTAGAGATTTATTAGGCCGGTGCATAAGTTCGTAGTGTTTTTGCTTTGCTTGTAGGTTTTCTGGTTGCTATGGGATTATTTATCGATTGTCATTTTGTATTTGTAGTTCACTGCTGGTATCTAAATTTATATTTTGTTATTTGGAAATAGTGAATGGAGCTGTGATTGCCAGTAAATGGATTGGAGAATTCGGAACATTTTGGACGTTTTCTTCTGTTTGAGGTCAATGGAGGGGTGACAGCAGCAGAAGCAGCCAGAAACATTTGCGTCGTGTAAGGGGATAATGCTATTGAACAGAGCACTTCAAGAAAATGATTTTCTAGAAAGTCTCTTCGGGTTTGCCGCCGGATCCTAAAATCAACTTGACTCGATATTTCGGCGATCCAACTGGTCGCCATCTTCAGGAGAATGCTGCTTCTGCCGATGAGTCCAGCTGAGAGCTGACGCCAGGCTGCAAATCGACGTCCTATACAGGCCACCGTTCAGTACACGGCGCATGCGCCGCCCATCACGTTTGCTGCCCTCCAAGGCAGGGAGGTGGCGCCGCCCTTAGTGGAACACTGCTGGCAACGATATATCGCACTCAGGGCCGCACCGAAGAACGTTCAATTTTGATGCGAGATAATACAGGAATTCACGTCTTGCTAAGAGGAAACCCATTGTCTCTGTTGATTAAATTATTCGCCAAACTAATTTCAATCGCCTCTATATAGACAATGTTCCAAAAACCGGAAATGTTGGCAGCTACCACAGTTTCATCAAATTTCATACCGTGTCCCTCATTTTGTTCTGCTACTGCCGATTTTTCCGGCTCTTATAGCCTCGTATGACGGCGATGTTCCACACACCCGTCATGAACTGTGCGAATCGAACGGCCAATGTAAGCCTTCCCACATTGACACGGCATTTTGTATACACCGGGTTTCCTAAGCCCCAAATCATCTTTCACTGAGCCGAGTAGTGCCCTAATCTTAGAAGGTGGACGGAACACACTCTTAATATTAAAATTCCTTAAAATTCGTCCAATCTTAAACGATATGCTTCCAGTATAGGGAAGAAAGGCCACCGATCTATGTTCCTCTTCATGCACATCCAGAGATTGTCCAAACTCCATATCCCGACGAATATGCTTCTAGGAGTATCCATTTTCCTTAAAAACAGCCATCAAATACCCAAGTTCTTGGGTTGAGCTGTCCGCGTCGGAAATGGCATATGCTCTGCGTACCAAAGTACTAAGAACGCCACTGCGTTGGTGTGGTGGATGACAACTCTTAGAATGCAGATATCGATTTGTGTGCGTCGGCTTTCTGTGAACACTATGTCCCAAAGTACCATATGGGTTTTTGTAAACCATAACGTCTAAAAATTTAAGCATCCCATCACTTTCAACCTCCATGGTAAATTTGATGCGGGGATGAAGACAGTTCAAGTGGTCCAAAAATCCATCCACATATCACCAGAAGCATGTTGATTGCAAAGCTGAAGTCCTCAGTGCTATATCTTTTTCTAGAGTTGTTGTAGAGTAAAACTCGTCTTCATGTCTTCGTAATGTAAGGACTTCTTCTCAGGCTTCATAAAGTACACACCTCGGGAGAGTTGACTGATGAGACGACCTTGCTGCCGTATTAGTACCCAAGCACTATGTACAGAGAGAGGCCTTCAGTCCTGTGGCATCTTCTGCATCTTTAGTATCTCAGAGCTGTTTTGTTAAGACTTCTTGAAAGCTGGGAAATGGTTATCTGCTGAATGCAATTGTCTCAACAGGGTCTGCTCCCCACTACCCATCAGACGAGCCTTCTTCCGTCGACAACGAAAGTGGCCAAACCACTGTTAACCGTAACCAGTCACCACAATTTCAGCTGGGTTGACGGCCGCCAACACCACTTGGCCCTGGTTCACCACTGTTTCTTGTCAAAGTCGCTACTGCGTACCTCCTCCACACTTGTGATTCTGCACAATCCAACAACAGTTTTTAAGTTACTTTAAATAAATTTACGTAATGGTGTAACCCTAAAAAATTTTACAAAAGAATTAAATATTCCCTTGTTCCCTTCCAATAATGCTCTGGATATTTTAAAGAAAAATAAATAACATAATGTTACATAATGCTATCATCATGTATAAACTTACAAAACGGTTGAACACCCCTTAGTTTACTTCCAATATTACTACCATATGGATATTAACGTTATTACGTAGATAGTGTAGTTAACAATATTTTAGTAGTATCTCATATGACTGTCTTTCATCTTCATCGTGAACATTTGTTATATAAATGTTATTGTTAGTACTTGGTTAGATGATTAATATAATTGTAGGTCTCGTCGAGTCATGTCATTCCATAGGATAAACAAAGTGTAATTAGTTACACGCTCACAGTATTGCTCTTTGTTGTCTCCCGTCACGCAAATAGTAAATACTGATTAAATAAGAAGAACGTCGTCAGTAGTTCACGCTGTGGTTTTTGCTCTTAGTCCTATTTCAGCAGGTTATTCTGGCCGTTCTCATTGTTCTGTATCTAGACTCAACACAATGCAGTGGTGTTTACGGCAGATTACTTCATTCTTACTTTCCGCCACCCTGCTCTTCTTTCTGAAGTTATTTGTGCATCGCATTCTCTGCCTGTGAACGGTATCTTACACAAAACGCAACAGAAATGACGGCATTAAAACTTAAAATTGCCCTCAGAATCTCAGGTGAAGTTAAGAAGTACTGCTCACTAAGTTGTCATTTAGACCGCAGTAGTTACGTACCTTGTCGTTACTGAACTCACATCTTTAATTATGTTCTCCCTTTTATTCATGTGAAGCTTGCATGCGCTGTTTTTGTATCTGTCATCAGTCTGTCCCGACCTGATCTTCCTACTCTTGTACATCCTCACTCTGCCGAATTCTAAATACACAAAACCTATACACAGTATTTTCCGTATCAAATCTGCATACTGTGTCTGACGCTAGGATTGCTGTAAACTGATGTTCGACGAAATTCGCCATAGTCTAATTCGTACTCCTTAGATCTTAGGTCGTACATGTCACAACTCGCACGCCAAGCAATCTTGTTCATCTCATAGTAACCGCTCATTTCCTGATTTTATTAAGGAAATTTAAAACAAAAATACCCATCGAACTATCATTTCGTCAAAACGAACCCTGACGTTGAACTACTTGAGCATCTACAGTCATCCTCATAAGTCAATGTCTAGCCGCAACTTTGGAGAGGACTTGAGTTCAGAGTGCTCCATAGCCCGTCATCCCAAAACACTCCATCGGCGCGGATGAAGTTCACTGTAAGAAAAAAAATCACAACACTAAAAAATAATTAATGTAGTGTAATGAAAGTTCAAAAATCCGAGTATTTAAGTGATTAACATTGCAAGATCACAGGCTAATGTAAGCGCGAGGTAAGCTATTGTAAATGTGAAATCCTTCTACATTAATAACTGATCTAACCACCAGAATGTTGACTGCAAGCACGCAAATGTGCCTGTGTTTGTTGAACAGGTGCCGCATGTCAGTGTGTGGGATGGAGTTCCATGCCTGTTATACTTGGTCAATCAATACAGGGACGGTTAATACTGTGGATAACGCCGGAGTTGCCGTATGGCGATGTCCCATATCTGCTCGACTGAAGACAGATCTGGTGATCGAGCAGGATAAGGCGACATGCTGACACACTGCAGAGCATGTTGGGTTACAACAGCGGTATTTGGGCGAGCGTTATACTGTTGGAAGACACCCACTGGCATTCTGTTCATGAATGGCATGACAACAAATCGAATCACCAGATCGACGTACAGATTTCTAGTCAGGACACATGGGATAACCACAAGAGTGCTCCTGCTGCCATACGAAAACTCACCCCAGACCATAACTCCAAGTATAGGTCCAGTGTGTACCATGCAGACTGGTTGTTTGCAGGCCCTCAACTGCCCTCATTCTAACCAATACATGGCCATGACTGACATGGAGGCAGGACCAGCTTTAACCAGAAAACACAACAAACCTCCACCCTGCCCTCCAATGGGCTCTCGCTTGGCACCACTGAAGTCGCAAACGGTGGTGATTTGGGGTCAGTGGAATTCACGCTGTAGGGCTGTCCTTCAGGTAACCGATTTGCAACAGTTCGCTGTGTCACTGTGGTGCCAACTTTCTCAAATTGCAGCTTCAGACGAGCCAGCGGCATAGGCCGAACACGATGTTCTTTCCTCTCGGTAATGCCACATACTGCTACATCTGGAACCTGTCTTCTTACCGTAGATCTTGACCACCGCTGCCAGCAATCAAGCACAATGGCTACATTCCAGCCAAGTCTTTCTGTAATATCGCAAAAGGAACATCCACGTTCTCATAGCCCTTATACGACTTCGTTGAAACTCACTAACGTGTTGATACAGCGCCTAGGTCGCCTTAAAGGCATTCTTCACTAACATCAACCCACTACGTTCAGTCCCAAAGCTAGCTAACGCACACGATCGTTGTAGCGTGTTTTCATAGCAAACCTTACTTGGAACCTCATGGCTCACTACTCGTGCCAGCCTTGTGCGACTGGCGCAAAATTTGAAAATACATCTTTCAGATGCAGAAACACGCCTACCAGCTTTCATTTATGTATCACACTTTCTAGTGTTGCGATTTTTTTTTTCGCTAGTGTACGCGTAATCACTTAGCTAAACACTACCTGCCAACTGAGGACAACCGCAACAGATCTTAAAAGCCGGTCGCGGTGACCGAGCGGTTCTAGGCGCTTCAGTCCGGAACCGCGCAACTACTACGGTCGCAGGCATGCCTCGGGCATGGATATGTGTGATGTCCTTAGGTTAGGTTTAAGTTGTTCTAAGTTCTAGGCGACTGATGACCTGAGAAGTTAAGCCCCATAGTGCTCAGAACCACATATCATGGACCAGTAGGCAATCTCTCCATGCAACAGTCAATCTGAAACGATGTGTATATTCCTAACCTCGCAACTCGGGTTTTGGCAGCGCGGGCTTTATTTGTGGCTAACGACTGGAGTAAACGATGGCTGAGAAACGCCAGCCGGCGTGGCGCAACGACGCCGGGAGGCGCGATTCAGGCTGGCGAGGCGGAAACGTGCGCCGCCGTTGCGTCTATCGGAAAACGCTCGGCTTCGCGGTGGCAGTTGGCCGCACTCGTTATATCTGCCGAGAGCAAACACGGCACCAGGCAGGCGCCCGCGAACCGTGACTCACATAGGAGGAGGTTGTCCAGCGCACCGGGAAACGTGACCAGCCCCAGCCCCAGCATCAGCAGCAGTGTCAGCAATGTTGCAGCAGACTGCCTTGGTTCTCTGCTGCCTTAAGCGCTGAATGTGCTAACATTCTAAGCTAGAATTTGTGGCACTTCTTTGAACTCCTGTACCCCCTACTATTGCGCCACAGACCAATTTCATCAACAAAAGGATGATGAATTACATCTCCTGCAGTCCATTTCAAGCAGTATGTCCCATATTCCTAGCAACAAGTCCAAATTTGTGTCCATATAACTGCATTTATTACGAAAACACGCTTCACAAACACCGTCACAATATCAAAGAGGCCCTGGCCATGTTTTTCAGTGGTGGCAATCTGATTCTGGAGCTCTGACAATGCGAAGAGGTCTTGGTAGGTCCAAGTTGCCGACCGGCGGCCGTGTCATCCTCAACCAATAGGCGTCACTGTATAACACCCTCCCTGCTTCCCGGGATTTGCGAAATTACAAGTGGACAATGGCCGTGAATTATGAATTTTGACCCGTGTCGGGATAAGGCATCCGAAGTAAATAATGATTATTTCGCGGGAAACAGGAGACGTTATAACTTGATCGTTATTGAATGAGTAATTTCATTCAATAACGATCGGTAAATGAAATAATGGAAATAATTTGGAAATAAATTTTGCCAGTGTAAATTTTGCCGAAAGAAATGATTAAGTTGTAAAAGCAGTTAAAAAATCGGTCGCCAGCCCAACTGATGAGCGACAGTACTGTTAAGTACGTGAATAATTGTGTCAAAAATAAAGTTTACCTGTTTGTAGCGCAGCAGGTGGAACGGGAACTTTTACGCAAGTGCTGTGTCAGGCTCAGTCGTCATATAACAATGTCATAACAATCTAACTACACTTAAATATTAATGGTTAACTTTCAATAAGTATTTTGATAATTATTTTGTTCATAATTTGTCAGCTAAGTGCAATGCTGACAACACAAATAATTATCCATCGAGATTTTGAATAATGGACTGTCATATTGTCTTTAAAATTAGGTACTTTGCACAGTTCAATCTACTGATAATGAAATATATTGCCAATAATTGTTTAACTACGTTTTGAATGATAATAATTCATTAATTCGGGAATTGTCAGGTGGAATAAGCTTTATAGTTTCATGAAATATCCTTGAACTAACTTCAGATGAATATGCATTGAAATAAATCTTAATAATCAAATTCATTACTTCAGTCTATTATTAAGTTACTACGGTTGGCGTAAACTTATTAAGTGCAACAATTAGCTACGATAACCAGTCTGAAATTTACTCTTCACCTTCTATGCAAATAATTTGATAATTAATATATTTTCTCTCGATAATGGCGTGACACACTCGGTTCAATAAGGCAAGGATCGGAAGGAACCTACTTGGTGTTACTGTCGGGTGGAATGTAACTGCAACACTTCGATTATAAAGTGCTTGTTATTAATTGTTCAACTTCAGAGAAAAGCACAGTCACTGGCAAGCCTTCTACAATTTTATCCTACGAAAATTACGTAGATCTTACTTCCCTCGTTGTCGGTGGATCGACGGAAGTCCACAGCAGCGACGCAATGTGGCAGCGGGCTTTTACTGTTGGGACTTGGGCCCATAGTGCGCTACACATTTAAGTTCTCGTTTCTTCAGCACTATGCCCATTAATCCATAATAACTTGCCCGGCCATGCTTCCAGATATGCCGACCATTACTTTCCCGTCGTGCTTTGATCCACACACTAGCCGTTAGATGTAACACAGCTAGGAATAGCACCACTCTACTGTACGTCTCCCTCCGAGCACGGCGTCACTGCTAATACTACCCGCTGGCGCGCTCCCGCGCCCAGCGGCACGACAAAACAATCTCTCTGACTTCAACGTTAACTAAATAAGTCCTGACTTGCCAGTGTTAAATATTACAAAATTTAAGCATAGTATTTACAATACATGTTTACACTAGATAATAGATCGTATACAAACAGTTTCATGTGTTAAATGAGCGGAAAAATTCATAGTAAGGACTGCGTTGTAGCGTCACAACTGGATGTGGATACGGAGAGCCATGTGGTCAGCACATCACTCTTCCAGCCGTTGTCAGTTTTCGAAACTTGAGCTGCTGCTTCTCAATCAAGTAGCTTCTCAGTTGCCCTTGCAAGGTCTGAGTACGCCCTGCTTGCCAACAGCGCTCCGCAGATGCGGACGAGCACCCAACCTAGTGCTAGCCAAGCGCGACAGTGCTTAATATCAGTGATCTGGCGGAAACGAGTGTTACCACTGCGGCAAGGCCGTTGGCTTAACTGTGGAAGGTAACGATAAAAACACACAAGCCCCTTCAGCTGTATGATAAATCTTTATTCATGACCCCACTAGTTTCCGGCATTAAAGCCACATCCTCAAGAATAGAAATTTATTTCATAATTTATCACAAACGATAACAAGTAGATGACCCAAAATTCTTTGTCCAACTGTGATAAAAATTTTCAACCATCAAGAGGTCGATAGTATGGTAGTCTAATTTAAAAAAGGACAGAAAGCAGGGAACATCGTTCTGATACAGGAAATCAAAGGTGTGCTAACATCGTGACAACAAAAGGTCTGCAGTGACCACCTAGACGAACAAAAATACAAGTATTGACAGTCACACGACCTACCTCCACTTTCTCGTTGAGCTGCTTGTGGCGTCTCTTAGAAAGCTATATACCGACATGCCTCTCCCTAAAAGAGATCTAAGGTCACAAAAATGGTGCACAATGGTAAGCACTATTTTAATTTACATTAGTTTCAACATAAAAGATTTTCTCTTTGCAGATGAAATGAATCGTAATTTACATTAATGAGATAGCAACAATATTTGAGTCAGCTATTCCCTCCACAGTACCTTGTGCCTTCTTAGCACAATAGATGTCATCTCTACGAAATTTGAATATACTAAAAGATGACAAGATAAATGTCTCATCTTAAAGAAAAGTTTTTGCTTATTCCAAAACCAGTCGTAGATTTTGTGCATCTGTAATACTCTGATGTTATGCAGAATTTAATATTATTAGTAATATTTTATAAAGATTAACTCAACTGATCCGTATAGGTTACAGCTGTATGTGTAAAACATGGTCTTTCGGTCTCTGTCATCGGTTCACTGAACGTTACTTTTGAAAACAGTCGTTTAGCTTAATTTCAGTATTACAACATAAATTCTTGACACATAGCCAAATGAATAGGTTTACCATCAAACTGTTGTGGACTTTAGTCGTTATAAATCTTCAGTTCATGGTAGCAAAATGTGTGTTGACGAATTTCACTGGTTTTAAAATTCTAAATATGGACTTGTTACATGCATCATAATATCATTTCAGAAGGTTGTATAATACGTGTGAAATCACCAAGTAAAGTATTCCTGATGCAATAAAAGTGTCGTACTCATAACAAAATGTCTTCTTTTTTTTCCTTCTTCGGGTCATCAGCCTTCTGACTGGTTTGGCGCGGCCCGCAGTGAACTCCTCTCCCGTGCCAACTTTTACATCTAAAGTAGCACTTGCAACCGACAGCTTCAATTATTTGCTGGATGTATTCCAATCTCTGTCTTCCTCTACAGTTTTACCCTCTACAGCTCCCTCCAGTACCATCGAAGTTATTCCCAGGTATCTTAACAATTGTACTATCGCCCTGCCGCTTTTTCTTGTCTGTCTTTTTCACATATTCCTTTCCTCACCGATTCTGCGGAGAATCTCCTATTCCTTACCCTATCAGTCCACATTATTTCCAACATTGGCAGCACAATTCCTTAACTTCATGTACTTCGTGATCCCCAAGTCTGATGTTCAAATTTTGTCCCGCGCTTCATTACTTTTGTCTTTCTTCGATTTACTCTCAATGCGTCAATATTCGAGACTCACTAGACAGTTCAGCCCATTCAACAGATACTGTAATTCTTCTTCAATTTCACAGAGGATAGCAATGTCATCAGCGAATCATGTAAATGATATCCTTTCATCTTTAATTTTACCTACACTCTTTAACTTTTCTTTTATTTCCGTTATTGCTCGTTCGATGAATAGGTTGGACAGTAGGGGCGAAAGACTAGATCCCTGTCTTACATACTTTTTAATCCGAGCACATCGTTCTTGTTCCTCCACTCTTACTATTCCGTCTTGGCTCGTACACATATTACGTATTACCTTTCCCTATAGCCTACGATAACCGATCTCTTCTAGTTGTGGTACGTGGAACCTTAACAGCCAGCATTATGTTGATGACATTCTTCGATCCCATGTGAGACATTTCTTGTATGGTCTCTCAGGGTACTTTTCAGGAAGATAATGCTCGTCCGCATACAGCTCGAGTTGCTCAAGACTTTGTGCGTCATATTCCGACTCTTCCACGGCCGGCCTGATCCCTGGACTTTTCCTCCATAGAGAATGTGTAGGACCGGTTGAAAATCCAGATGCTGCTGTACCACTTTGTACATGATTTGGAGCTGGCTGTTGAAGATTTGGCAAATCAGATAGACAGCATCAGATGTCGAACCAGTTCGATGCCGGACCGTGTTGCGACCTGCACTGAAGCGGTCCAACGCGTTCTTGATGCTGCACTATATTTGTCTACTTGTACTCACTGGTTTTGTTTACTTGTCTTGATACTTGGATCAAATGAATCTCTCACCTGTATCATTATGTCTAATAAATTTCATTTCGATCTGATTTTCCCCTCTTGGTGTTCTGTTTTCAATGTTCGTGAGTGTATTCCTCAACTCTGAAATCTGCGCCAGATGGAGCGTTGAAATAGTGTGTGAAGATGATTGTGTGACACGGCTACATACCCGACAATAATATAATCAGTTAATACGCCTGTAAAGTGTACGGAATCAAATAAGTTGTCTTGTCAAAATGCCGTTTGCAATGTGGAGAGCGGGGAACTTATAATTGCGTTACGGTCAGCTTGACCGTCGTACTGCATCTTAACGGTGTGTCAATGGTTGAGAGTTGCACCTCGTACACTGCCCCCACTTTCGGTGGGCGGGATACATCCCCCCTGTCGGTGACGCTCGCTGCACGTGGCGCTCCGCATTCGGGGTCTGCTCCCTCCAACAGCCTCTTGTGTGACGACAGGCGACGCCCTGTCAAGCAGCGGTAGGCGGCCGCTTGTTGATGTCGCTCGCCACAGTATTGGAAAACACTCGAGGCGCCGCGGCGGACTGCGACGCCGCCACCTCGTTACCGACGCCGACGCCGGCGCCGACCTGTCTGCGCCGGAGGGTGGCGACCCTCTCCCCGAGAAGACCCTCTTACCAATCGCTGGCGCGCCGCCGCGCAGCCGCTGATGCATTTTCGTAAACTTTCCCCAACGAGTGCCATCAGTTTGCGGCGGCGCCGAGTCCCCGCTCTGGGACTTGACAACTGCCTGCTTAAGTGGACGTGCGGAACTTCGTGAGTGCCAGCGCTCACTGTCTGCTCTAAACGCCCTACCATGTACCCGTCCGTTCTGATAAACCACCGTTTATTTTGAGATGTTAAAGTGCGTAAAATGAGCCCCTCTCTGGCTCCGTGCACACACACACACACACACACACACACACACATACTTAACTACAGGGTGATTCAAAAAGAAGAACAGATTTCAGCTGTTTACTACAGATAAACTACACTACTGGCCATTAAAATTGCTACACCAAGAAGAAATGCAGATGATAAACGGGTATCCATTGGACAGATATACCACAACTGACATGTGATTACAAAATGGTTCAAATGGCTCTGAGCACTATGGGACTCAACTGCTGAGGTCATTAGTCCCCTAGAACTTAGAACTAGTTAAACCTAACTAACCTAAGGACATCACAAACATCCATGCCCGAGGCAGGATTCGAACCTGCGACCGTAGCGGTCTTGCGGTTCCAGACTGCAGCACCTTTAACCGCACGGCCACTTCTGCCGGCATGTGATTACATTTTCACACAATTTGGGTACATAGATCCTGAGAAATCAGTACCCAGAACAACCACCTCTGGCCGTAATAACGGCCTTGATACGCCTGGGCATTGAGTCAAACAGAGCTTGGTTGGCACATACAGGTACAGCTGCCCATGCAGCTTCAACACGATACCACAATTCATCAAGAGTAGCGACTGGCGTATTGTGATGAGCCACCATTGACCAGACGTTTTCAGTCGGTGAGACATCTGGAGACTGTGCTCGCCTGGGCAGCAGTCGAACATTTTCTGTATCCAGAAAGGCCCGTACAGGACCTGCAACATGCGATCGTGCATTATCCTGCTGAAATGTAGGGTTTCACAGGTATCGAATGAAGGGTAGAGCCACGGGTCGTAACACATCTGAAATGAAACGTCCACTGTTCAAAGTGCCGTCAACGTGAACAAGATGTGGCCGAGACGTCCAATGGCACCCCATACCATCACGCCGGGTGATACGCCAGTATGGCGATGACGAATACACGCTTCCAATGTGCGTTCACCGCGATGTCACCAAACACGGATGCGACCATCATGATGCTGTAAAGCCGCGCTGGATTAGCAGAGCGGACTAAGGCGCTACAGTCGTGGACTGTGCGTCTGGTCCTGGCGGAGGTTCGAGTCCTCCCTCGGGCATGGGTGTGTGTGTGTGTGTGTGTGTGTGTGTGTGTGTGTGTGTGTGTGTGTGTGTGTGTGTTTGTCCTTAGCATAATTTAGGTTAAGTAGTGTGTAAGCTTACGGACTGATGACCTTATCAGTTACGTCCCATAAGATTTCACATACATTTTTTGATGCTGTAAACAGAACCTGGATTCATCCGAAAAAATGACGTTTTGCCATTCGTGCAAGGGTAACCGCAACCATGGCTTACAACCTGATAGTCCATGCTGCTGCGAACGTCGTAGAACCGATCGTGCAGATGGTTGTTGTCTTGCAAATGTACCCATCTGTTGACTCAGGGATCGAGACGTGGCTGCACGATCCGTTACAGCCATGCGGATAAGATGCCTGTCATCTCGACTGCTAGTGATACGAGGCCTTTGGGATCCAGCACGGCATTCCAAATTACCCTCCTGAACCCACCGGTTCCATATTCTGCTAACAGTCATTGGAACTCGACCAACGCGAGCAGCAATGTCGCGGTACGATAAACCGCAATCGCGATAGGCTACAATCCGACCTTTATCAAAGTCGGAAACGTGATGGTACGCATTTCTCCTCCTTACACGCGGCATCACAACAACGTTTCACCAGGCAACGCCGGTCAACTGCTGTTTGTGTATGAGAAATCGGTTGGAAACTTTCCTCATGTCAGCACGTTGTAGGTGTCGCCACCGGCACCAACCTTGTGTGAATGCTCTGAAAAGCTAATCATTTGCATATCACGGCGTCTTCTTCCTGTCAGTTAAATTTCGCGTCTGTAGCACGTCATCGTCGTGCTGTAGCAGTTTTAATGGCCAGTAGCGTAGAAAAGCTAGAAGCACTCTGCGCGTATGAGTGGATGGATGAAGGTTCAAAGTTTTGTTACACCTGCACCGTTCTAGACGCTTCAGTCCGGAAACGCGCTGCTGCTACGGTCGCAGGTTCGAATACTGCCTTGAGGATGGATGTGTGTGATGTCCTCAGGTTAGTTAGGTTTAAGTAGTTCTAAGTCTAGGGGACTGATGACCTCAGATGTTAAGTCCCATAGTGCTCAGAGCCATTTGAACCATTTGAACCTGCACCGTTGTTTCCTCGTAGGAACACGACGACTACACCACAAGATAAATAATTTTGTGTGTTGGAACTTGCACAGAGTCAATGCATTGTTCAAGTCCAACATGCATTCCCGCTTCGATTCAACAGAAAGCACCTCTGCGCAAGTGTATTTATGACTGGTAAAAAAATTCTAGGAAGTTGGTTGCATATATAAATGAAAGAGAACTGATGGGCCAGGCACGTCTGATGAAAATGTCGAGCGTATCCGAGATGCGTTCGGAGTTCTCGGAAGCCCACAAGACGGGCAGGCCAGGAAAATCAACTTCCTCAAACAACGGTGTGGCGTGTTCTGAAACGACGCCCGGATATGAAGCCTTATAAATTGCAGTTACAGTAGCAACTGCGCCCAGCCAACCATAATAGAACGTACGAATTTTGCATTTCAGTTCTTAAGGCTATAGCAAAGGAAACTTTTTTCGAACAACTCATCTTTTCGGACGAATCGACGTTTCATCTATCGGGTACAGTAAACCACCATAATGTAAGAATTTGGCAGTCACAAAACCCAGCGTCATCGTCGAAAGTGAAAAAGACTCACCGAAATCGAATGTCTTTTTTTGTGCCGTTTCTGTTCACAAAGTTTATGGATCTTCTTTTTTGCGGAGGGGACTCCGACAGGAATGTCGTACCTGGACATGCTGCAAAACTTGTAGTTTCCTCAACTTCACGAAGGATTCCAGTGATTTCATTTTTATGCGTGATGGCGCCCCGCCTCAGTTTCACGTTGAGGTACGGCGTTATCTTGACAACACCATCCCGCAACGTTACAATGGAAGAAGTGGACAACAAGATCTTGTTCATTTTTTTTGGTGTTCCAGGTCATCAGACCAAAAATATTGCGATTTCCTTCTATGGGGGGACAGAAAAGACAGAGTCTTTATCCCACCTGTGGCAGTTACTCTTCAAGATATGACCAATCGAATTTTTTACGTTGTCGATTGAACGAACAGTGGCCTGACAGTTTGTGTGTAGAATGTAACGGACTACTGTTTCGATGTTTCTCGAGCAAGGCATCGTGTTCGTGTTGAGTGTATGGTATAGTGTCGGGGCGAACATAAGATTTTGGATCTTCCTCTATCCGATGACATGCGCAATGTGTTTCTTTCACAGTTTGTCTGTGATAAATAATTGAAATCGGTTGTTCCTTTTTGAATCGCCCTGTACTTGTCACTTCTATAATGTTACTACCTTGGACTAGTTTTTAGGCTACATTTCACCTTCTCTTTAACATATCTGTCTGTATGGCAGAGATCGATAATCAAAGTGATCTGTAGATTTCTAAGTAGCCATGTCAAGTTATGGTTTTGGAAAATAAATATAGCGTATACGAGTCGACGATTCGAGAGAGCTGCACTGGCCATTTTGGTGGTATCTAAACTGATAAGACTGAAAACGATTTTTCTGTAGTTTATGTCGGCCGCGAAGGTCTGTGCACTCATGAGGTACTAAATTGGTTTTAATCATTTCTTCTTGTTCCAGTTGTAACATCCCCAGCGATTCCGATACAACCCACCGTGTTTGTATACGCCATATTTGTCGGAAAGGCATTGATTCGGAAGTAACTTGACGGAAACGACGTGGAACAGTACACAACAAATCACAAAAATTGGAAATGAATACACTATTGTAACAAATGGCTGAATGCAAAGAATTGTAACTATAATAATCAGTTTATATTGGTTAGTCGAATCTAGCATTAATTAATATTTGCGTTTTAGCGAAACTGCAGTAATACAAAGAAATAACATGGTCGTCAGTATAAGACAGAAAAAGTTGTTTCTGACACTAATTGGTTATCGTCAGACTTAAGTTTACGTAACTATGAGTAATACTTGTATTGATGACGTCGGCCAGTACTTGCGTTTAAGTAAATTTTCATAATGAGACAATCAGAAAAAATTTAGTTAAGTTAAAGTTCAGACTCAGAGATTTGAAAATTAAAATTCAATTAATCACAGTACCACACGACGCTATGACAATGACGTGACATAACCTATAATCTTTACTGTTACGAATGTTTATATACAAACTTTTCCAAATACTTCAAGTTCACTCTCAATCGTACTGTATTTACACGTTATTCAGTTCAAAGTAACAGTAAAAGTCCATAGCATAGCCAAAATAACGACAAACGAAACGTCGATACATAAAATTCCCAAAAATGACAATTAATTAATTAATGTAGCCAAATAAGAAAAAACTTTACTGTGATTTGAGTGATGCATTGGTTTCAATACTTCTTTTAAGTCTTAACTTCAAAAGTTGGTCGTTATTACTGTTGCTCAAACTTTACTTAGTTAATAAGCGATATTGACTCCTAAGCCAAAGAAAAAAACTGGTTTTACTTTCATAGAAAGTTATTTTCAGTTTTAATCAGATTTAGCATTTGTAATGACACACTCGCAATGTAGGACAATAGGACATTGATCCTGTCCCAGGTAATAACGATTTGTGGTAACGACTATGAAATTATAATTAGAATTCCACACAAAAATTATATTTCCCCAATTACTAAAAATACCGGCAAGCCTTAACAAAGCTAAAAGGCTGACGTGGCTCGATGCTACAGTTTCAGACGCTGCAGGTGGGAAATAGTAGCTCGTCAGCACGGACGGACCATTAAAAACTTGGTTTCAGATAAAGCACGGTTTAAATAGAATTTGAAAGACTTTTTGATAGGCAAGTCCTTCCGTTCTATAGATGAATATCATAACAGAGACTGTTAGGCCAGCTTAAGTAAAAATGTCTGTTAGATTTCAGTTTTGATAGCACATGGTCGTAAGTCGAGACTAGGTATTTTGTGTATGAGAGATTTATTAATAGTGCATAACAATGTTTCAGTCTGACAGAGTGTTAATTCTGTAAATATTTGTTTTTCCAGTTTATTGTATTCACCTATTTTGACAATCTCCTGACAGATGATCAGGGTAGTAAGTATTATATTCAAATGTTTTATGTTTTTTTATGTCCTACGTCGTCAAGGTATGAAGGTCTGATAATGACGTCTTAGAAGATCGAAATAGGTCATGTAAAAAATGAAAAGTTACAATTTAAATGCGATCGTGACTGTGTTTATTAATAAAGTTATAATATTAATAGATCGCTGTTTTCCCTGAAAGGATGTTCCAAAAAATTTGATAATTAACGGTGTTTGTGACGTGTATTGCGTATAAAGTGAAGAACAATGGACCAAATATGGATCCCAGAGGAACAGAGTAGTACAGAAACCACTTTTCATGACTTGACGCATCCACTGCCTGACGAAGAGATGTTTTGCCTAAGAGCGGTTTCTCGGGTTACCAGGCAGCCCCTGCAGGTGACCCCTGCCTTCAGTCTGTGGAGGTCCTGCCCAGCCCCGCTTGCATCCCACCTGTCTGGCACCGGTGGGCAGCACGCGGTCAGAGGCCGGCCAACTGATTCTGCCGGCGGCCGCAGCGTTCGGACGTTATTTGAATATGGCTTCCGCTTGCATAAACTGCCTCGCCCCTGCTGCTGGAAATACTCCGCCCCTTTGAGCGCGCCCCCTGGGAGGTGGGCAGAAATTTCCTCGGTCACTGCGTGCTGTCCGCTGCCTGCTTCTCCGTCGCGGATTTATTCCTTCGTTTTCTCCGCCGTACGCACTCTGGTGCTGCCGCCGGGAACTTCCCCCGATTTCCTTTTGTGAAACGTTACTTCAGCTTTCGAGTTCTGTTATGCTAACGCGCTGCATAATGGCGGTTAATAATTGAAGCTGCAGCACTCTGTTTCCAAACGATTCTGGCCGCTGACCTGATTTTTTTTTTTCTGCCAGAGGATAAAAAAGTTGAGCACTAAAAACGAGTAAAGGAAGAAGAAATTGCTTAAGCACTTAACTGAGGTATTCAGTGAAGCATAAAGGCTGCCCATAAAACATGAAAAAATGTTGGCTGTTATTTCAAATTAAAATTTTCGCTTTTGTTGCCTGCCCTGTAACTCGCATTGAGGTGAAATTACCCTTTGTGTTAGTGCAGAGCAGTGTAAGTACGGTGTAGGACTTTCGCGAATCACGAAGTGGACACATAATTGCTACATTTTACTTTATGACCATCAGCCGGCGTTTCATTGATGTTTCTGTATTGCAGATGTTGTGTGCAACTGTCCTGTACACATTTTGTGTCACGACCTTGAGCAAAAACTGTTCATAAGCAAATGTATTTATAACCAATAGTTGCCACATAAAAATCAATTTCCGAAGCAGTCTCGTCCTACAAATCAGTACAATTCTTCTGACGTTTCCAGCTGCTAAAATTTTCTAGTTGATGCAATGATAAATACAGATATACAAGATGACTGTGAAACAGTGACATTACGTTTACTAACTAACCGTTTTATCTAAATCGCGAAGTTCACCACAGTATAAAATCCAAACAAAGACTATAAGCAAATATTTGGAAACACCATGACACCGATAAATTTTCTTCAATTCGATAACATTAATTATTGTAACTTCGTTAAAATAACTGTGTAGATTAACACCATTCATGTTCAACTTTAGGTGAAAGAAATGATGAAGAATATGCAAGAACATTTCCAAACAGAAATAACAGGGAAACGTTGACAGTTACCAATGCTTAGATACCCATACGACATGCCTCATCTGAAAGAAACTAATACTCCGAAGTTCGTTCAATATACTAATCGACGTACTAAATTGTAGAAAACATCATTTCAGCATAAACAAAACATACAAAAATAATGAAGTGTAGTACGAGAATAAGTTATCAGTAAACATCAAACTGAAAGAACAAACAACAATGAAAACTGAATTGTTCTCTTCAAGTACGGTGGTTATACGAGATGGCAGGAACAAGGAAGGCATCACGAGCAGATAGAATTATTAGCAGCAAGCTTTCCGCAGTAACATTGCTCAAACACTGACACTGAAATATGAAATATTCGTCTGGAGCATATAACACTTAGAAAATCACTCTATAGAGCAATTCACGAAAATTTAGAGACTTAAAAGGAAGTTGCAGTAATTTCTCTCGGTGAGCTTCAGATCAAAATTTGTTTTTCTAAGTCTTTTACTCAATGTAAAAGTTTCCTCCTGCTTTTTACGCTTATTTTCGATGATTTAACACATTTCATTCCCAACGTTAATGCATCTTTCTAGATTGTATGCACGCTTAACATGTTTTAAGTGGCTTATAGTAACCACCTCGGCGCCGAGATCAATTAATCGGAGCTCAGTTAATTAACCTAAACATTCAAGCACTAATGTACGCTTATGACACCTGAATACATCTGTCTTAGGAAACGCACATCAGCAAGTGCTCTAAGAGAATTGCACGCGTAATAACTTTTACTTGCGTAAGATATAGAACATCACGGAATAAAAACTAATAAGTTTCGCATTAGTTTTGGGTTTTAAGCCACGCCATTATGATACACTAAGACGACTAAAAAGTTATGTTCAGAACGTCTTTGCAGCGATCATCCTCAGAGTGACTAAACTTCACTTTATTCGTCCTCAGAATGACTAATGGAAAGACATCCGAATCGTCGGCTTCACAGTTGTTTAGTCTACAACGACGCAGCTTGATACCCAGAAGAATATTATTGAAATTGACAATGGCCGTAGATGTCTACGCACATAAGTCAAAATAACAAAGAGTAGCGACAAAAATAATCATTTTATTTCCTAAGCATCGTTCCTTCTTTGATAAACAATGGTCAGGTAGACCTCAAAGTTAGATGGATCGCTGTAAGTGCTATATCTGATAAAAAGTAAACGAACACTTATTTGTGGACACTTTCGGTCACATGCGTGAATGTTTGCGGAGAGCTGGCAGCCCTTTCTTCCTAAGAACCGAGACCAGAGAAGGTACTGATTTTGGACGCTGTGGTGCAAGGCTCAGTCTGCTTTCTAACTCATCCCCAAGGTGTTTCTTTGGGTTCCGGTCGAGATTCGGGGTAGGCCAGCTCATTTTAGTAATGTTATTGACCACAATCCACTGTCTCTTAGAAGCAGCTTTATAATACACTGCAATGTCGTGAGGGTACAGTCATCGTCTCCTCATTTGTGCACAGTTAACAAAGCTGTCTCCATTTCCTTCCACATTTAGCGTTTTCTTAAGTAAAGGTTAGTGACCGCACCCTAACCACGAAAAACACCCCAATAGCGTAACATCACTTCCAACTAACTTCACTGTTGACATTGAACACGATGGTGGTAACGTTTTCCAGACATTCGCCAGACTCAAAGCCTTCCATCGGCCGCTGAGTACAGGTGATCCATCGCTCCAAATCACTCGTTTCCAATCAAACACTGTCCACCGGTGTGGCTCTTGACACCCGTCAAGCACTGCTCAACAGTGACTTGAAGTTTGTGTGGCTCATGAGGGGCTGCTCGACCATATAATGGTCGCCCAATCGTTGATATTCCTACATTCGCACTATGTCACTCCAATATACGAAGCTTGTTAGCTCTTGATATAGAGAATTGGGTTAGAGCCATTAAATTGTATTGTAGTAGTTGCTGCTGCTGCTGGCTGGTTCACTGCTGTATCTTGATGTTAATGTTGGCTCTATATGTATTCGTCTAGGGGTAAAAAGATGAGGTACCGTGTTGTTGATGTGCTTGTTGATAAATAATGAACGACAGCATAAGTGAATTTCAATTATTTATTGGCATAGTAGCCATCTTAACTCCGCTGACCACCCAAAGACGTTGTCACAGTACAGAGTAACACTTCTTTTACAACATCTTTGCATTGTTTTTCGACATAAGACAATAACATACACACTTTACAAAAGTTCTATCAAGACTGAGCTGACGAGCCTTCTTGCTGCTTGTATTTATAACCTTGTCAAAGAACTACCAAGAAGAGATGTGGTTTATAAGTCAGGCATCCATCTGTTATCGTAATTTGGGCAAAAAAATTATTAATTTACGTAGAGTGACATAATTTAACAGGTCATTAAAATGACAGACAGATTTGTCAACTTGTCAGAACAGTTCTTTGTTGCAAAAAGGCCGTTTTTCAAAGGTACATCTATTGATTCTCTCATTTGCATACATTAAATAACGTGAATTATTAAAAATTACAGTGGTTCTCGTTTAAAATAGATGTGTTTATGTGAATAGTGACTGAAAACAGTCCTAGTGAATAAATACGTTTCACTGGGTAATTTTTATTTAAGGAGATCCAAAATACGTAAGTTGACCAACATTATTCATATTTCATATTAATTATTTCAGTTGAATATAGTGTTTTTACATAATGATATCTGCTGTATCAGTGTTCAAGTGATGTTAACTTTTGTGTGGGTCATTTATTAATTATATTTTAATGGGTTGACTGTTTATGTAGACATGTTATGCAATCATTGCTTACATACACAATTACTTTTCTATTATCATGATTGCTAGTTAAACTGGTTGAATTAGGAGGGCATCGCATACTTCGTTATAATAAAGCCTTTAATAGGTTCCGTTACAACCAGCACTGTACCCCTTCATTTTAACTCTTTACGCACAGTCATAATGCTATCCGGGTTGCTGGTAGCACTTTAGAACTCACGAGTGATTGCTCCCGCTGTTTTGATGCAGTTGATAAAACTACGCTCCGCAATGCTGGACGGTCCCTGTCCTTCAGTACATGATGTCTGCTTGGTCGTGGATAAGCTGCGGCTGCTCCTTCGTGTTTCCACTACACAACTGCTTCAGCAAAGTCGACATGGGCAGCTTTAGAAAGGTTGAAATGTCTCAGATGGATGACTAGGTCACTTTCGAACTCTGTGAGCTCCCCTGGCTGACTCTTTCGGCTATTACCGCTTCTGTACTGACAACACAATACTGTCCGCCTCCTTTTAAGGTGTCGGGTTCGCGCCTCCTGACACCTAGTGGTCGGTACCGCATTACATGGGAGTTCAAATGTTCAAATGTGCGTGAAATCTTATGGACTTAACTGCTAAGGTCATCAGTCCCTAAGTTTACACACTACTTAACCTAAATTATCCTAAGGACAAACACACACGCCCATACCCGAGGAAGGACTGGAACATCCGCCGGGACCAGCCGCACAGCCCATGACTGTAGCGCCTAAGACCGCTCGGCTGATCCCGGGCGGCTACATGGGAGTGTCTGGATACTTTTGATCAGGTAGTGCATGCAGCACAGTATGGCACTATGATTATACGTCGACCTTGAGGAAATAGTAGTAGAAACTGGAAACATTTTATATTAAGTTGGTGCGTAAGTTCGAAGATTTTTTTGTTTTGCATGTTGCTATTCCGGTTGTTCGGTGTTTTATCGACTGTCACTGTTGCTATTTGAGTTTACATATTGTCATTTGGAGACTGTGAGTGGAGCTGAGGACACTAGAAAATGGAGGGCCATGTGCGGCAATCGGAACATTTCCGACATAGTCTTCTATTTGTGTTGAATAGAGGGGTGACAGCAGCGGAGGCTGCGAGAAATATTTGTATCGTGTATGGGGATAATTCCACTGGAGAGAGCACGGCAATAAAAGGGTTTTCTCTTTTTAAGTATGTCAAGTTCAGGATGATGGTTCAAATGGTTCAAATGTCTCTGAGCACTATGGGACTTAAGGGGACTGATGACCTCAGATGTTAAGTCCCATAGTGTTCAGAGCCGTTTGAACTATGGGTCTTAACATCTGAGGTCCTCAGTCCCCTAGAACTTAGAAATACTTAAATCTAACTAACCTAAGGACATTACATACATCCATCCCCGAGGCAGGATTCGAACCTGCGACCGTAGCGGTCGCGCAGTCCGAGACTGAAGCGCCTAGAACCGCTTGGCCATAGAGGCCGGTCATTTCAGGATTACCTTCGGGATTTGCTGAACGTAATTTAAACGCATTAATCCACAACGATCCACGTCAGTACACCCGAGACTGGCGAATGTGATGAACTGTGATCGTTGCATCATCTTGCGACTTTTGCATGCAGTGGGGAAAAAAATCGGGTGTTTAGGCACCGCATATTCTTAGCCAAAGTCTCAAAAATCATCGGGTGGCCATATCTGGATCTCTGTTTGATTGTCATCAATTGGCTCATGAACACCACCGACCATTCAAATTCTGTATCGGTCCTGGCGACGAAAAAAGGTCTCTGATGTTCCATCAGGAAAAGAAGTGAATGGTTGAGACCAAACAAAGCAGCAACTCTCCGTACAAAGACCTGCGCACATCCACAAAAGATAATGTTACTCCTCTGGTGGAACAGCGACGGTGTGGAGTACTACGAATGCTTTCCCATGGTGTAACCGTCGCTGCTGATATTTACTGCCAACAACTCAGAATGCGGCGTGAAATGATGCTACTCCATGGTAATGCCCACCAGCATTCTGGCAGACTGACAGAAAACACTATACAGTATTTTGAATTGGAAGTTATTCCGCATCCGTCTTAATCACCTGATGTTGCGCCCTCAGATTTTCATCTTTTTCGCTCTCTGTTGAACTTCCTTTCCAGATGACGGTGCGCTCCAAACCGTGCTCGACGAGTTCTTCTCCTCAAAACCACGACCGAGCGAGGCTTCACAGTGCTTACCACACTATATTCTCATTCAGGAGGACGATGGTTCAAGCCCGCGTCTGGCCATCCTCATTTAGGTTTCTATTTTCGTAAATCGCTTCAGGTAAATCTCGGGATGGTTCCTTTGGAAGGGCACTGCAGACTTCCTTCCCCATCTTTCCCTAATCCGATGGGATCCATGATCTATGATCTCTCTGTTTGGTCACTCCCCCCCCCCCCCCCTGCGACCCACCACCCCATTAAAATCACGTGATTTCGTGATTTCTAGAATCGCGAAATCGAAAAGTTACCTCAGCGTTGATAGACCCTTGTAAATAGTGAGGAATAATGTATTATTGATGACTGAAGTCTTCAAAAATGGTTCAAATGGCTCTAAGCATTATGGGACTTAACGTCTGAGGTCATCAGTCCCCTAGATTTAGAAATACTTAAACCCAACTAACCTAAGGACATAACCCCTCGGTCACAGCAGCCAGCGGCTGAAATCTCTGTTACTTGTTTCCGTTGTGTTTACTAAACTTGCGGAAAACGTTACGAACTTACGCATTAACCCAGTACATTATGTGCAGAAGGATAATAAAAATTTAGATACGCAGAAACCCAGTAGTTTTAAAATTGCGATTTAACTTTGATCTCACATCTATTGATAACTGTGTCATGTGTCCTCTTTCAGTGATGAGTGGTATGTTGCAACACGAACTGCTACTAAAGAAACGTAATGGAGAAGAAAGACGAGTCAAAAAATACGCAAGAATTTTATTTTCCGTCGCACTTGCCGTGGTACGATGTTATGTCCCTCCAGCTTTATGAATATGGGCAGGGCATCGTAACAGGAGCGGTCTTGACGGACGAGTGACGAGAGGGGGAGAACTGCAAGGAGGAAGGTGTGGGAGGCGGTATCCGGCAGGCCGTAATGAAGAAGGATCGACGGTCGTTTTTCTGCGGGAGGAAAATTAATTTGGGCTGTGTCAGGCGAGGCGGGCTGAGGGGCTGTTTGACGAGAGCCGCGCCCGGATTCTGGGACGGCGCTTTCAGAGCGGCGAGGGCCGCGATCGGTCTTCGCTGTATACACCGCTCTGACGGGCCGTTGATGCCTGTGTTTGGACAGCAGTCTCTTTCGGCCAGCACACCGACAAAATTGTTTGCAACGCATCGCCACTCCGAGACAGTCTCACTCGAGCAACTTTTCGAGAGTATCCACGCTGGCAGAACGTACAACGAAGGCTATAACGACGTTTGCCTCAGTTGCTGGTCGCCTTTCGAGATGTGTGGTAGTGGTCCCCTAAATTTATTTGTTCCCACTAGAGTTGTAAAACTACCGTAAGCTATTATAAGTAAGCGAAGACTATATCCACATCTGCCTCTGCATCTACTAGGGTTGCCCATAAAACAATGCATCGCAATTTTTTTTCTCAGCCGAAAACAATGCTACGAATGCGAAAGTTACTTATGTATTTTTTGAAATCTCCTGAATGAGCGCTCCAAGTTTCCGTCACTTCCAACAGAATTTCCCGCTGCAGAGAAAGAAACTGTGGGGAATATTCACAAACGCTTGTGCAAAGTCTATGGAGCATCTGCTGTCGACAGAAGTACATTTAGTCGCCTGGGCACGGAGGGTGAGGTCATTGGAAGGCCGTTCGGTGGAGCCCCACGATTTGCAGCGGTCGGGGAGAACATACACGGCTGTCACATCTGACACACCCCCCTCGGACTTCCCCTAGTCTGGGCTATTAAAGGATGCCATTCGTGGAAGACATTTTGAGGACGATGAGGAGGTGATTTACACCGTGAAGCACTGGCTCCACCAACAGAACAAGGACTGTTACCGACAGGGCATTCACGCCCTTGTTTTGCGCTGGAGGAAGACCGTAGAACGGGATTGAGATTACATGGAAAAATAGGGTGTGTAGAGAAAACACCATTATTTCTTGTGCGTAATTCTCATTATGTTCAATAAGGAATTGTTGAAGAAAGCCGGCCACGGTGACCAAGCGGTTCTAGGCGCTTCAGTCCGGAACCGCGGGACTGCTACGGTCGGAGGTTCGAATCCTGCCTCGGGTATGGATGTGTGTGATGTCCTTAGGTTAGTTAGGTTTAAGTACTAAGTCCTAGGGGACTGACGACCTAAGATGTTAAGTCCCGTAGTGCTCAGAGCCATCTGAACCATTTTGTTGAAGAAAAAAAATGCGGTGCGTTACTTTCTGGGTAACCTTCATACTCGGCTACCATGCAAAATCACACTTGAGTGCCTGGGAGAGCATTCACCGAACCACCTTCACATTAATTCTCTGTTATTCCACTCTCAAATAGCGCGCTGAAGAAACGAATACTTATATCTTTGCGTGTAAACTCCGATTTCCGTTATTTTATTATGATGATCATTCCTCCCTATGTAGTTCGGCGTCAACAAAATATTTTCGCATTCGTAGGGAAAAGCTGGTGATTTAAATTTCGTGAGAAGATCCCGCCTCAGACATAGAGGGTTGGGTAACCTGCAGAACCTCTTTTGTTCAATGTAGTTATCTTCCTGCCTGTTAACTACAAATAAACAGCATTTACGGCAAAACTGAAATTGTCAAAGTTTAATACAGGTTTTCTTCGAAAATTGATGATTTGTAACGTAAAATTACAGAAAAACGCAAAGCAACAATATACCAAACATGGCTTCAATATTTCGTCGAATTTACATAAAACATGTTTCTGTTATTCATAAATAAGTTTCGCATTTATCGTTAATAACAGGTAACTCTTGCCTCCGAGCATGATGAAGAACATTCTGTTGAGTACTATATATATATATATATATATATATATATATATATATATATATATATATATATATATATATATAAACTGAAGTTGAATCAAAAGTAATTGCTTTGGTTACAGAAAAGCGCAGAAGCTACGGTATTAACTCATTTCTATTGCTCATAAAATGCAATATATATTCTGTAAGGATGTAAAATATACAGTGGACTAACACTGAATGAAGTGCGGTACCAATTATCTGCAAAACAAACAAACAAAAAGAAAATAAAAAGAAGTCGTCGGTTCCCAGTTTCTCTCGTACGCAAAATAATCATGTATGTTTCTTTCCCTACCAATGCTACCAGTACAATGATATTCTTACCATTTACTACGCCGTTTATGTAGTACATCGAAACTACCGAACCGGACTTTTAGTAGAGCGCAGCTCTATTTCCTACGTTTCCTCAGCAGCTGCGTTGGGAGGCTTCAGATATTCTGCTGATCCCGTTGAGTCTCGCCGGCTTCTCGGGAGTATCTACTGTCAGATATCATACGACAAAGCACTTGCCGGTGATTGTTCAGGGTTCTATGGTCGTGGTCAATGTAACTTTTCGGTTTCTACGTTCCGTCCAGAGCCACGTGTTACACCTTCAGTGATGCTCGTGATTCCATTGGGCTTATAGTGATATGCAGCAGGTGTTTGTCCTCGGCTGCATAGGACAGTGGGATTCGGCAGGTATAAAGAAACAATGTCAGACCATTATCTAATGGCTGATTTGAAGAAAGATTCATGGGAAAACATTTATGGCTGTCTTGCTAGGAGCACACACTATGCAGCGTTCTATCCATTGCGTTTTCTTACTTACAAGGGGAGGCCGCCAATTGTGAAATTCAGATTCGATTCATACTGCGCATAATAAAAGCTCATGGCGAGAGGTGTAATGTGGCAAAGCACCAAGATGCACTTCTCAGCCGTTGTCGAGAAAATCGACAGTTAAAAGAAACCGTTGCGGTGAAATACTGTCTACGATTAATAATTCAATACAGCGTCGTGGCGCAACGGTAAGCGCTCGGGTTCGTAATCCGAAGGTCGCCGGATCGAATCGCGCGCTATGCAACCTTTTTTTTTTTAGTATTTGTTTTTCATAATTCAGATATATATATATATATATATATATATATATATATATATATATATATATAATTCCCGGCAATCAGTTGCAACAATTATGCATATAATAAGTTGATGCAAGTCGTTTGTCGTGGAAAAACTGGCGACTTCGAACATCATTATGTTTTCCGCAAACAAAGTTGTATTTCACAAATGTTATTAATTGTCTTCATAATGTTAACCACGTATAGTTAACGGAAGACGTAGAAACGATATTCCGAAACGAATACTTATAGCGTAAGTCAAACGTTCGAATTAGAATAGAGACCCCACGAACACAAATTTGCTGTGGCAGGTATGAAATATAAACTCCGTTACTCGCTCGTTACACTTGAATGACAGATGTTGAATGGGCCGAAACGAGCCGCCGCATAACAGCGTAGTTGCCTGCTAACTTCGAAAGAAGGTAGATGCGGTCCCTAGCGCAACTTATAACATTGTCGAAAATCAGTGCGGACGGGAGAGCTTTGGTACACCCTGTTAAAAAAAACGGAAAAATGGAGGCGGTACAATTGGAGACCGATCCGCCTTCACCAACATGCATAAGCAATTCATTAATACTTTATATATATATATATATATATATATATATATATATATATATATATATATATTTGAATTAAAAAAAATTGCATGGCGCGAGATTCGATCTGGCGACCTTCGGATTACGAACCTGAGCGCTTACCGCTGCGCCACGACGCTGTATTGAATTATTAATCGTAGACAGTATTTCACCGCAACGGTTTCTTTTAACTGTCGATTTTCTCGACAACGGCTGAGAAGTGCATCTTGGTGCTTTGCCACATTACACCTCTGGCCATGAGCTTTTATTATGCGCAGTATGAATCGAATCTGAATTTCACAATTGGCGGCCTCCCCTTGTTAGTTAGATTTCTTCATTTTTCCGCTAGTTCAAATCTTTTGGCTTAAGAAGTAGTAGGCTACACAAACCAGTAGTAAAACTGGTATTCTTCATACTGCTATCGCACATCCCAACGTTGTACACAGGATGATTCAGCTGCCCCTACCAATGGGTTCTATGCAATCCTCAATGCTTACAATTACCACATGCAAGATTTTCATATGCTCTCACCCGTTATGCGCAAACCATTAGTTCCACAGAAAAACATGAACAAGACATTTTTGTGGGAATTTAATGTAGTTAAATTTTGTTCTGAGATACGTTTTCGCTAGAGGCCATAGCTTCAGAACTATTCAAGAAAAACTTACAGAAGTGACCTACAAGTGCCATTTTATTGAATAACTCGGAAACCATGTCCGCCAGCGAAAACGTACACCAACATAAAATTTTACTACATTAATTTCCTACACAAAGGTTCTGTTCATTTTTTCTGTAGAATCAATAACTCATAGTGAGTGAATGAGAGAATATGAAAATGTCATGCATAGTTTTCGAAGGTGTTGCGGGTCACATAAAAACCATCGGTAGGGGCAGCTCAATCGCCCTGTATATGAATTTTTATTCAGTCCTTAATGGAATACGATTTTATAGTTGTAACTATAACTGTTTGTTTGTCATTAATAGAATATTTGGTTTGCCAAGTTACATAGGTTGTGGACCATAATGGCTTCCTGTAACAAAATAACAATAAAATATGCAGATGTACATCACTACTGTTAGTGGGCAGTTGTAGGTGAATGGGGCTTTCGTGTAAGATATTACTCGTGTACAATGCATTTATCTTTTTGTTGGAACTTCAGCAAAGTTTTCTACAAATTATGAAAGTGTATCTCACCAAACCCTGCACAGACAACGGGTATTCTTTAACAGTGATGTACATCAGTCGCGTTTATTTGTATTCCGGAATTTTCCGTTTCAGCAGTAAGGTATGTCCAGTTCTCTCTGAGTTCAGAGAGCAAATACGTGGCCACCACTCCCCACATCTGGCACTGTCTTTTGGTAATGGCGCCAAGACCGTTTCCGAGTCGCGGCCGCCCGAGCTAATCTGCGACCACAGAAGGAGCCGTCTCTCATTGCGCCTCTTATTTAACACGAAAGTGCTTTTAGCGGCCAGATCATGGCCGCCACCTCTCCTCTAAACAGCAGAGCGCCTGCCAAGGCGTGAAAGAACGGAAGCCTGCCCTGCGACTACGAGCCGTTGCCGGTTCCCACGCCGGAAGCCCTTTACGAAAGACTGCAGTCACTGTACCACTTCGCCAGAGGTGTATATATCCTCATCGGTAAAAAATTTGTGTCAAGTGTGGTGACATACAGCACAGAATGCCACTCAGTGACCCATTAGACGTTGGGTCAACACCATGGGTGACTCTGTTGTCGGTGGTACAGTGTCAGCGTTAAACGACGAATGGCAATTCGATATCTCAGCGGACATTCCAATAATCCGTTCTCGACGACTTGTGATGACGTTCTGACAGTAACCTCAGCTCGCATTTCCAATGGAGCAGACCTACCATCTTCTCGCTGTGTAGACCTCCTGGAAGGAACCACGCCTTCTCTTCTTGCCGCACTGTTCCCAGAGTCTATCTCGTCACCACTAGCTCCGCAGTCGCCGCAGTACAGCCTAGTGTCTTGTACGACCTGTCCGTATGACATTTCCACCTCCTTCACACCAATAATTTGACCTTTCTGAAGGACTGCAACAAGCTTCTCTTGCAATTCCTCTGCGCGTGTTGTGTTGCGAGCTGCATCTGAAAGGTACTCTAACGGTACAACCGTCATTTACTCATTCCTCTCTTCATGTGTACTGAAAATGATTCTGCTCATAAGCTACACATTACTGTAGTCAATACTAAGTGAGGCTTTAAGTGTTGCAAAGAGCGACGTCAGTGGACAGTGGAGCAGAAGCTCAACCATTCTATCCCATTTTCTTTAATTCCCTGTGAAAAATCTTGCCTGATCTGCTGGTAGCACTTTAGTGCTCACGACTGATTCCTTCTGCACATTTCACACTTTTTTTTTTACAATTACCCACTGCAATGCTCGACGGTCAACGACCGTCAGCACCATCAGGTCTCATTGGTCTTGCTTTAGCTCTGATTATTCCTTCAGTTATTCACCTCGCCTCACCAACAGTCGAACTAAGCGCCTTTAGAAGGATTGAAATGTCTCAGATGGAAGCGAGTGATTTGTATTGATGAATCATGATATATCTTGTTGACAATCCTATGGAAGGGTTCAGGTTTGACGAATGCCGAAACAACGTTGCCTGCCATCGTTGCGTAGTGCAACAGAGAAGTACAGAGGAGATTGTGTTACGGTAAAGGGGCTTTTTAACTGGATAGTGTGCGGTCCCCTTATTGTGCTTAAGAAAAAGTTATGTGTGAAATTATATCTTACAGCACTGTGTTCTGCTATGGCAGAGGAATAGGTCGAAGACGATGATTGTACCCTATCATAAAGCAGCGTCTGTGAGGCAGTAGTCTATGGGCAACAACATTCCTTAAATGGACTAGTTTGCCTCGAGTCTCGACGTGAGCTCAGTGGGACACCTCTGGGATGAATCAAAATGTCAACTCAGCTCCAGAGCCCAACGCCCAACATCAACACCTTCTCTGGTAGTCTAGCGCACTGACGGCGTCCTCGTAGCGCCATTTCTCGCGGGCTAGGGACGCAGCTTTCATTTGGCGGAGCGGTCGGTTAACGGGACATCTACCCTCAGCTAGCTAGTAGCTGCTTCATCTAGAACAAATGCGCTCCATCCGACCAACTAAACCACACATAGCGTTCCCGTTTTGGGTCGGTACCATGGATCTGTACCTCTGAAATATTCGGAGATCTCTCCCGAGTGATTCCCAGCGAAAAATATCAGCGTAGCCGGCAAAATCAAGGCGCAGCTTAGACGACCGTGGGTTCAAAAAGAGCTTAGAACAACTCAGTTACGATTAGAGTGAAAACTACATTGTTTCATAACCACGTACCCCTACGAATTTCTGTATTTTTCAACATATCAGTAACCGCCAGGGATTTGATCTGTTCTAAAAATTTTATTGTTGAATGAACCTTCTAGTGAGGTAAACTATTATCATGTATTAACCGTTGTACCATCTGATACTTACTTCGTATTACTTTTGTCGTAGTTTTTGCTGTCTTACGCCTTTTTAGCAGCAACAAGTATTTTCAATTAGCATTGTTTTAGTTTAGATGATTGTGTGTTGTCACCGATGTAATTATATTTCCAATTTGATTAAATTAGTCTTAAAATATATTATATGTTTAATGACGTTTCGAGGTATTCAGAGTTCTCTCTTCCCAGCCACTTGTGTTTGATAGCGGTAGTAGGTGTGTATTAAAACATTACGTATATAGAACACAAGTTCTGCATAGAGCAAAATCACGAAACTAAACGTAGAACATAGGGACAGGTTCCACACAAATGCAACTGCATAAGAATGGCGCTAGCAGCGCCAGTATGAGGATGCAAATAAAGTTTGCCTCAAATACGCATGGCAACGGGAGAGACTGGACGTTGTGGATTGAGAAGAAGAATTCCTTTAAGAAGACAAAGACGCCACTGTCAGCACTTCACTAAGTTTGAACGAGTTCGAGTAATTGGGCTATGAGAACATGAATATTCCTTCTGCGACACTGCAGAAAGACATGGCAGTTATGCACCCGCTGTACGTGCTTCTTGGCAGAGGTGGTCGCAAGAAGACTGGGCTCCAGTTGGCGACGTGGCAACACTGAGAGGAAAGACCACCGTGTTCGGCGTATGGCTCTGGCAATTCGTACTGCGTCTGAAGCAGCAGTCTGAGCAGCAGTTGGCGCCACAGTGACACAACGAACTGTTACAAATCGGTTACTTCAAGGACAGTTCCGAGCCAAACGCTCTGCAGCGTGTATTCCACTGACCCCAAACCACCACCGTTTGCGAATTCAGTGGTTTCAAGCGAGAGCCCACCGGAAGACAGGGTAGAGGTCTGTTGTGTTTTCTGATGAAAGCCGGTTCTGCTTCGGTGCCAGTGATGGCCGTGTGTTGGTTAGGAGGAGGCCAGCTGGGGGCCTGCAACTAACTTGTCTGCTACTAGACACACTGGAGCTACACCTGGAATTATCGTCTGAGGTGCCATGTCGTATGGCAGTAGGAGCACTCTCGTGGTTATACCACGCACCCTGACTACAAAGTTGTACGTTGTGCTGCCATTAAAGAACAGCATTCCAAGGGGTGTTTTCCAGTAGTATACCGCTCGCCTACATACGGCTGCTGTAACCCAACAAGCTCTACAGAGTGTCAACATTTTGGCTATTCCTACTCGATCACCAGATCTGTCTCCAAGCAAGCACATGTGGGACGTTATCGGACGAGAACTCCAGCGTCATCCACAACCAGCACTACCCGTCGCTGTATTGACCAACCAGGCACGAAACTCCATCTCACTAGCTGACATCCTGCACCTGTACAACACAATGCATGCACATTTTCATGCTCGAATTCAACATTCCGGCAGTCACACCGGGTATTAATGTACCAGCATTTCACATTTGCAGTGGCTTATCTCGCGCTTACAAATATGGTACAAATGGCTCTAAGCACTACGGGACTTAACATCTGAGGTCAGGAGACATCACACACATCCATGCCCGAGGCAAGATTCGAACCTCCGATCGTAGCAGCAGCGCGGTTCCGGACTGAAGAGCCTAGAACCGCTTGGGCCCAGCGGCCAACTCGCGCTTACACAAACATGTGATCTTGCAATGCTAATCACTGGAATGTGTTACCTCAATAGATTCTCGAAATTTCATTAGTCTACATTTTTTCTTCTTTTTGCGTTGCGATTTTTCTTCTATCGATGTATTATGTATAAGACCACTAAATCCACTCAAAACGTCGTAATCAGTTATTCTGACGCAAAGAGATATACCTTTGCACGAGCAGTGCTTGCTGGGAGGATTTCCCCCTCTGTCTAGAATTTGCTATGAGACTGAAATTCAGTTAGAAAACCTTGTCGCGGTGATGTAACTCACAAAAACTGCATAAGAGACTCTGCGCATATAAATGAGTACTCAGACCACAGAACAAACTAGTCACTGCAAGTATTTAGTATCTACAAAGTCGTCAGTATTCTTGCACACACGTCTTTCCCGTTTATTCTGCAAATCTAGTATTGAAATATTCAAAACGCTAATTCCATTACAAGCGGGAACCTAGTTTAGAAATAGTATTCTGGAATTAAAAATACATTCTAGTGTAATTACAGAATTCGCCGCAGAAAAAGCTATGCATTTTCTACAGATAATTCACTTGATTATATGAGAAAGCGTAGTCTTGTAACCACTTCAATATGAAACACAGTATCTATTAAACATCTGTCTGTCGTCTTTTAATTTCTAACAAAGTGCTTTGTGTAACATAGCTAAAGTAAGCAATAAACGTAATTAAGTAATGTGAGCACACCTTTCAGACTGTTACAACATATCAAACCCGGATAACTTGCATCATAAGAAAATTGCTGCGTATTGCAAAAAGATAAGCACCTGATCAATTCGCGATGAAAATACTGGTAGGTGCTCATCAATATAAGCACCTGGATTTTTGACGATTTTTTTCTTTTTCTGCCGCTAGAGGGCTTCTCATTGTAGTCTGTAACATGGCGGTGCGTGATGCAGCTATCAGTGCGTGACAAACAACGTGCTGTAATCAAGTTTCGAATTCGAAGAGTTTGTTCACACCTGTAGTACACTCTCCAGAACCCGAGTGTATGTTTTTGTGTGTATGTTATCTAAATCTGTTGAAGGCCTTTTTGATCGAAAGCTTTTTTGTGCCTATCTGCGACTCAGGATCTCCGCTATATGGTGAATAGAAATCTATACTTTTCGTAATATTGTAGATATACTGTTAATAATATAAACAGATGTATGTGATATCAGGCTGACATGGGGTACAAATTGTTTATTTTCTTCCTGTCGATCTACAGAGTTTTGTGAGCTAGGTATAAAAGCAAACATGCAAATAACTAAATTAATTCATGGAAAATATGAAGGGGAGAACGGAGGCAGAGAGTAAATAAGTAGCTTAATTCATGAAAAATATGAAGCCGAGAATGGAAGAAGAAAAGAGAGAGAGAGAGAGAGAGAGAGAGAGAGAGAGAGAGAGAGAGAGAGAGAGAGATGTAGAATGCAAATAACCTTGGTTTATTTAAAAAGCTCTAAGAGTTTTCAGGTAAAAAATTCGGAGGCATTACTTTTCAGCACCTTCTCGTATTTCACGGTTGTTACTGTTTCTAGTGATCTGTCGTCTATAAGCAGTATATCACTACGGCCATTTATACGCAGTACGTTGCTTTTATTCACATTCGGTGTCAACACCCAGACCCTGCACCAGTTGCCTATGCTCTGCAGGTCTTCCTGCATTTTGGTATAGTCTTCTGGTTGTGCAACGTCTGTATAGACTACTGTAAAGTCTGCAAAGAGCATCAAGGAACCTCCAGCGTTATCTGGGGCTGATTGTAACAGTGGATGAAACGCAGCTATCAGCTATTTGATAGGTCGACGGGGTCTAATCGTAAATGTGTGATTTCGGTTTGATCTGGTCTACATGCGGAAGCGTGTGCAGTCTCTTTCTCACAGAAAAGAGGCCATTATCAAAGGACGGTGTTAACATGATGTCCAATGGGGATCAGTAACGTTTTTGTCAAAATATGCTCGTTTCATTCATAAGGGAAAGTGTGGAGCAGGTATTCAAAATCGCATGTGATAGAATAAGGAACTACTTGAACAGATACGTGGCAACATTTACACATCAGCCTTCCGACTGGCACCAGTGGGAATAACACTACAAGTTTGTAATTGACACGATATTATTTCTTTGAGTAAAAATAGAACTAAGTTTTGATTATCAGCCGACACAAAATACTTACAAGGGCTTGATGAATCAATGACTTTTTGTGGTTTTTTTCTGGCATATATGTACAGTGTTATTCATAAGTACTTCAGAGGCTCCAAAAGGCGGCTGCATGGAAAATACAAGGCACACCGAAAATAGAAACATTTCAGTGGGTGGGGCGTATCTCCAAGTTTTATCTCAAATTACAGGTGCTCAGAATGAGCAACGTTTGTGACGTGACAAGAGTCAATATGTGCATGCAAATTCATTGAAATCGCTGACATAAACTGCCCGGGAAGGGGCGACAGCAACCCAGTTTAGAAATCTGTTCGTTGTATTGCCCAGACGGCAGGAGGCGACTAACTGAGTGCGATAATATGGGATGGATAATCTGTCTATATTTATGACACATTTGCCTCTTAGTAAGACTGGTCTTTGGTTTACCTTGGTATTCAATGAAAGTGACGTGATCTCCATTTTTACTCGATGAGTCGTACATCTTATTTGTACACAGGATATTTTTCGAACAAAAGTCTTCAATATTCGATATGTTATGCTGCAAACTTTCTGTGTACAAACAATGTGATTTTTGGTTCTTAGTAACATTGCCAGTAGTATTGTGAGATAAATACGTCAGGGAGTCGCGTTTTGTTCACGTTACTGAGCAGTCTGAAAATAACTAGCGGAGAGGTGGAATAGCAGAGGATGCCGCTTTTTGGAAATATGGTTTTGTAAATGTTGAGTTGAGAATTTTGAATATTTTCAGGTATTTTGTGGTTGCAGTGCTTACTTTCGTGTAACCTATGATTAGTTTGAAAAAACACAAATATTTAGCAATTTTCTCTGTGTTGATTCGGGTCAGTTAGTTTTGTTGTCGTGGTGGGATTAAGTAAAGTTATCTTGCACCCAGACTTGTAGTCGTACCATTCCTTTACCATTTCAGTAAGTAATTTCATGGCAGGGTAATATTTTTAATAAGTAGTAATTTTCATAAAGATGACTGCAATTGTTAAGGAATGAGTTTCGCAAAACAGTTTTTGGATCCTACTGTCTTCTACACCATTCAGTAAATGCACTATCTTCCACCATCTCCACACGAAGAATTTGTGTTGTAGTTGCGTGTCACCACACTGCACTTGGCGCAACACAGTGGCTAATACTGTGATCTGCTTGGCATAGCTGTTTTGTATTTGCGCAAGGCTTTCTTTTCTTTAGCCGGTTTGCTTCTGCGTTGCCTTTTAATTTTCATCACTTTCTAGCAGTATCAAGTTTCCGTTGCCACAGGTAAGCCATGAAAATTTGTTAGTCCCAGTTTTATATCACATTCAGGACATAGTAAGATCACTCACATTTAAGCATTGCATTTCAAAATTGTCAACAGGTTCGCTTTAGGTAAAGTTCAGTTCAGACTTCTTTTCTTCGTTAGAGAGTCTTGCTCTTACGCTGCAGTGTTACATTAGCGTGTGTATATTTAATGTTAGGAATTTTATTTCGTCAGTTTTATTACGTAAATAAATAGAGCATTTTTACAGAAATATTTTGGACGTCTATTCTTTCAAAATTAGATTGGTGATTTTAGGTAGACTTTTGGCCTGTCAGTTTTGCGTGTTGGAACTGCAACTTATGCGCTGTGACATCACGAATTGTAGCACTGTCCATTGCACTGCACAATACAGAATTTCACAGGACAGCTTGTTTAGTGAATAGTTTTGCGTTCGCTGAAAGTTAATGCAATACAGTTATAAATGGTATTTGGCGGCTTGTTTATTAGATAGCGTTTCCATAATTACATCACTTGCATTGTTTCAATTCACATTCAAGACTCACACACACACATAGGAAACTAGAATAGGAAACTAGTCCAATTTATTTCGGAAAAATAACAAACTTTTTTAAAACAGTTACACGGTTCGCATTATGAATCGAAACTTCGAGAGATCTTGCACCCTGGTATGTAGGCTATCCTTTTCCTGTATGACCTGTAGTTATCGCGGAGTCTACTTCTGAAACCGTGGAGATACTTGAGAATAGCCCTGAACCTGGTAGCGCCGAACTGCGAACGGGTGCCGCGAGGTAGGCCTGGCGGGTGGACGCGCAGCTAATGACTTTGCGACTGACGGCGGTCACTGACGCCGGCGGACGTAATTAATAACACCACCGGCCGCAGCGCGCTAATCCGATTGAAAACGAACGTCAATTACCCTCGTCGAATTTGCGGCGCCCCGGCCCAGTAATTACCGTCCGGTGCTGCCCAGGCCCGGCCACACGCGGCCCTGCGACAACCAGCCTTGCCGGTGTGCCAGTATTCGCTTCACGGAAGCGTACCAGACCGCCCCGGTGATAGCGCTCGCCGTGATCCTTGGCCTGTAGCCTTTGTATTTGCAAATGGGTGTCCCAGTACTGGATGTGAAGGGGAGAGATACACTGACGTGACATAGCCTTTGTATTTACAAATGGGAGTCCCAGTACTGGCTGTGTAGGGGAGAGATACACTGACGTGACATAGCCTTTGTATTTACAAATGGGAGTCCCAGTACTGGGTGTGTAGGGGAGAGATACACTGACGTGACATAGCCTTTGTATTTACAAATGGGAGTCCCAGTATTGGGTGTCTAGGAGAGAGATACACTGACGTGACATAGCCTTTGTATTTGCAAATGGGTGTCCCAGTACTGGGTGTGAAGGGGAGAGATACACTGACGTGACATAGCCTTTGTATTTGCAAATGGGTGTCCCAGTACTGGGTGTGAAGGGGAGAGATACACTGAGGTGACATAGCCTTTGTTTTTGCAAATGGGAGTCCCAGTACTGGGTGTCTAGGAGAGAGATACACTGACGTGACATAGCCTTTGTATTTGCAAATGGGTGTCCCAGTACTGGGTGTGAAGGGGAGAGACACACTGAGGTGACATAACCTTTGTGTTTACAAATGGGAGGCCCAGTACTGGGTTTGTAGGGGAGAGATACACTGAGGTGACAAAAGTCATGGGACACCACGTAACATCGTCTCGGAAATCCTTTTGCTCGGCGTATTGCAGCAACTCGACGTGGCATGTACTCAACAAGTCGCTGGGACAGTGTTACCACTGCAGGATTTTCTGCGTGAACCTACCTGTCGATTATGTCCCATGAATGTGAGATGGGATTCATGTCAGCCGATCTGGGTCCCAAATCATTCGCTCAAATTGTCCGGAATGTTCTTCAAACGAATCGCGAACAGTTGTGGCCTCGTGCATTCCGCATTGTTTTTTGGCAACACGAAGCCCATGAATGGGTGCAAATAGTCTACAAGTAGCCAAACGTAACCATTTCCTGTCAATGGTCGGTTGGCTACTTTGACCAGAGGACCCATTCCATTTTATGTAAACACGGCCCACACCATTATAGAGCCATCACCAGCCCACGTAGTGCCTTGCTGACAATTTGAGTCCATGGCTTCGTGGGGTATGCGCCATTTACTCGATCCATACCAGCTCTTACCAACCGAAATCGGGACTCATCTGACTAGGTCAGTGATCTTCCAGTCGTCTAGGGGCCAACCGGTAAGGTCACGAGACCAGGAGAGGCGCTGCAGGCGACGTCGTGCGCTTAGCAAAGGCACTCGCTTCAGTCCTCTGCTGCGGCAGTCCATTAACGGCAAATTTCGCCACACTGTCCTGACGGACATGTTCTTCGTATGTCGCACATTGATTTTTGCGGATATTCCACACAATGTTCCTTGTCTGTTAGCACTGACAGCTCTACACAAACGCCGCTGCACTAGGTCCTTAAGTGAAGGCCGTCGGCCACCGCGTTGTCTGTGGGGAGAGACAGTACCTGGAATTTGGCACATCTCGGCACACTTTTGATTACTGTGGATCTCGGATTATTGAATTCCCTACCATTCCACCTTTCAAAGGCTGTTAATTCCCATCGTGCGGGCGTAGTCCGGTCGGAAACCTTTTAACATGAATCACGTGAGTGATTTTATCCCTTGTGTACGCGATACTACCGCCATCTGTATATGTGCGTATCACTATCCCATGATTTTTGTCACCTCAGTGAGTACTGGTAAGGCGAAATATAATGATCAACTTCTTAACAGCATCTCGGTCCACCCTTTAACTCAATATAGCACCGATTCTACGGTGCATGAATTTGACTATTCCTTGGTAAATTTGCGGAGATAGGCGACAAAAGACGTCTACAAAATAATCTTCGTACATCCATGTTTGAAATGGAGGACAGTGGGACGTCAGCTGGTATAAATTTATATTAAAAATGAAGAAATTCCTCCAGCTGCATTTAAGGTGTCGATTTTATTTTGGCAACTAGTTTCAATGTATTAACAACGTCATCTTTAGGCCCATGCACCTGTTGACGTCAACTGGGTGCGGCTGATACTAGAAGTCAGTGGTGAGATATGGACGTGCTCCTTGTGGAAGGTGGTTAGTAACTCCTGGGCCTGAAGATGACGTTGTTACAACGTTGTAACTAGTTGCCAGAATAAAATCGACACCTTAAATACAGCTGGAGAAATTTCTTCTTTTTTAATATAAGTCTACAAAATAGGTCACGTAATCCCCGTAAACTACTGATCACTGATATAAGGACGCTCAGTAGTTCCAGATGTGTTCTGTTGGGTACAGATCAGCCGAATTTCGTTGCAAAACATGAACGTGAGTTCGCTATAATGCTCCACAAACCACCGTAATACGGATAAGTTTTTTTTCATTTCAGGTGTCACGACCACAAATTTACTGAAGATGTTAAAGTCACGAAAATCACCCACCAGTAGCACCCGTTCACATTCAGCAACACCGAGTGCGGAGTTATTCATAAGCACCTCAGAGGTTTCGGAAGACGGCTGCGCGATAATTATAAGACCTAGAGAAAAACAACAGATACTAGCCGATAGAGCATCTCCCCAAGTTTCGATTCTTAATACGAACCGTGGCTTAGTTGTATTAGGAGGCAGATGTGTCGTGATTTCTAGCACAAAGTCGGGATGTATCGTAAAGATACCACAGCGGAAGTCTTAATCGATTATGTCATGGCACCCAAACATTCACAAAAAGGACCAATTTAACTCCATGTTGGATCATGTTATTAACATTCCTTATCTATGAGATAGATAAAGAATCGGGAATTTTACAAGTACCTCGAAAAATTGTATCAAACCACAAATAACAGATAAAATGTACGTAGTTGGGCAAGCATTACCCTATTGGAACAACACATCACCTTTCTGTTGTGAGTGTCAAAACTATGGATCTAGCAACATTCTGCACGCGTAGAGCGCTGGTGAGCGTCCCCTCCTCAAACACTAAAGGTGAACGGGAGCTGTGCTTATCGAACCCCGGACCATAATGTCTGGGGTGGAGCCAGGGTGTCTTGGACGAATGCTTCCTACAAGACAGCGTTCACCAGGTCTACGTCGTACGCGCAAACGATCATCAAGTTCGTGCCGGCACGATCTTCCTTGGTCGCCGAAGACCACGGCGCGCTATTCCAAGTGATCCTCTGGCGGCACCAGTCGAGTCATGCACGTCGATGCTGTGGCATGAGTGGAATACGGACTAGAGGTGCGTCTGCCCATAGCACTACTGGTATGACACAGTTCGTGTTGATACGCCCGAGCTCACAAGCCCTCTTATCTGTGCTATTGTAGCCGTGCGATCTGCCACTGCTCCCTAACAATACGACGATCCTGGTGGCGTTGTGCTGAGTCGACGTCCAGAACCTCGTCTACGCCGCCTATATGGCTTTATAGAACGGGCAAACCTCCGCGACCTGCAGTGAATAGTGGACGTCCAACAAATCGTCACGTTCGTGGTTTCAACGCCCTTCAGCCACTCGGTGTAGACGTTGACAGCAGCAGCACACGGACAACAGATCAGCTTCGCCTTTTCTGAAATGATCTTTCCTATGTGGCGGGCCATAATAATCTGATCTTTGACAAAATTTCTTATGTCAGTGGATTTCCCCATTTCCGGCCCATATCATAGAATGATTGCTTATTCGTCTCTGCTCTCTCTTACCGCGTCACATGCCCAAAACGCCACCAGGCAGCATCCAATCTCGCGGTGGGCACGCTTATAATGTTTTAGCTCAAATGTGTAGACCAAGTTCGTGAACACAGGATATAGGAATGTTGAGAATAAAAAGGTGGGCCGCGCGGAGTGGCCGTGCGGTTTGAGGCGCCAAGGTTCGAGTCCTCCATCGGGCATGGGTGTGTGTGTCGTTCTTAACATAATTTAGTTTAAGATAGTTTAAGTAGTGTGTAAGACTAGTGAGCGATGAGTTCACCAGTTTGGTCCCTTAGGATTTCACACACATTTGGACATAAAAAGGTGGCTTGACAGAGAAGGGAGTCTGATTGGGCCAATGCTACGATGGATATAATGTATCTATACAGAATAAATAGAGCGGACGGGAAACGGGTGTGTGATGCAGAAGGAACACCAGAGCACTCACATTTCGAGACGATAAAAAAGACCTTTTTAGATGTACCAGTGTTGACAATATTTTTTGCACTGTGGAATTGTGTTCGGTGCTGGGTAGGGTGGAAGAGCAGTTCTCTCGAAAAAGACTCATGATTTGCTTCCAAAAGAGACTATAGGCAGACGGCAACGTGGATCCAGCTGGTGAAGTAGTCTTACCACTAGCAGAGACTAGATCTCGGACTCTGGAGGAGATGACGGGGACTTGTGAGATGTCTTAAGATGAATTGGAGTGACATTTGTAATATTTGTTGATATTTTTTTTGTATTGCTTGTTTTGTGGTATTTATAAATTTTAAGAGGGTGATTTTCACTGTGAGTATGGAGTTACTTTTAATCCAGTTACACGCAACTAGTGTGATAATCCCTCCCCACCTTGTGGTCCCACATGTTTCATGGAAGTTCGAACTTACGAGTCAGTGTACTGTTACCCGATGTCACAGACGGGCCTATAGGGGCGAGGATTGGTCGCTACGCTTCAGGGTGGGGTGCTGCACTGTTTGCCGAGGTCCATCTGTCATTACCAGTGACATTGAGCTGACCCATTCTTGCAGTAGGTTAATTTTGGGTATGGTTGTATTCGTGGTGTAATTATATTGAGATTAGATTTCAGTTTGTAGTTATCTTGTATATTCATATATATTTGTGTATCTTGGTTGAAAATCATATTTTCTATTTGTGTGTAACATCTGTGACCTGCTGTGTAACGGTGTAAATACATTCAAACAAATAAAATACTCGCAGCCCGGCGCTTATGGTGACCGTCTGTCCCACGACTTAGTGTGAGTCTTTGGAGGTGAAGGCACCTTGCCGACTTTCAGGTTTATTTCCGTAGTTTCTGTGTTCTCTAGTTAGAGTGGGGCAGCCGAGTAATGATCAATTGTAGAGATGCGATTCTTTTCAGCCGAACACCAGGCGAGATGCTAATGGGGCAAATTGAGTACCAGTTTGGGAATATTTGCATGGGGTTTTCAGTTCCGGCATTTGCCTTACAAGCAACCGAAATTTGGCAAAAACTTAAGTCAGTAACGTAGGGTGGGAACTATTCTTTGCCTAATTCAAGGCCAGTATGTACCAAACAAAAAACATGAAAGTCTAGTGGGCGTAAATGTGTACCTGTTTATACGGATACAAATCAAGTCGATGACTCTCTAAAATTTGTAGCCTGTATGCAACGAACCAACTATGGATTAACGGACTCTGTGGCAATAAACAGACGGGTTTTCATGTACGGGAGGGTTACATCTTACACAAAATTTTTACGAGGTACCACTTGCTTCAAAGACTGACTGCTGGTCTCCAATACAAACAACAATGTAACACGGGTAACTAGAAAAATGGATCCAAACAAAACCTACTGAAAAGTCCTAGATTTTCAAATTGTTAAATTTCTGTCAACTGTTCTGCTAGTAAAATTTGTCATTCTTCACAGTGGTGAAACGTAAGTAGCAGCAGTGGCACGTGTCCTGGCTAAAATACTTGTAGGTAGAACTTCTGCTTATGAATTCAGTATACGCTAGATGTATCAGAGTAGTTGACGGCTAATGTCTACATACTCTCTCAACTAGTATTTATTTTTTAATTATTCCTAAGTTGCACTGGAAGATTCTGGAGTGATGTTAAACTTTTCGGCAGAAGTTCTCAATAATATAAAAATTTACAAATAGCGTGCTGAAAGATATTTCAGCGAAATATTTGAATGGTTTCCCCTGACAGTGCAAATACTTTTACTGAACCGAATAATTAATTAAACACTTTGTGATGGGTGTTAACGACTTCGAGTATATTGCGTTTGATGTCGAATAATCTGCTGTCTTTATGTTGGTTGGTTGGTGGCTTGGTTGGTTTGTGGAGGTTGAAGGGACCAGATGTATTTGTGTACAAATCTTTTTATTCACAGTGATACATGTAACACCTGTAACATTTTAAAGTGGCCTAATGCTTAAATCTAGATCGTGTAATAAAGCATATAATTATACAATCAAATTGCGGTTATGTGTTTTCGTCTGTAGATAAACGAGCACATAAATTTTTTTGTGGGGAAGTAAATAATAATTTTAGATAATTAAGAAATCCCTTATAGAGTAGCTGAGATATTTGAATAAATTCAATCGGTTTCAGAGAGTCAAAGCTAAAAAACTTTCTGCTGAAAAGTATTTCATTGATTTTATAAACGTACCCGAATCTTTTCCCATAACCCTTCCTCTTCATAGAAGCGAGAAAGTAAAAAGTTTATTCTGCGCCAGAAAAGCACGCTGTGTGAACTCGAACTGAACTTGCAAGACGAAAGCTACCTCCTGCTTTTTCGTGTCCCACTTACGAAAGTGTCCCGCCGTATAACCATGAAGAACGGTGGCGTGAAACGAGAAAACAAAGGTTCGGGAAGCGAATGTGTCAGACTTTACCTGTGGGTGGAACAAGATGAGCCCCCGAAAAGTCTTTTGTGGGTGTTGACGTCGACCGTAAACTGCCGGGATGGGCGCTGGCGCGCAAATCCCCACGTCTCCTGCGAGGTAGGTTGCAGTGCGTGACTTGACTGCGCAGAGGCTTGTCGCCACTGCAGGCCCGCAGCCGCCGCGCCAAGATAAACTGCCTGTGGGATTACAAGTCGCGCCAACTTCCATTCGCCACCTGCCATACACACCTGCTAAATCATCTTCTCTACCGGACTGAGTTATGGCGTCGATGTATATACGTGCAGTCGAATAGTATGACATATTTTACGTTCGAACATTATTTTTTCAAACAAATCCCAATCGTTTCTTTGCAGTTCAAAATGGTTCAAATGGCTCTGAGCACTATGGGACTCAACTGCTGAGGTCATTAGTCCCCTAGAACTTAGAACTAATTAAACCTAACTAACCTAAGGACATCACAAACATCCATGCCCGAGGCAGGATTCGAACCTGCGACCGAAGCGGTCTTGCGGTTCCAGACTGCAGCGCCTTTAACCGCACGGCCACTTCGGCCGGCTTCCTTGCAGTAATTTTGCGCAAAGAACAGAGAGTAATAACCAGTTACATAGTAATAATCGTTGTTACCAGTAGAGTATTAAGCCAGGAGTGCTCCCTCGAAACGTGTTCCATACAGAAGAAGAAACGAAGTTTGAATGATTGTAGTCTAAGGATAAATCGATATATAGGTAGTGAGAGACGGAGCGCAATCTAGAATTTCACGAGAATAAGGAGGGAATCGAGTGTGGTCTCGTGGACTTCAGAGGAATCGTGAGAATCTTTGTCTGGGTGACCATATTGGCATCTGAAACCTACACCTCGTACATCCAAGCTAAGAATCGTAACGACGCCAACCCGAGCTTTTTTATTTTATTTATTTTTTTTCAACTTCCGGTTGGTCGCAAAATTAAAACCACAGTGAAAATCCCGTGAAGCTTTGCGCAGATGTGTTGCGCAGTATGTCGGTCTATCGCGTCACGTCGCACTTTCCAGTTCTGAACACACAGGCGGCCGGAGTGGCCGAGCGGTTCTAGGCGCTTCAGTTTACAACCGCGCTACCGCTACAGTCGCAGGTTCGAATCCTGCCTCGGGCATGGATGTATGTGATGTCCTTAGGTTAGTTAGGTTTAAGTAGTTCTAAGTTCCAGGGGACTGATGACCTCAGATGTTAAGTCCCACAGTGCTCAGAGCCGTTTGAACCATCTGAACACAAACTGCGCACGTGAAGATGCCTAAGAAATAGTGTCACTCCCCAGGGATTTTCGTCTGTTTTCATGCAGCCTACACAAGGTAACAGTCATGCGTTTCATTCTACACGGCTTCCTACTGAGGACCAACGAACACACTCCTCCAACGTTTTCCATGGGAAATGTTGATCACCCACCATACAGTCCGGACTTGGCTCCCTCTGATTTTCGTCTCTTAGCACACATGAACCGCTGCTTATGAGGACAGCATTTTTGGCATAGACAACGAGCTGTAGACCAGCATGGGGAACTGACGGAAGTCACTGGCTGCTGCCTTCTATGACGATGGTACTGGAAAGTCGGCACTACGCTACGACTTTGTCTAAATCGGAGCGGTGACTATGTTGAGTATTAGCTGGAAGGTGTAGCCAAATGTTGGTAAAACATTTTGGACGATCGGAGGTTGAAAAAATAATCACCCTCGCATTATTTTTTTATAATGAAAAAGCAGAACTTCGGCTGCCTCTACATTAAATAATGCAACGATAGACAACTATTGATAATTAGTGATTTTGTTCAGCGACACAGGGTTTAGACATGGCACCCATCTTATCTTATAGTGATCGCATAAAGAAATTGTGGTGCGTCTGGTGTTTCCCTGCGTATTGTGTGTTCCTTATTCGTGGACTTTCTCATTGTGTGTACACTGCACCATGTATACGTTCACTTTAACTCGGAGTCGCACATTTCCCATCACATCGATATGTATGGGCATAGTTAACCTCTGCAGATGCGGGCTGTCCTGCGCTAGAATTTCGAATGAAATCAGTAAAAATTGACAGCTTCGTCTCTTTAATTCTTCATTTAATGCGTGTAGGTATTTGTTTACTCGTATTTAGGCGTAACATAAAGCGGTGGTGGTTATCACAGTTATAATAAGCTATCGAAAAAGGCCAACCAATAACTGTTTGATTTATGCATCTATTTACTTTCTTTATGATACATGCTTCTGGTTATACAGTGCTCATACTGAAATACATATGATACAAAGATTGATGTTTCATTGCACTGCACCTATTTAGTTTACTTATCATAGTTTCTTGCACCATGAGAGCCTAAGCTACCTGGCTCTGGAAGTAGTCTCTATAAAGTTTACAGAATTCCAATTAGAAAATTTACAAACAACAATACTGACGCATTAAGGAAAAAAATTGGTGGGACTGTATAGGAATAACTAACACACAATACAGCAAAGTTATCAACTGCTGAGGGGAAGTCTTGTCTAGGATAGAAGAGGTGTACCACTAGGAAACACTTCAACTTAGATTTCGAGACTTGGATATTAACAAACATTCTTTTCAGTTACGCTGGAACTCTACCGAATACTAAACATGAACAATGCTTAAGGAAGAGTTATCTAAGTGGAAATCGCTTTTCCATTAACTTTTCGTTAAATCAGTGCTGCAATTTCATCTTAATGAATCAACATTTTCAACAACAAATTTCATGCTGTACTTCTGTACAAAGGTGGGCGGTGATTAATGAACCAAATAATGTGACTCATTTCTTGACAACCAGGCGCAGAAGAACTATATCCTTTTCATTATATACAACACCATCTCTTGTTGCCAACATTGGAGCAGTGCACATCGTGTAGCCACTACTGCACAACTGTGAAACACGCTTCAGGAGCGCGAAGACGACAAACATGCCTACGGAAAGTGATTATATTATATTAGTAACACATGTACTGTTTAAGCTGACATTAAAATATTTTGCTTTCCTCTACATTAATAATGGTTAAACCTTGGCGATAACATCAATCAATATTGCTTTAAAATGTACTACTTGTTTACATAGCTTCCACTGCATTCTACGACCTTACGTCAGCCTTGTGTAAGAGCATGTATTCTCTTTTGGTAGCCATGATATCGCTGCATGAATTAAACTCTCATCGTCTTCAAATTGTGTACCGTGTGTAGAATCCTCAAATCGCCCAAACAAACGGGAGTCGGAGGGCTATAGGGTGGATGAGGTAATTATGTACAGCATGATTTGGCGATGTGTTTTCGGGTTCCGAGACCCGTATGTTGATGTGCACCGTCGTATCGGAGCAAGATTTTCGATCCTTATCAGACCGAACACTTCGGAAACTGTTCCTGAATCTGTTAAGATTCTTCATAGGCCTTAACAGTTGACCCTTCTGACAACACATCCACGAGAATGACACCGTCATTATCACAAGAGACTGTCGTCTCGGCTTCGCCAGCAGACGAAGCTGCCTTGAATGTCTTCTTTTTTGTTGTTGAATGCTGGTGGTGTCACTCCAGCGACAGCCCGTTTTTCCCCGCTGAAAGTGATGCTCCCAGTTCGTGACAAAAAAGGCATCTCCATTGGTCTCAAACTGCTATAACAGCTCGCATGAAACGAATTTCTTTCAATCTTGTAGTCTGCTCCGAACATTCGTGGAATCCATCGTGAGCAGACCTTAGGATCTCCAAGAGTCTCAATCACTGCCTTCCAATACTCACCGACAGCTGTAGAGAGAATTGCGGACTTGTGATGCGCCGGTCGACGTAAGTAATGGCATCCGCGCGATTCAACAGGTCGGTAGCAGTGGCTGTGTGACAGGACGTCCTGAATGTGGCCGATCATGGATCTCAGTTTCTGCACTTTTTGACGCTTTAACTCTCTCTACCCATCGTCCAAATGTATTCCTTTTTCCGCAGCCAATAATTCAATTACAGGATTTGCTAGTAACGAGTGTCTTCCGTAGACACCATTTTGGTGCTTCACTGATGCTCTGCCATCTATCGAAGTTGTTCGAAACTTCTCACACGCGCAGGAGAGAAGCCAAATATGAAGCATCTAAAAGGAAATTTTCTCACATATACTAGGGTTATTTCAAAAGTTCTGGACACTGTAAGGCACAAACGAAGAAAATAATTTAATTTACAAAATATCTTTACAGGTCTTCAGCATAATCTCCATTCACTCTTAACACAGCTTTCCACCTTCTTGGCACCCTCTGAATTCCGGATAGGGCGCCTTCATTGTTGAGCTGTCTGATTACTTGAGCCACCTTACTTGAAGCGTCATCAGTCGTGACAGAACGTTTTCTGCGCAGTTTTTTCCTTCACTTTGGGAAACGAACCAAAGTCTGCTGGGCTCATATCAGGACAGTATGACGGGTTGAGAAGTATTTCCCACCCGAATACTCGTATGTCGAGTGTTTCTCTCATTCGTAGGGCATATTGCGGTCTTTGCATTACCGTGCAAAATGAGAACACCAGCAGCAAGCATACTAGTAATTTTCAGGCACAAAACATTTGACAGAACAACTTGTAGCACCCGTCTGTTACAGGGGTCCCTTGGGGCACTCTATTCGTAGCTACGACTCCACTCATGTCATACACATAGATCGTCATCGGTTTCATCTTTCAGTGTTGGCGACGGCATTTTTTGGTTGGTGAGAGTTTGAAATCTTGAGACGGAGTGAGGAAGTGCTGAATATTACTCACGTCCGTTTTGAGCCGCAGGAGCTCTGCTGTAGCAGAGACGGTAAGTGCGACAACACATCTTGCTGAACGTCGACAGCGCCCTGGGTATTTGTCGTTTCCTCAGCGACAAAGACAGAAAATACACATTGCGCCGACCGTTGTTTTCCGACGCGCAAAGAGTTAACGAAGAACGTGTCCCGAATTGCAGATGGAGGCCGAGTCCAGAAGCTATAAGAATTAAATTCTGGAAGTAGTTGCAGTCCGGCCAGCTACGTCCTGCATACGAAATCTGCCGTGAAATGTGTACCGGGCGTGCGCGGAATCTGCGAGCCGGCGCTGATGGGACGGACCAGGCTAGCCAAGGGCGGCGGCGGCGACACTGCACGCCGCTCTACCGCCCCGCTACTGTTCTGTTCTGCCCGCTCGGCTCTTCCCCCCCCCCCCCCTTCTTCTCCCCCCCCCCCTACCCCACGGTGTCACGACCACCTTCACCTGCCTAAAGGGCGGTGCGATAAAACTAGAAATTTACATGAACGACGTTCCCTGTTGCAATTAACAAAGGGACAGGGGGCAGATTTCGACACGGAAATTGCCAAATTAAACACAAAGAAATTGTGAATTGCGTTGTAGACCGATATTCCAGCTATTGACATCAAAATTAAGTGTTATGTTTCCCTATCAGCTCCTTTCTCAACCTTTCCTTTTCGAACTCCTTGTCTTAAGATGCTCCTCATTTGAATGTTATCAAGAATGGGATTACTGCACGAAATTGCCAGGCAATGAACATAAGCCATTTACATCTCATATTAATGAAACTCAAGTTCTAAAAGAAAAATATCGAGACCTTATCGAATACTCCGAAATGACTAAGGTGTTTGAGCTTCTGCGTTATTTTGTAGTTGCTGTTTCTACTGCTGCATTGTTATGCAACCTGATGACCAACCTAAAGGGATTGGATACTAATCGATACCCTAGGATGCTAATCCATGATATGACGTTAGTAACTTTGCATGTGACAGCTACGCAGAGTTTAATAGCCATGCCATCTACAGACTTTCCATGTGCTGTTGTTCCCACAGACACACTGCTACCCTGTACCTGATTGTTTTCTCATACCTTCCATAACGTCATCTTCTCATCTCTTCTAATAGAGCAAAGGACTTTTGCGATCCATATGCAATAAATTCTGATGGCTATCTCTATTTCTCGTCCATTACAGTCATAATTACGTCTCAGACATAGTCATTTCTAATAATATTTTAGGATGCTGATGCTCTTCTTTCTTTCCGTGTTGAGAAAAATTCTGTGACATTTCTTGTTAGGCTGCGAAAAATTACTTTTTCTTATTTATTGCAATTTCAGTTTCGAGTGTAACTAATTTTCAGTATATTCCTTACCTTGTAAATGCATTTCATTTGAATTCTTACACCAACTTATCATTTTATCTGTACTGCACTGAAAATATCTGGACAACAGTGCAAATGTAGACGGTAAGAGCAGCGTGTCTTCTCTGGAAATGAGCATGACGCATTCACACACGGTACTTGGTGCTGGCTACGGTAACGCCCATTTTACTATTCACCTACCACTCGGTCCTGCTCAGCTCACTCTCTCTTTCCCGGTAGTGTTAATTGCATCTTCATAGCAACACTCGGCAGACCAAATAGATTTACTGATGGAAATTTGGTCGAAAAGCACGTCGTGTACGGGTTCACTGAATGCAGACAAAGTGAAGCGCAAAGGTGCTGTGCTGAGCTATTTTCGCAGTGCATTACGTATGGTGGAAGGTGGGAATACGTAACGCACGCCCGGTATACTGCCTAACATGATCGTTTTGGTAGTCGAGGTGCCACAATGTGAGGATGCGTAATGTAGCAGACCTCCAAATCATTGAACACAATACACTCACCGGTCAACATTATTGTGATAATAGACCCCATGCCCATGTACACCTTGCAACGATGTGAGGAGGCATAATGTTGCGTGGGCCTAATGATCTCCAAACATTTGAACATGGTACACTCACCAGTCAACGTTATTGTGATAATAGACCCCTTGTCCACCTACATCTTGCAACGATATGAGGAGGCATAATGTTGCGTGGGCCTAATGGTCTCCAAACATTTGAACACGTTACACTCACCGGTCAACATTATTGAGACAAATCACTCCTTAACCACCTACGTCTTTTCAGGGGTGCATTCTATCCTGGCTTCATTTTTATGGATGACATGAGCGACACCGTCAAACTGCACAGGTGCAGGAGCACATGGAATGTGAGAGGATATGCAGGGAATGGACTGGCCCGACCGTTCTCCTGAATTAAATCCCTTCAAGTAGGTGTAGGCTGCATTGAGGAGACGTACTGCAGAGCATCCACGTGCAATAAAGACCAGCCAGCGGCTGTTGACCTCGCTGTTGTAAGAGTGGAACGCCCTACGATAAGGACTCGTTACGAACCTTGTGGCCGGCATGGCAGCACTTCGCACAGCATATACTGTCGTCCATGATGATCATACACCGTATTAAGAATCACGTCCAACCTTGTATGATATCTAGGAAACCACTATGAATCGCGGTCACTTCGTGTAATTATTCTTTTAATAAAACTGTCCTTTCTCTTCGTCTCATTGCGTACTTCTTTCATTTACCTTCTGTGCTACACTGCAGGAGCTCGTTCTGTGTGTCGTTCAAGTTTCATTGAGTGTGTTACTTGGCAGTAACACATCGTACGAAAGTTAATTTCGTCCTCAGCTTTTGCACATCATTGTAGATAAAGATATGGCTTTCGTCGCATGATCTGTCGGAAGATCGATGTACCTAGATAATAATAGTCTTCTATTAGCAGATCTCTTGTCACTGACCTTCCATTCACATTTGACCACTAGTATCGTTGGGGACGCCACCCCTTCATCTTGATGTCATCACAATTCGTAACGAAGCTTTTCCACTGGTTGAATTCGTTATCACTTGATGTCCGTAATTCACTATTAAATGTTTTGGCTGCTACTGACTTCACTATCTTGCTCCAGTCTTTATGTATTTTTGGATTCATCCATATTAATGTTTAATGTGTCATTCGCTAGCTGCTGCAACTTTTCCTCAGCGAGAGCTATGCCACAGTGCGCTATGAGGTCTTACGTGCACTCCCTCTCTAATTCCACTGTATTGATCACTAACTGCAGTGCCCGGCGTTGCCTTAGATGTTTAATAACTGTCACACAAAGTGATTGCCCCTCTACCACGTTGAAATTTATAGCAAATGCAGGCCACATGGAAGACTGCAGTCGCTTTAAATTGAAGCCCATATTTGAATCACTGGGTGTCAACGGAATGTGACGAATGAATCTGTCTTCACCTGTATGAAAAGATAATCAGTTGCGCCATTTTGCGATAAATATCTCATTGTGTTTTTGGAGAATTCGTCTTCTATTGTTGCAGCCCAGTTTTCTCTCTTTCAAGTAGGGCTGTGTCTGAGCAGTTTAAGTGACAGTTCGGGAAATGTTGGCTTCGATCTTTTGAACCGCCCGCGATTTAGTGACTTTTGTTGGTACAATATCCGCGACATGCCTTAGCATTTATATGACACTGCAAATTTTAATAACAACTATGAAACACGGACTAAAATATCTTCTGCGGTATACGTCACATGTAACAAAGGCAACTAATAAGAAAGAAAAAGTTTACAATCATGTTTATGTCAAATTCTCGAGCTTTCGCTCGTCCTGCGATCTAATGATGTCTGATGGTACTAACGCCAATACGGTTCAAATGGCTCTGAGAACTATGGGACTTAACTTCTGAGGTCATCAGTCCCCTAGAACCTAGAACTTCTTAAACCTAACTAACCTAAGGGCATCACACACATCCATGCCTGAGGCAGGATTCGAACCTGCGACCGTAGCGGATGCGCGGCTCCAGACTGTAGCGCCTAGAACCGCTCGGCCACTCCGGCCGGCCGCCAATACGGGTATTGCCTCTGTAATTTATACTCGCGATAGGAAATACTGTATGCCACGATATATTTCCGTTGTTAGGTATTGAATTTTTCTTTAATTTTCTTCGTTGTTTTATGTGCATGTAAGAATTTGAAGTACATCGGCCGAGAACTTTGAAGTAGATCGTCAAGTACTTTTCTAGATGTTTGGTAACCACGTTTCTCCAGTACATATAAAATATGTGCATATTTATACATCGTGAGTATTAAAAAAATATACAGCCTATGTTCGTCCAAACGTTCATTAGGCAATTGAGTAGAATTTTGAAGTAAATTGGCCAAGAACTTTTAGAGATTTTTGGTAACAACCTTTCCCGTCAGTACTCCCCTTCTTGCAGCGGTGTACCGTAGGTCTCTAGAAGAGCGTAGCGTTCCAAAGGATTGGAAAAGGGCACAGGTCATCCCCGTTTTCAAGAACGGACGTCGAACAGATGTGCAGAACTATAGACCTATATCTCTAACGTCGATCAGTTGTAGAATTTTCGAACACGTATTATGTTCGAGTATAATGACTTTTCTGGAGACTAGAAATCTACTCTGTAGGAATCAGCATGGGTTTCGAAAAAGACGATCGTGTGAAACCCAGCTCGCGCTATTCGTCCACGAGACTCAGAGGGCCATAGACGCGGGTTCCCAGGTAGATGCCGTGTTTCTTGACTTCCGCAAGGCGTTCGATACAGTTCCCCACAGTCGTTTAAAAACAAAGTAAGAGCGTGTGGACTATCAGACCAATTGTGTGATTGGATTGAAGAATTCCTAGATAACAGAAACGCAGCATGTCATTCTCAATGGAGAGAAGTCTTCTGAAGTAAGAGTGATTTCAGGTGTGCCGCAGGGGAGTGTCGTGGGACCGCTGCTGTTCACAATATATATAAATGACCTTGTGGATGACATCGGAAGTTCGCTGAGGCTGTGGTATATAGAGAGGTTGTAACAATGGAAAATTGTACTGAAATGCAGGAGGATCTGCAGCGAATTGACGCGTGGTGCAGGGAATAGCAATTGAATCTCAATGTAGACAAGTGTAATGTGCTGCGAACACATAGAAAGAAAGATCCCTTGTCATTTAGCTACAATATATCAGGTCAGCAACTGGAAGCAGTTAATTCCATAAATTATCTGGGAGTAGGCATTAGGAGTGATTTAAAATGGAATGATCATATAAAGTTGATCGTCGGTAAAGCAGATGCCAGACTGAGATTCATTGGAAGAATCCTAAGGAAATGCAATCCGAAAACAAAGGAAGTAGGTTACAGTACGCTTGTTCGCCCACTGCTTGAATACTGCTCAGCAGTGTGGGATCCGTATCAGATAGGGTTGATAGAAGAGATAGAGAAGATCCAACGGAGAGCAGCGCGCTTCGTTACGGGATCATTTAGTAATCGCGAAAGCGTTTCGGAGATAATAGATAAACTCCAGTGGAAGACTCTGCAGGAGAGACGCTCAGTAGCTCGGTACGGGCTTTTGTTGAAGTTTCTAGAACATACCTTCAGCGAGGAGTCTAGCAGTATATTGCTCCCTCCTACGTATATCTCGCGAAGAGACCATGAGGATAAAATCAGAGAGATTAGAGCCCACACAGAGGCATACCGACAATCCTTCTTTCCACGAACAATAAGGGAAGGGAGACCCGATAGAGGTACTCAAGGTACCCTCCGCCACGCACCGTCAGGTGGCTTGCGGAGTGTGGATGTAGATGTAGATGTTTGAAGTCAGGTAACAAAATCTTGTGTAGGCAGTGATCTTCCCCTTGTCTTCAAGGAAAAGTGTGCAAAATTTCATCAAGATTGGATTAAAATGTAGAACAGTGAGAATTACAAACTTTATGTTTATCGGCATTCAAACAAAGTACAGGTGTGCCTAACAAACCGCAGTTGTACGGCCGTAATACCAGAGGACACACCAGGATCTCCTCCCACCACTGCGCCAAAGTCCTAGTCCCACAGCCTGCCCGCCTTGGCGGAAGCTGAACTCGGCGACTCCTGGAGGCGACAGGGCGCCGTGTTCTCCTCGTCTTGGAGGCGCCGCCGCTGCGGCTGTGCCCGTGGCACCTGCTTTTGTGTGCCGCAAGGAAGCGGGCCCTGGCAAACTACCCTACTAGAAACTCGGCCCGGGAACTATGACATCTGCAGGCCGTCTCGTGCTCCCATTCATGCATAACTAGCAGCGCTTCACGCACTCGTCTCATGCCTTGCAAATGACCGCTCGGCAGCTCGGTTGCCCGATACGCCACACACTTTCGCAGAGTGGGCAGCTCCGCGTGTTCACAGCCAGCAGACGAGAGTCGGCCGCGTCTTCGGACTTTGATCAGTTAAGCCACTACCATTACATGCAGCCGTCCCGGTTAAAATACATTGGCGGAAAGAAAATTACAACACCAGGAAGAAGTTGTGCAACAATAAATCAAAGTTTGTAAGGGTGTTTCTATATCTGAAAAATGATATCTGTTCAGATTTCGTGGCAGTCGCTTAAGAGTGGAGATAGTAGCGTCACTGTGAATTTGCCAATCAAGTTTGCTTTAAATACACGCTGTAACGTGTAATGGTACTTGAATTACGTAACCATTACGGCACCTCACCTCAACCTCTCGATACCAGCAATATTCTACTGTGTTTCTGTAAAATAGTTAACATACTTCTGTGACAACATTCAGATTAGATTTTATTAATGTAGAGGTACTTCGATACATCGATATGTATATATTGCAATGATATTATTCTTATGTGTATTCTTTCTTTTGGCACTATGATCTTTGACGTACTTGTAACTCTGATTTTTGGGCGCGTAAGCGGTTATTAGAGAGTCAAGCTTTGGTCGTCATGTTAAAAAGACGCAAATTGTAGTCAGTTTATGAAATTATATTGTGAAGTGATGTTTTGGGACGAGTTACGTGATATTGCAACAAAAGTAATAAAAAAGAAGTGTGACTTAAATTCGGAGCGCTGATTATTTTTTTACATCACCATTGTCCCAACTTGCAAAAGTTTAATTTTCAAGAATGGTTTATGAAACACATCTATAAAACTTTTGAATATCGCAGAATAACACCTAGGCCTCTTTGCATCCGAGCTTGGAATCATCACTACCTCGATTTTCGACGATTGAGCCATTAGTTCACAACGAGACCAGCGTGAGAAACACGAAAAGATGAGTGCCTAGTTTACCCACTATTTCAAGAAATGACTTTATTAACTGTACTCTAACGACACCTGCCACAAAATATAGCTTTGTTGTTGCCCGAAAATGCAATATTTAGCAGCGTGAGCAACACTACAATTATAATTAATTTTTTACCTTTGTTGTGGTAGGTTTGTTAGAAGCGGTAGTGGGAGTTAGTGACCTTTGAGATTGCGCATCGTGAGTAGATATTACTCAAGAATGCCTTTAAGGCGATAAAGGCTATGAGAAGCTGGATGTTCCTTCCGCGATAATGCAAAAAGATTTGCCAGGAATGTAGCCACTGTACATGACTGCTGGCAGAGGTGGTCACAATGACTTACGGTCGCAAGAAGACGGGCTCTGGATGGTAACGTGGCACTACCGAGAGGGAAGACCATCGTTATCGGTGTATGGCTCTGGTGCATCGTACTGCTTCTACAACAGCAATCTGAGCGGCAGTTGGCACCACTGTGACACAACGAACTCCTACAAATCGGTTACTTACAGGACTGCTGTGAGTCAGATGCCCTGTAGCGTGCATTCCACTGATCCACAACCACCGCCATTTGCGACTTCAGTGGTGTCAAGCGAGAGTTTATAGGAGGGCCGAGTGGAGGTCTCTTATGCTTTTTGATGAAAGCTGCTTCTGCGTCACTGCCCGTTATTTTCAAATGTGTGTGAAATCTTATGGGACTTCTAAGGTCATCAGTCCCCAAGCTTACACACTACTTAACCTAAATTATCCTAAGGACAAACACACACACACACACACACACACACACCCATGCCCGAGGGAGGACTCGAACCTCCGCCGGGACCAGCCGCACAGTCCATGACTGCAGCGCCTTAGACCGCTCGGCTATGCAGGTTATGGTCGTGTGTTTGTTAGTAGGAGGCCACCTGCGATCCTGCAACCAACCAGATTGCGTGCTAGACGCACTGGACCTACCTTTGGAGTTATGGTCTGGGGTGGCCGTGAATAGGATACGAGGAGACCAGTTGAGGGATTGCGCTCAACCTCTCTCTGTGCTAGACTCGCTGCACCTATGTTTCTCTATTTACGTGACCATTACGGCACTCCAACCCCAGTTCTCGATACCAGTAATATCGTACTACTTTTCTGCGAAGTAACAGACATATTTTTGTGACAATATTCACATTTGGTTTTATTAATGTATAGGTATTCCGATGTATCGATATATTACAGTGATATGGTTCTTGTGTGTATTCATTTCTGTGTGACTGTTATAATCTTTGACTTACTTGTAACCGTTTTGGCACGAATGCTCACAGAGCAGTCTTTGTTTCACGTTGGCAGAAGCTAAGTTGTTATTTCGCTTTGCAAAAGAACAGTCAAGTCTTGTGTTTGGTTAAAGTGGAAACTAAATAAATGAAGATTGATACAAAACTATTTTCTTGATAATGTGACATTTAAGAAGAAGTATATGTGAATTTACAAGAAGTTAAATAAAAATGTGGCTCATGAACACCAAGTCGAGGATTATTTCTACCATACCATTGTGCAGATCGGATTGTTTGATCATTAAGAATTTCCTGAAAAGCGAATTTGTTAGGTCTTCAAATATTGCTAAAATACAGATCTGGACCTTCTAGCAGTCAAAGTGGAATCACCCTAGAATCAACAAGATGAGCCATAACAACTTCTACGAAATCTGCGAGGGAATCCATTCAAGATAAGCGCCAAATTAGTGAATTTTTTAGTAACCTCATTATTTCCATTCTGACGATACCATCCACAGTCAATAACTTTGTTGTTGCCCGATAATGCGAACATATTCTGAGTGAGCAACATTATGAATCTGATTTTAGCCTACTTTGAAAGTGGTGGTATTGTTAGAACCTACACCTGACGTTATGGTGTGGCGTTTGAATTCTTATTACACTAGGAGCACTGTCGTGGTTATCCCACGCACCCTGACTGCAAATTCGTATGTCAGTCTGTGGCTCGTCCTCTTGTGCTGTCTTTCATAAACAGCATTCAAATGGTTCAAATGGCTCTGAGCACTATGGGACTTAACATCTGAGGTCATAGGTCCCCTAGAACTTAGAACTACTTAAACCTAACTAACCTAAGGACATCACACACATCCATGCCCGAGGCAGGATTCGAACCTGCGACCGTAGCAGTCGCACGGTTCCGGACTGAAGCGCCCAGAACCACTCGGCCACCGCGGCCGGCAAACAGCATTCCAGGGGGAGTTTTAAAACAGGATAATTCTCGCCCACATACCGCTGTTTTAACCCATCGTGCTCTATAGAGTGTCGATGTGTTGCCTTTGCCTGCTCGATCACCAGATCTGTCTCCAGTCGGCCACATATGGGACATCATAGGACGACTATTCGATCGTTATCCACAAAAAAAGCATTAACCACACCTGTATTGACCGACCATGTGCATCAGGCATGGAACCCCATCCCAAAATCTCACATCCTGCACTTGTACAAGACAATGCATACACGTTTGTGTGCTTGCGTTTATCATTCTCATGGTTATACCGGTTATTAATGTGCAAACATTTCACATTTACAATGGCTTATCTCACGCTTACACTAACCTGTAGTCTTGCAGTTAATCACTGAAATATGTTACCCAGACAAATGTATTCCCGAAATTTCATTACTCTGCATTATTTATTTTATTGGTGTTGCGATTTTTTTTTTTTTTTTTTTTTTGTTTTCGTCAATCTGTGTTCCTACTCTCACAGCCAAGTGCTGCTCATTCCTGCCAATTGGTTTCTCACGGGATCAGTTTCCCATCCACGCACGTTTCTAAATTCTAGCCACAGACTCGTCAGAAACATAGAGAACGCTGAACAGACAATGGCTTACACAAGCGCAAAACTTTAAGTTACAGTGCCGCAGGAAAAACGAACATGGAAAACAACACTCCGGCTACTGCTTGTTGAAACTACAATGGTTTACTCTAAGTCTGAGAATAAAGTGGCAATTCTAATGATACATATTTATATACTTTGCGAGGAATTCACAGCTCTTTAAGCCGTCTCTCGCAGTTTCGCATACAAGCCTCTGCATCCCTATTCAAATCTTCTTTCACAATTGTTGCGCGTCCTCCTTCACTTGATTTTTTTTCTTTTCTGTACAGCGTTTACCTCATTTTCTCGTATATGGAGATGGCCAAAACAACTCTTCTTTCACCTATCGCCCATCCTCTAATCTCATAAGATGCCCATACTGTTTTAAAATCCGTTTTTCATCCTCTTGAATGCTTTGGATGGGAGTTTTCATTCGCTTCCTGATTTCCTTATGTCGGATACTCTCTCGCCTTGCAACTCTACCCAAGTGGTATTCAGGCCCTCAGAGCAAACTACGTGGAAGGATTGAACCGGGTTTCGGGTAAATATCATTTACAATTTGTAAAACATTTATTACAAAACTGATCATAACGTGCAAAGTGCCAGTTTCCCACTAAGCAAAACCATCACCACATGCACAACGGCTATTGCCGCCTAATAAATTTAAAACAGAGTGAATCCAAAAAATCTTTGACAATTTAAAAGCAAGTAAAATTTGACCAAGAAATAACAGAATTTAGTCTAATTATGAATTGTACACATTTAGGGAAACAAAGAAACTATCAACGCCAATATGCAGCGTAATTATTCCGATAAAGACAATCAGCTGGATTTCTAGAATCTTATACCACAGTTAAAATCTACAAACTGGATTCAGACTAATATAAACCCAAGAACGTGATGAGTAAAAAAGACAATTATTTATACATGCATCCCCATTAACATACCGCCTCTAGATCTAAAAAGCCCCTTTAATCAAAACTTGAAAATTTGGCCAGTGCCAGATAACAAAACTTAAAGAAAAAATTTAAGAAGTTAAGAACTGTACACATTTAGGGAAACAAAGAAACTATCAACGCCAACATGCAGCGTAATTATTCCGATAAAGACAATCAGCTGGCTTTCTAAAAATTTAAACCTGGCAATCGCCAGGTGAGAAAGTTTACGGAAATTTAACAACATGGGCAACGGCCGTTCACGGCCCTGCAAAACATTAACGCGACAGCGTGAAACTCTTAAACTCTCGTTAACTAAAATACGAGATAGGATGATATCTCTTCTTTGTAAAAAGGAGAATAAAACAAAATATCAAAATTATGGTGACAGGAGCCAGTAATAAAGTTACACGGTTTGATTTCTTGCGGCGTGAGGTGATGCAGGAGGTGTCAGGCTCGGTGAAGACGACGTCGGCAGTCTATGCACACAGGCAGCAGGTGTGCGAGAGAATTGTGGGGACAACAGGTTCTCCGTCCTCTGCAAGTGTCACAACAGCCATAAGACTGGAACAAACTAAGGGAGCGTCTAAGCTGCGGCCCCACCAGTGCCTTTCACAAGCTCCCGTAATCGGGTGTTCAGTCAGGTAAAAGTTCCTTTAGTAGGCGCGACTCCACCGAAGTCAACACTACGTTGTCAGATTTACAGGCTGAGCTTACGCTTACTAGAACCACATCTCAGGCATTGCAGCCCCTTGATTCTGCTCAGCACGGGAAGCCAAGACACAAGGTCAGGAAACAAAACCAGACGCCACCACCATGTCCTTTCCTGTCTTGCTTAACCGTCTCTAAGCTCATTGGGCGGACGGACACACAGTGATCTCATAATCCCAAGGCCAAAACAATGAACCATATTCTACAAAACATCAGACTCTCCGTACATTAGATCATGAGGAGTGAATACCCAAATGAGAGAAAAATGACTTAAACACAAAAGTGAAATAAATTATGACGCTCAGGGAACACACATGGCCAAGATCGCTACAGTAGCGTGCACTGGGAATAACGTCGGAGAACGTCCGTGTCAACAAGCCTCATACCAAATCCTAACGGCCAACGTCCCCAAATCCGGGCCTCACATAGCGCGTCACTCCGAGTGGTACGAAGTCCGACTTCATGCCGCTAACCATACTTCCACTGACACCAATCGCCGGACTGCTCGCAGCGTCAATGCCGCGCCTCCTAGTTGGAACCTTAGTTCTCTAGTGAGTAAGACGGGAGATTTGAAAGAAGGAAGCAACCACAGCTCATCTACAGCTTCTTCTCAAATAATCCATTTACACAGCTTGACGGTTTTTTATACTTACAGGTCATTAAAACTGCTACACCAAAAAGAAATGCACATGATAAACGGGTATTCATTGGACAAATATATTACACTAGAACTGACATGTGATCGCATTTTCACGCAATTTGGGTGCATAGACCCTGAGAAATCAGTACCCACAACAACCACCTCTGGCCGTAATAACGGCCTTGATACGCCTGGGCATTGAGTCAAACAGAGCTTGGATAGGGTCTACAGGTACAGCTGCCCATGCAGCTTCAACACGATACCACAGTTCATCAAGAGTAGTGACTGGCTTATTGTGACGAGCCAGTTGCTCGGCCACCATTGACCAGACGTTTTCAGTTGGTGAAAGATCTGGAGAATGTGCTGGCCAGGGCAGCAGTCGAACATTTTCTGTATCCAGGAAAGCCCATACAGGACCTGAAACATGCGGTCGTGCATTGTCCTGCTGAAATGTAGGGTTTCACAGGGATCGAATGAAGGGTAGAGCCACGGGTCGTAGCACATCTGAAATGTAACGTCCACTGTTCAAAGTGCCGCCAATGCGAACAAGAGGTGACCGAGACATGTAACCAATGGCACCCCATACCATCACGCCGGGTGATACGCCAGTATGGCGATGACGAATACACGCTTCCATGTGCGTTCACCGCGATGTCTCCAAACACGGATGCGACCATCATGATGCTGTAAACAGAACCCGGATTCATCCGAAAAAATGCCGTTTTGTCCTTCTTGCACCTAGGTTCGTCGTTGAATACACCATCGAAGGCGCTCCTGTCTGTGATGCAGCGTCAAGGGTAACCGCAGCCATAGTCTCCGAGCTGATAGTCCATGCCACAGCAAACGTCGTCGAAGTGTTCGTGCAGATGGTTGTCTTGCAAACGTCCCCACCTGTTCACTCAGGGATCGAGAAGTGGCTTCACGATCCGCTACAGCTATGCGGATAAGACGCCTGTCATCTCGACTGCTAGTGATACGAGGCCGTTGGGATCCAGCACGGCGTTCCGTATTACCCTCCTGAACCCACCGATTCCATATTCTGCTAACTGTCATTGGATCTCGATCAACGCGAGCAGCCATGTCGCGATACGATAAACCGCAATGGCGATAGGCTACAATCCGTCCTTTATCAAAGTCGGAAACGTGATGGTACGCATTTCTCCTCCTTACACGAGGCATCACAACAACGTTTCACCAGGCAACGCCGGTCAACTGCTGTTTGTGAATGAGAAATCGGTTGGAAACTTTCCTCACGTTAGCACGTTGTAGGTGCTCTGAAAAGCTAATCATTTGCGTATCACAGGATCTCCTTCCTGTCGGTTAAATTTCGCGTCTGTAGCACGTCGTCTTCGTGGTGTAGCAATTTTAATGGCCTGTAGTGTATCTTTTTTTTTCACTTCTCGGGATTTCGCTCCATACAAATACCTTGAACAGGGTGAACATTAATAAAACCCACATATTGCAGGGACGGATACCTGACTGGAAAGGGAGCCAAACAGATCCTATGAATATGCGTCCGGAAATGCATCTTTTCCACGGTAGATCTCGCCGAGGACTGAAAGTTCCTCTGGCCACGTGTCGTGCGTTCGTTGTATGTTGCAGCCTGTGTGCTTGACGCAGCGTATTATAGCCAGCAAAATGGTGCAGTATTCATGCCGGGAACAAGCCGAAATGGTGTTTATGTATGGCCAAGCAGATGGAAACGGTCGAGAGACAGTACAGCTATAACAAAATATGTACCCTCACAGACACCAACCGCATCGCACAACATTTCAAGCCCTTTTTGGGAGTATGTGTGATCACAGGTTCTTTCAGACAGACGAACTTACGGCAGCGGACAGTGCATACACCAGGTTTGGAGGAACGGGCTTTACAAGATGTTGAGACGAACCCATGTACAAGCTCCAGGCAAGGAGCCCGCAAACATGATATAAGCCAAAGTACGTTTTCGTGTATCCTGCATGACAACCGCTACTGTACCTATCACATGCATCGAATGCAACGATCATCAGCAGCGGATTTCAGTCTACGGGAAAGATTTTCTCGATGGTTTTTACACCAGACCATCAGAATTTTGGGATTTCTGTTATCGGTCCTCTTTACTGAAGAAGCGACGTTTACCAGAACTGGTGTCATCAATCTGCATAATCAGCATCTGTGGGCGACATACATGGCACGTGGCCAGACGAAGTTTCATTCGTCGGTGTCATCTACAGTGGCAAAGATGCATTTTCGGACACGTGTTCATAGAACCTTTATTCCTCCATTTCCAGTCAGCAATCGGTCCTGCAGTTTGTCGGTTTTATTAATTTTCACCCTATATATGTATAAGCTGTTTTCATCCTTTTCTCCATTTCAACCGATCAAAGGGTGGAATTCAGCTTACTGATTGCTTGTTCTCTGCCTTATTTCTTGTTTACTGGAACCATGAACTGAGACTATAACTGCGAGATATTTATACTTCGACATGCCTCAATAGCCCGCATCTCGTGGTCGTGCGGTAGCGTTCTCGCTTCCCACGCCCGGGTTCCCGAGTTCGATTCCCAGCGGGGTCAGGGATTTTCTCTGCCTCGTGATGGCTGGGTGTTGTGTGATGTCCTTAGGTTAGTTAGGTTTAAGTAGTTCTAAGTTCTAGGGGACTGATGACCATAGATGTTAAGTCCCATAGTGCCCAGAGCCATTTGAACATGCCTCAATAATATTTCCATCTACTGTACGATAATGCCATGTTGTTTACTTCCTATAGAGAGATATTTTGTTTCAATAAATATTGTTGTTAATCTGGCCTTATTGTAAGTTTCTAGTTTTTTCTTCATCATGTACTCTATGTCATACTCATCTGCAGCCAGCGTTATTTGATCATCGGCGAATACTAAAATCCCCATCTATGTCTAGACTCATTTCTCCATTCGTTTTCTTCCATTCCTTAAGAACTTCGTTTGGATAATATTTACAGTAGGTGCTATGCAGCACCCTTCTCCAACGCCTTTGGTTAGTCATATTACTCGAAAGATTTTATTTTATTTGTAGTAAAATATATCACGAAATCTCCGGAGTAATATGACCAACCAAAGGCAGTAGACCAGGCTGCTTATAGTAGCTACTGTAATTTCATTTATAATAAAACCGTTTTTACGTAAGACACTTGTTTGCTGTACCACTGCACGTTTCGATGGTCCACACCATCATCTCCGAGTGGAAAATTCCGTATTTGCGTTCTTGGCGTTAGAAGAGAGAACAGACATATTTTCACAATCCCAGGCCAAGTGTAAAATGGGTCATGTTTCTTTTTTTCTTCGTCTACATGTATACTCCGCAAGCCGCTGTACAAATACGGCGAAGAGTACATAAAACCAATATTACATATTTGCGCCATGAGCGAGGGAAAAACGCCTACCTGTAAATCTGTGTTCGCTGGGAAAAACGACTGTCAGCACACCTCTGTTCGCGCCCTAGTCTATCTTATTCTCGTGGTAGGCACATCAAATATACTCGTACGACGGTGGAAGCATAATGGTCGCACAGTCATTCTCGAATACAGACAGGTTCTGTAAATGTATCCAGCGGGGTTTTGCGGGAAATACGTTGCGTTTCTTTCAAAGGGTTCGCATTTAGATTCCCCGAGCATCTCTATTACACTTTCGTATGGCCTATACCGTCCTGTAACGATTCAATTTGCGTGCCTCTGAATTCGTTAGCTTCCTGCTCTCGTACTTGCTTGATAAGGATACCAAACAGTGGAACATAGAATTGGTCCCACGAGTGTACAGGTGTGGTTCACTTTCGCATTACCTTTTCAACAAATTGAAATCTTGGATTCGCCTTCCCTAATACCCATTTTGCATTGTCTTCCCATTTCATATCGCTTCTTACTATTATCCCTACATTTATAAGATTTGACGTGGGCAAGATATTCACCGCCAATCTTGCAGTCAGATACTACACAGTCCTTTCTCCTTGTTGATAGGCATTTTCTTACATTTATACATATTTTTGGTGGCGATAATTATTCTTTCATCCAGGAACAGCACTGTTAAAAACATAAATTATAAAATTATGTGCACTTACACGTGTATTAAAATGGGGAAGATGCTGCATACTGCTATTTTTTGTGTTTCCTTCTTCTATGGACGAAATAATTGCTCGGTGATTACTTCTGTTTTACGACTAATGCTTTATGCATTCATCGTTTCACAGGCGCTAGTGTGATTATTTATGACGACGAAGTATTTTACGCAGAATTAAAAATACATAGTGAATAATGTTCTAGAAGAACGATTAGAATATAACGTCACGCAGAAGAAGTCCTTTGTGACGGACAGCGAATACAAGCTCGCATTTCGTAGGAGGATTTGGAAGAAAGTTGTCTGCCCTTTACAATTGAACCAAAGGACCTACCAAGCATTTGCACTGAGCGATTTAAAAAAAAAAAGGAACCGCGAAAAATCTGTATTTGACTGTATTTGACTATCGGGATGGGATGTGAGCCATCATTTTCCAGAATACGAGTCCAGTATCCTAAACGCTGTGCACCTCGTTCACTAAAAAAGAAAAGTTCTAGAGTAAGGTTATGTTACACGCATTACTTTAAAAACCATAAATGTGTTACACGTCACTCATCAAAATGAAATAGAGGAAATTTCAGGCTAGAAAAATTTTAGCAAGTAGAAGACGTGTTTCTAGTCACCTCGAGACAGTTCTGAGGCGCTGTTGTTTGTTCCGTACACACACACACACACACACACACACACACACACACACACACAGAGAGAGAGAGAGAGAGAGAGAGAGAGAGAGAGAGAAGCGCGCGCGCGCACTCGCTCTCTCTCTCTCTCTCTCTCTCTCTGTGTGTGTGTGAGTCTCTCTCTCTCTTCATCGCGACCACTGCCCACCGCGAAAAACAATACCACCCGGTGGCGTTGCAGCCACGTGACGTGGTAGGAAAGTACACTCCTGGAAATTGAAATAAGAACACCGTGAATTCATTGTCCCAGGAAGGGGAAACTTTATTGACACATTCCTGGGGTCAGATACATCACATGATCACACTGACAGAACCACAGGCACATAGACACAGGCAACAGAGCATGCACAATGTCGGCACTAGTACAGTGTATATCCACCTTTCGCAGCAATGCAGGCTGCTATTCTCCCATGGAGACGATCGTAGAGATGCTGGATGTAGTCCTGTGGAACGGCTTGCCATGCCATTTCCACCTGGCGCCTCAGTTGGACCAGCGTTCGTGCTGGACGTGCAGACCGCGTGAGACGACGCTTCATCCAGTCCCAAACATGCTCAATAGGGGACAGATCCGGAGATCTTGCTGGCCAGGGTAGTTGACTTACACCTTCTAGAGCACGTTGGGTGGCACGGGATACATGCGGACGTGCATTGTCCTGTTGGAACAGCAAGTTCCCTTGCCGGTCTAGGAATGGTAGAACGATGGGTTCGATGACGGTTTGGATGTACCGTGCACTATTCAGTGTCCCCTCGACGATCACCAGTGGTGTACGGCCAGTGTAGGAGATCGCTCCCCACACCATGATGCCGGGTGTTGGCCCTGTGTGCCTCGGTCGTATGCAGTCCTGATTGTGGTGCTCACCTGCACGGCGCCAAACACGCATACGACCATCATTGGCACCAAGGCAGAAGCGACTCTCATCGCTGAAGACGACACGTCTCCATTCGTCCCTCCATTCACGCCTGTCGCGACACCACTGGAGGCGGGCTGCACGATGTTGGGGCGTGAGCGGAAGACGGCCTAACGGTGTGCGGGACCGTAGCCCAGCTTCATGGAGACGGTTGCGAATGGTCCTCGCCGATACCCCAGGAGCAACAGTGTCCCTAATTTGCTGGGAAGTGGCGGTGCGGTCCCCTACGGCACTGCGTAGGATCCTACGGTCTTGGCGTGCATCCGTGCGTCGCTGCGGTCCGGTCCCAGGTCGACGGGCACGTGCACCTTCCGCCGACCACTGGCGACAACATCGATGTACTGTGGAGACCTCACGCCCCACGTGTTGAGCAATTCGGCGGTACGTCCACCCGGCCTCCCGCATGCCCACTATACGCCCTCGCTCAAAGTCCGTCAACTGCACATACGGTTCACGTCCACGCTGTCGTGGCATGCTACCAGTGTTAAAGACTGCGATGGAGCTCCGTATGCCACGGCAAACTGGCTGACACTGACGGCGGCGGTGCACAAATGCTGCGCAGCTAGCGCCATTCGACGGCCAACACCGCGGTTCCTGGTGTGTCCGCTGTGCCGTGCGTGTGATCAATGCTTGTACAGCCCTCTCGCAGTGTCCGGAGCAAGTATGGTGGGTCTGACACACCGGTGTCAATGTGTTCTTTTTTCCATTTCCAGGAGTGTATATAAGAGTCGCCATTTTAGTGGAGATACGGTCCGAAAAAGAGGAAATCCGCTGACATAAGCCACTTTGACTTACAGCAGAGTGTTATGGCCTGTCGCCTACGATCGATCGTCTTGGAAACGGCATAGTTGCTCGGCTGTTCGTATGCATCTGTGAAAAACGGTTCCAGATCCAGGAAACCATGAGTACGGGACAATGCGTTGGACGTGCCTAAGCATAGAACATGAAAGTTGGAGGCTTTCTCGCTTTGTTAAATTGAATAGGCGGTAATCTGTAGCAGATCTGACGACGAACTAGAATGCCAGTGTACGCAATAGTGCACACTATCGTACATGGATCTTCGCAACATACGACCCTTACGTGTTCCCCTATTGACTCAACGCTATCGGCAATTAAGATTTTCGGCAGGCACGGGCCCATCAAAACTAGACTCTGTATCAATGGAAACGTGTCACCTGATAGGACAAATCACGTTTCTTATTACACCATGTCGATGGTCGTGTGCGGATACTGTGTCAGAGATGAAAGGCTTCTCGGAAAATGCGGTTCAGACTCCCAATATCAGAAACAAGCCCTCCTCGCGCACTAATGCACATTTTGCAACTCTTATTCATGCCATCTAACATACTGTTGAGGAGCCCTTCGGGAAAAATTGTCCCACTCCTTTCTCGAGGCGGTGTTCAGTTCTTCCGCGTTTGAGAGATGGAGTGCCGGCCGTTGTGGCCGAGCGGTTCTAGGCGCTTCAGTCTGGAACCGCGCGACCGCCACGGTCGCAGGTTCGAATCCTGCCTCGGACATGGATGTGTGTAATGCTCCTTAGGTTAGTTAGGTTTCAGTAGTTCTAAGTTCTAGGGGACTGATGACCTCAGATGTTGTCCCATTGTGCTCAGAGCCATTTGAACAATTTTTGAGGGAGGGAGTGTTCGTAGAGAAACACGTCTGCCGAGAGCATCCCAGGCGTGCTGTATAGGGTTTCGGTCCGGGGAGTACGCAGACATTGTATACATTCAACAAGTTCGCTTTCCAGGGCGCACGACACGTCCGCGATGAGGTGTGGGTCGGTATTGTCGTCCATAGACAGAAATTCGGGACCTATCGCACCCCTAAACAGTCGGACGTGATCGAAAACAATTTCCTTGCAATTCGGTTGTGTTGTAAGGGTCCCTCGTGCAAAGATATGCACCTGTGTTCGGTCATTCTGCATAGCGCGTGCTCACCCATAACGCCTAGGCCACGAACATTCTGTGGTATGTATACCATCTCCATATTAACAGGTGGCCAGGATCACCTGCCACAGTGAAGTGCGATTCGTCGGAGAACGTCACCCTGGACCGATGTTGCTGACCCCAGCTGTCAAGCCTCCTACACCAACGAACTCTTTCTTAATCGCCGCGACATTGTTCTGGCATAGGCACATGTACCGGTAGCGGGTGCAAGATCCGAAGCGATCTGCGTAGGTGTAAGATCTCTGTTCCTTTTCACTCACTAGGGCTACGTATCGATCCTATTGCGGTGTGACGATCCGTCTATGACCACTGGCAAGCTTTTGCATACATTTTCCACCTACAGACGCCGTTTTTAATCACAAGATGACACTTATGGGCACACCCATTATTGTGGCCCCAGTAATTATACTTTGACCAACTTCGTGCCTTCCAGCTGCTTGTCCGTGATCGTAAGCACTCAAACGATGTCTTGCAGATATGTTGCCGTACCACATGGGATGTCACACTAATGGGTTCCACAACAAGCTTCGTCAGACACCGTACTGCATGAGCTGTCGAATGTATACAGAACGTTCGTGAAAAGTTTCCATTTAGTATCATTGCTCGGTTGTTCGTACCAGTTGTCGGCTGTTTCTTAGCAAGTGCCAGTTGCTCCTTAGCCATTGTCAAGCAGTGTAGTACAAGTCAGAATCGTCGCATCGACACGTACAGAAAAAAAATGGAACTGTACTGCCTGTCCTTCGTCCTTAGTGTTTATATTTACTTCAGCACGATGTCCTGCGGCTCCCAGCACTTTCCAGATGAATCCACCAAACGCAGTGTTATACCTTACTTGATGGCGAATGGCTTTCTAAGAGCTCAGACGCTACCTACGGCTACTTTCTGATGGTTTCCACGCCACGTCGTTCGTTATCATGTATTCTCTGAACCCACAGTGTTGTCTGCACACGTAAATAAAAAACGGAGAGGAAAACGAGTGGAGTAATAGCCACAACGGCACCGATGTTGATAAACAAGCTGTTCTGCATAACATACGTGGGAATGTGATCATATGATAACTAGTATTAACCAGCACCGCTGCCCGATGTGGTATCTCGAGCTGAAATAGTTCATATCAACTAGATTTTGTGATCGTCCCCCAGTAACCTCTCTTCTTAGTGTTAAATTTTTTTAAAAACGCGAAATATAGCCCCGAAGCAGCGGTGAACAACGAAAAATCGAGTAACGAAACAGCATACTTTATGTCTGTTGAAAGATAACGTCAGGTTTTGTAATTAGCTTGTCACTACAGATATCATCGCTGAAATTAACACGTACGCGAATAATTTCCACTCGGCTGAATTTCCCAAACGGCTGTTGCTGGCCTTTTTTATTTTCTCGTGTCTCTGCGTTATGTTCGTTGACAGTCTCATTGGGTGTAGCTAATTTACCGTCATGCATATATCGCAATGTTTCTGTCATTGACAGTTTGTATCAGAACAGACCTTTTTCATGTTTTCATTTGTACCACGACGTTTACTTTTATATTTGGTGACTTACCTAACACCCGAGTATAGTACAATTTGTTGTGTCTAGACAAGACAGCCTAGACATAATGAGAGGAAGCCGAAAGGCACGCGCTAAGCTAAAGCAGGATGGCGTGAGGTCTGAAACAGGATACGTAATGAATGCTATAAAGAAAAGTACGTAGCTTCTGGAATACTTAACTTTAATCCATCCTTTTGGTTCATCTGGAGATTGTGGCGATACAAGTGAGACTCTTTAGATACATGCAATTTTACTAATGGCGCCTTGCTAGGTCGTAGCCATTGACTTAGCTGAAGGCTATTCTAACTATCTGCTCTGCAAATGAGCGAGGCTTCGACAGTGTGCATCGCTAGCTACGTCGTCCGTACAACTGGGGCGAGTGCTAGTCCGTCTCTCGAGACCTGCCTTGTGGTGGCGCTCGGTCTGCGATCACACAGTGGCGACACGCGGGTCCGACATGTACTAATGGACCGCGGCCGATTTAAAGCTACCACCTAGCAAGTGTGGTGTCTGGCGGTGACACCACACAATTTATGTTACTGTTACGAGTTACACGAGTTAGATAAAAATATGTAAAAATGCATGCTTGAACACAAATCCATATGCTAGACAGGTGTGCAGATTGCGCTGTTGTATTTGATGACGGACGGCACCTGTGCAGTATTCTCAATACGTTGCATGAGTCAGTCGTGGCCAGAACAATGTTTTGTGTAATTGTGAGTGAGCTAAGTGAGCTCGAACGTGGGCCGATTGTTTGTGTTCTTATGGCGCACCGAAGTGTCTGGTGTTTCAAGAGGCTTCATATCGAACATTTATACCGCATAGCCTTTTTGGTCCTCTGCTACGTCACAACGCAGAGGAATGTTTGTGTCGAGTGATCCTGACAGACGGTCATTGACAAGGACTGTGACGAAAAACAAGAGGATGGCAGATGCAAAACGCACTAAGAGGAACTGAATGTCGTACTCGCGAACCCTGTCAGTACCAAAACAACACGAAGGGAGTCCCACAATCTGAGAATTGGAGGGTGAGATGAAATTCCAAAACCACTCATCAATGATGTAAATGCCTGTAACAGGAAAATGTGCTGCCGAAGCCATAAATCCTGGACTATGGAGCAATACATAAATGTCATTTGGTCAGACGAGCCTTGTTTCACACTATTTCCAACTTCTGGCCGAGTTTATGTCCCAAGATTGAAACACGGCGGGGTTTCGATGTTGATTTGGGGACCAGTGTCGTGGCATCCCATGGGCACCACGCTTATTCTGCAAGGCTGCATTACTGCCTAGGATTATGCGACTATTCTGGCTGATCAGGTCCATACCTTGGTGTACTGTTTGCTCCTCAGTTGTGCTGCTGTGTTCCTAGACTACAGGGCCCTGTTTTTTTTTCACAGCTCGCATCGTCCAGGACTGGTTTTGTGGCCGCAAGGATGAATTGTCGCATCTCCACTAGCCACCATAGACACCAGATCTCAAAATTATTGAGCCTTTGTGGTCTACTTTGGAGAGAAGGGTGCAAGATCTCTACCATCCTTCATTATCGTTACCTGAACGTGGCACAATTTTTCCAGAAGAATTGTATAAGATTCCCTTGATAACCATACAGGACACGTATTTATCCATTCCTAGACGACCGGAAGATGTTTCGAAAGCTAGTTGGTTTCCTACACCATATTATGCGTGGGTGTATCTCGTGGTTTTGGTAGTTACATATTTTTGTCCAACTCACGTAACTGACTGTGAGAATGCATGTAGAACGAATTGCCAAACTGTGTTCTTGACGATGATCAGACAGGCAGATGAGGGTGAAATCTAGTAGAGATGAACAGCTAATTTCTCTCTAATATTTTAGTTGTTCCCCACAAATTAAATTTACCGCAGGACGTAGAGAACCGTCCTGCCGCAATACGTTACCGCATCTAAATATGATGACACCGTAATCTGTCTCTAATGTGAAGTTGCATCTGGAGGACTGCGCTGGGAAAATGCAAGAATAAATCCTATCATACATGGAATGTATTCGCAGTTGCGAATATGGACAACCGTCAGCTGTATAATGCAATGACGACAGTGAAATTTTGTGTGCGATCGAGAGTCGAACCCGGATTTCCCGCTTATCGCGATCCGTCGGCGTACCATTAGGCTATCCGATCACGATTCACGGCCAGACTCAAACTCACATATCCCTACTAGCTCTACTCGTACATCCATTATGTACATTCCCATACATAGGAGATATTTCAGTTGAAAGTCTCTCGCCCGGTGTCGGCGGATTAATATGATACAGCAGTGCGTGCGAATACATTTCATGTACACAACTGACAATTAAAATTGCTACACCACGAAGATGACGTGCTACAGAAGTGAAATTTAACCGACAGGAAGAAGATGGTGTGATATGCAAATGATTAGCTTCTCAGAGCATTCACAGAAGGTTGGCGCCGGTGGCGACACCTACAACGTGCTGACATGACGAAAGTTTCCAACCGATTTCTCATACACAAACAACAGTTGACCGCCGTTGCCTGGTGAAACGTTGTTGTGATGCCGCTTGTAAGGAGGAGAAATGCGTACCATCACGTTTCCGACTTTGACAAAGGTCGGGTTGTAGCCTATCGCGATTTTGGTTTATCTTATCGCGACGTTGCTGCTCGCGTTGGTCGAGATCCAGTGACTGTTAGCAGAATATGGAATCGGTGGGTTCAGGAGGGTAATACGGAACGCCGTGCTGGATCCCAACGGCCTCGTATCACTAGCAGTCGAGATAACAGGCGATTTATCCGCATGGCTGTAACGGATCGTGCAGCCACGTCTCGATCCCTGAGTCAACAGATGGGGACGTTTACAAGACAACAACCATCTGCACGAACAGTACGACGACGTTTGCAGCAGCATGGACTATCAGCTCGGAGACCATGGCTGCGGTTACCGTTGACGCTGCATTAGAGACAGGAGCGCCAGCGATGGTGTACTCAGCGACGAGCCTGGGTGCACGAATAGCAAAACGTCATTTTTTTCGGATGAATCCAGGTTCTGTTTACAGCATCATGATGGTCGCATCCGTCTTTGGCGACATAGCGGTGAACGCACATTGGAAGCGTGAATTCGTCGTCGCCATACTGGCGTATCACCCGGCGGGGTGGTATGGGGTGCCATTGGTTACACGTCTCGGTCACCTCTTGTTCGCATTGACGGCACTTTTAACAGTGGACGTTACATTTCAGATGTGTTACGACCCGTGGCTCTAATCTTCATTCGATCCCTGTGAAACCCTACATTTCAGCAGGATAATGCACGACCGCATGTTGCAGGTCCTGTACGGGCCTTTCTGGATACAGATAATGTTCGATTGCTACCCTGGCCAGCACATACTCCAGATCTCTCACCAACTGAAAACGTCTGGTCAATGGTGGCCGAGCAACTGGCTCGTCACAATACGCCAGTCACTACTCTTGATAAACTGTGGTATCGTGTTGAAGCTGTGTGGGCAGCTGTACCTGTACACGGCATCCAAGCTCTGTTTGACTCAATGCCCAGGCGTATCAAGGCCGTTATTACGGCCAGAGGTTAAGCGCCCATAAACCCCAACACACACACACACACACACACACACACACACGGCCAGAGGTGGTTGTTCTGGGTACTGATTTCTCAGGATCTATGCACCCAGATTGCGTGAAAATGAAATCACATGTTAGTTCTAGTATAATACATTTGTCCAATGAATACGCGCTTATCATGTGCATTTCTTTTTGGTGTAGCAATTTTAATGGCCAGTAGTGTATTTCATAACTACTGCAGTCGCTGGAGTGCCTGTTCCTTCGCTCATGCATGTACGTCCGCAGAAATATTCTATCATAATTTAGAACAACACAGGCACTGCATTATCGTATAAATCCTATCAGTCTGTACTCGGTGTTTCATTGGTTCTTCGACTAGAAGCCTGCTTACCTCGTCTGTCTCTAAGGTGCGACTAGTAGAGTCGACGAAAGATGATCCCTATAAGTTTCAATAGTGTTGGCGCAACTGTTTCGCGTATCTACTTCAAACACGTAACATAATTATGTTTACGTTTCTACGGCAACGCGTCAGTGCTGTCGCATGACTATAGTCGAATGTTGTTTTCACCTGCAGCCATTTGCGGTTCGCCCTTGAAAGCGGACAGCAGCACTGCCAGCTGCTTTGGCTGACTCTACTATAATTGTCACCATTGGAATTCTTCTCCGTAGTTCCAACATGCAGATTTAATCACTACAATAATATTCAGAAGTCTTCAAGAAAATGCGATGCTACCTTATCTATTGTTACACGTGAAATAAGGAAAGTGCGGCTGGTCCCGGCGGAGGTTCGAGTCCTCCCTCGGGCATGGGTGTGGTGTTTGTCCTTAGGATAATTTAGGTTAAGCACTGTGTAAGCTTAGAGACTGATGACCTTAGGAGTTAAGTCCCATAAGATTACACACACATTTGAACATTTCGAAATAAGGAAACACTTGGTCAACGTAATACAATCAATCCTACGTGATAGCCAGTAGAAACTCATGAATCACTGCAGTGGTCGTAGATTCTAATCATACTAATTCAAGCAGCACACATGCTAAGCATTATTTCACTGTATTTGTGTACAAGTCTTTTAAGTTCAAAATAATGTGTAACAAGGTAAGATTATAACGTCAGACAATGAAAATTACTACTCAATAGTGATCTAATTCTTGGGTGTTAACTTTTGCGAGGTAATTTTTAGTAAATCAAAGTGAAATTGTAACTATAAAGACAACACGCTGGATAAAGGCTTTAGCATTTTCAGTTTTTTTTAAGTCAAACACTAAATATGACTACTGGATGATGTGCACCTTGGCACCGCATCTGTCATAAGAGTGCTTTCGATCTGCCACAGAACAAGGATAAAGTATGCTGTGTGTAACTTGCCTCTATACCGACTCGAACAGCTGTTGCAATGAATACTATTCAGTACTATGAAATGAAGTCATTCCGCATTAGGCCATTAAAATATTATGTATATTGTCTGAAATTCTTGACAATGACTATATGTCTAAGTTACAATCGCAATAACAGTCAAATCCTCAATTACTTCATTTAATAACCACACAAAGGTTGTGGCTCCAGTTCTCAGCAAAATTCGCAGCAGTATGAATTACTATCAATCATAACCTGCAACGTGGCATAAACACCAAAACAGCACCGTAGAGTCCTCCAGCAGCATAACATCATCATCTGTCAAACAGATGACCACAAACATAGTAGTATGTCCTTACCCCATGAGACCATTGCAGAGGAGTTTGGAGTTTAAACCAGCACATTGGCACATAGGCTAATATTTAAAGAAAGTATATTGGGGTTTATCGTTTCATCTACAACGAGGTATTTAGAGATTGGATTAACCAAGGATGTGGAAGGAAATTGACCATCTTCCCTTCAGCCTCGCATTTTCTGTAAGCGATTTAGGGGTATCGCGTAAGATCCAAATCTGTGTAGTTGGATAAGTATTCGGAAGTCACTTCTCCAGATTAGTGTGCCTTGTGTAAGCATTACACCATCTCGCTCACTGGTACAGTACAGCCTCCCTGGTGCAAAATAAGCCATTTTATATGGTTTCAGTGAAACTCTATCACAGGATACAGTGCATAGGTTAAGACATTGGACTTGTAATGGAGAAGTCTGGATGGTTCTTCCTTTGTTAACGCTATGACTGGTTGCCTATCCCACTCTTGTCCTGTCCGAATAAATCTCACTCTGAAGAGTTCGTCATCCACTGGAATAAGATCCCTAATCCTTCACCCTTATTATGACCGTACCTGTACAGTGAACCAAGAGAAAACGCAAGCTAAATATTTTCGCTTTCCGAATTCTTCAGATGGATTGACATATTATTACGCATGTATTTTAACACATAGTTGATACTTCATATAAACTAATGTTTTATGTTTTTTGTTTCAGGTAAGTGAAAGCTGTTACTCTACGGAAATAACATGCTTCTGGGAACTCGACGTCAATGGTAGGAAGCTTTTCTAATTTTAGTGAAAGCCATAGACTTTCGTAGCTTATTAATCTGACTTTTCCACCAATTATTATGTCCTTTGCAAACTAAAATTTACTCCTGTTAACAGCTAATAATAATTAATACGTATGGTTTCTCAGTATTACAAAACAACAGATTTTGCTGTAGCTTCGTATTACCTCGCACTTCAAAGTCTTTTATCAAGATCAGTTAATGTTTCAGAGAAATGCGTTTCAGCGAGTACAGGAATGAAAAAAGAGAGTTTCTTTAACTCTGCAAAACGCGGTAACGTAGTCTGTCTTCTGTTTTGTACCACTAGCTGTACCTGGCAATGCAGAAATAGCGTCTTGAATAACCACTTTTGACAACTGTCAGTTATCACTTCTCTGTTGCGACGATACTTCGAGCTGTAAACTATTGTTGTGGTTCAGTGAGTGACTTGTTAGAAAAATAGTTGGATACGCTACCGGTTGAGAAGTGATTATATTCCTTTAGGAGAGAGACATCATATTAATCGCCATATGTTAGCTTCATATGGAGACTTTTACCGTCTGAGACTTTTACCGTCCATGATCAACGTGCAGGATGCCTGTCAAGACGACAGACATGAATTGCTACGTTTATGAAGAGTAATCACCGTTCCACACTTAATGATATTAGCGAATAATTTCCGCTGCCCCTCATTCCTAATATGCTTATACAATATCTAAACACATACAGGTAGAGTGGTGCGCAAAAAATGTCTTTTGCGGGGGGGGGGGGGGGGGGGGGAGGGAGGAACGTGAACGACAGTAGTGGCAGGGATTCCGTTGTGGATGTCAGAGCGTTATTTGCTCAACGATAAACTCAAGTGTCACGTCATTGTGACGTGTACCCTAGACCATTGACTTATGGTCGGGACGCGTACAGGCTGTATCGAAGACGACAGAAAGCGTGTATCGACTTCTGTGAACGACACGCTAAACTGCTATAGCTATTGTAGAAGACGCATTAAGGAAGCAAACAACACAGTGTCACAGTATATGTGTTTTCCGTAAAAAGAGAAATAAAAGGAGCTGGGTATTAATACAATTATTCATTGCAGTAACCTTATAAACACCACAAAAATGTGTACTTATCTGCCAACAGCTTTAAATTACTGTTAATACCCTAGTTCTTCTCTGTAAAAATGTGTAAGTTTGTCCTCATTTACATGTTGTGTTTTTTTAACATAGATATCAATATTTTTCTTCAAATTGCGTGCATAAGGAAGTCAAAATTTCTCTCATTTTAAGCAGTGCAATACATTGAACACTTTTCCCGCTTGTTGTTACCATTTATATTATTCATTTTTACATGATGAATGTAGTTTGGGTATTCACCCCAATTCTAAAAAATGGTACACATTTTTACGAAATATACGTTCTGTGGTATTTACAAGTCTACTGAAACGGATGCGTGTTAATATCCAGCTCCTTTTTATTTATGCTTTAATAGAAAACAGACATGCCGCAAGATGGTGCTGTTTTTGGATGTCGGACATTTCAAAATATGCTAGTGCACATACTCGCTATATATAGTTTGTCCTCATCGCGTTTAACATGGACTTCTTACCAAGTTGCAACTTGGTAGCTTTTTAAGAAATAAAAAAAAAGAAACAGAAATGCTGACATCTGCGTATATTGCGCCTGTCTGCTAGTAATAGTTACTAATCAGCTGAATAAAGGGATCGTTCCCTTTACTCAGTTGGTCAGTAACTATTACTAGAAGACAGGCGCAATATACGCAGATGTCAGCATTTCTGTTTCTTTTTTTTTTCTTTATTTTAAAAGACTTTTTGCCCTGGGAGCGGCGTGTCCTGTGTTTACTGTCCTTGCCACTTGCAGGGTGAAATATTGCTGTTATGTCACACATTCATACACCGGCCGCCATAGTTTACAGTTTTGTATATTCCGTCGGTACCTGTATGAATATTAATTTGTGACCAATTTGCACAACTCCTTCATGCTTCGCCTTTTCTTAAGTATATTATCTAAAAATAAAATTTTCTTCTCCTTCTGCATCTTTCGGAAGTAGTGAAACCTTGGGACTTATTTGTGTTCTTTGCCCTCCTCCTTTATTCTTCATATCAAGTGACTGGAGTAGCTAATGGTTCCTGCAACCCTCTCAAGCTTATTTTAATGATTTTATTTTTATTTTTTGCTGTCTCATATACCTCTTCCAGCAAAAAGACTGCGTTGCCATTTTATGTTTTAACGTGACGGGATTGAGATTTCTCGAAGTATGCAGGTCCGTCCTCACGTGATTGTTGAGGCAGCCGCTCCTTGCGAACAACGGGATGAAACAGCACAGCGGCCAAAACGAGAATGCGTTTCTGCACCGGTACCATAATGTTTTAGTGGGCTCTGCATCTAAATCTACTTCTGCGTGACTACTTTGCAGTTTGCAGTTAAATGCCTGGCAGAGAGTTCACTGTCGAACAGCGCGGCAAAAATAAAAACTTAAATCTTTCAGTGCGTGCTATGACTTCCCTTATTTTATTACGATGATCATTTCTCCCTATGTAGGTGGCGATAGCATAATTATTGGGATTCCGAAGAGAAAGCTGGTGATTGAAACTTCATGAAAACATCTCGTCGCAACGAAACCGGCTGGTCTTGTAATGACCGATACCCCTTCTAGCGTATTATATCGACGACACTCTCCCCTCTGTTTCGTGACACATAAAACGAGCTGCCCTTCTTTGAACTTCCCGATGTTTTCCGTCAATCCCATCTGATTGGATCTCCAGACCACACAGCAGCATACCTCGGAGAGCACCAGATACCACTTCTGTTTGACTCCATGGCTTTTCGTCAGTTACAAGGTAGTGTGACCTATCTGACAGGGAATCACGAATCCTGTAGCACTGAGGCCGCTTGCCAGGAACTGTGTCAAAAGCCTTCTGGAAATCTAGTAATATGGAACCAATCTGAGATCCCCTGTCAATAGCATTTATTTCTTCGTAAGAATAAAAAGTTAGTTGTGTTTTATGAGAAAGATATTTTCTGAACCGTTTCTGACTGTGTGTCAGTAGATCGTTTTCTTAGAGATAATTCATAATGTTCAGACATAACATATGTTCCAAAATACTATTGCTAATCGAAGTCAGTGATATGGGTCTGTAACTCAGCGGGATTCTGTTATTACCTTTCTTGGGTACTGGTGTGACCTGTTTAACTTTCTAGGATCTTCCGTTGTGCGAGCAGTTGTATATGATTGCTACGCGTGTAGCTGTTATATCATCATACTATGAAAGGAACCTAATTGGTGTATAATCTGGACCGAAAGACTTGCCTTTATTAAGTGTTTTAAATAGCTTCGCTACACCGAGGATATCTACTTCTAAGCTACACGTATTGACATTTGTTTTTGATTCGTATTCTGGAATATGTATTTCGCCTTCTTCGGTGAATGAAGTTCGGAAATCTGCTTTAGTTGCACTGTTATTCATAACATTACCACGCCTTTCGCGCAGCGAAGGTACTGTGTCTTGCCGTTGGTGTATTTCACACACTACCAGAATCCCTTTGGATTTTCTGACAGGTTTCGAGACAGAGTTTCGTTCTGACGAATATTAAATGGACTAAGTTTAGAACTTCATTAAAATGTAAACATGAACATTTTAGGTATGTGCCTCATGTATTTGCCAAAGAACACATCAGTATCTTTTTTTCTGGTACTCGAATGAAGCAGGCTAATCATGACGCAAACTATTGTTGATAACGATACTTAAGAACTAAAGTTATCGGCCCTCGTTTGCCAAAAAATATATAAAAATTAATGCTGACGTGCAGTGGGAGCCGTTACAAGACGTCATATTCAGCACTGAAGCCTGGTGTGTTTTGGCGTCTTGGTCCTCCATTAAAACGTTAAACGTCGTGTAGATGAAGAAGCAACTTCTACATCAGCACCACCTGAAAATTTTTGTCTATCCCCACAACAGCTCAGATTACAGGCTAGCTGTCACATTTTTTTTAAATCCGTAAAATAAATTTTCACGGCGATGAAACCGATAAAAATAGCCACATTATTTCTCATTGGCTTAGCGATAATAGAATAGAAAACTGAGGGACAAGAGCCCATTGTACACGGCGAATGCAGTTGTCAGACGAATTAATTTATTACAAAAGTGCTTGCAACTTCCTTTTCTGTAACTGGAACCATACTGTTGACACCTTTTGCAGAATTTTTTAGTCATTACTTAAGGTTTACCAACTTGGTATTGTCCGCAACTCGTGGCTTGCGGTAGCGTTCTCGCTTCCCGCGCCCGGGTTCCCGGGTTCGATTCCCGGCGGGGTCAGGGATTTTCTCTGCCTCGTGATGACTGGGTGTTGTGTGATGTCCTTAGGTTCGTTAGGTTTAAGTAGTTCTAAGTTCTAGGGGACTGATGACCATAGATGTTAAGCCCCATAGTGCTCAGAGCCATTTGAAACCAACTTGGTATTGTGTACATGGTATTTTAGAGACACTGTTTCCTCTATTTTTTTTCACATCTCCAGCAATCCGATCTATTTTATTCAAATTAGGGCAGTTGTTCTCTCTAAGAAATTGTGTACCCAATATTTACTTAACTGCGGTGATTATTAATAACATAACTGAAATCACTTTTGTTCTTAGTATCTCATTTCAGTGGTGTTGGTTCAAATGGCTCAAATGGCTCTGAGCACTATACGACTTAACTTCTGAGGTCATCAGTCGCCTAGAACTTAGAACTAATTAAACCTAACTAACCTAAGGACATCACACACATCCATGCCCGAGGCAGGATTCGAACCTGCGACCGGAGCGGTCGCTCGGCTCCAGACTGTAGCGCCTAGAACCGCACGGCTACTCCGGCCGGCTTTTCAGTGGTGTACCCAGTTAATAGAGACATTCGCTGTACCGTTATAGACTTAATCCCTAAGCTCCTGTTAATTACTGTGACTACTGTTGTAATAACTGTTGTATCGAAATTCGTGTGTGATCTCTGCCAAGGCACCGAGCAAAACACGTGACCATATTTGCATATTTGAGGGCAATTTACACTGCAATTTAAATAAATGAAGCGCATTTACGCGATTAAAATCGGTTCCGGTCGTTAGGAGATGTCAAGCGGCCCTTTGTCGTCGTCATAACCCCGATATGACCAGAAAAACCATGTGCCGCGTTTTATAATTAAAGGGAGTTTAATCTCGCATAATAATTTTTACCGACTGCTTTTAATGAACTACGGCTCGTTTGCCGTGACATTTAGACTGAAATTTTACAGTAAATTATGAAGCTCTTTTTTTTCCATTGTGCTGCTTGTAAAAGCCGCTCCACTGGAAGTTGCCGCCGTGAGGGATGGTATGTCTGACTTCATCTCACGTTACCCGGCACTGGTTAGTGTCCGCAGGCTTAGAGGTACTGCGATAGATGTTAAATAAATGTTCGTTGTTTTTGGTCACCAACGTTTTTGCAAAGTGACCAGAATACTTCTAACGAAACTCGAAAAACACAATGTGTCCCATCTTCTTCTTCAGTTGTCGCATCACTTTTTTTCTCAATTTGTTAGCAACGTAATTTCTTACTATAGCTCACAATAATATCCGACGCTGATAACAAAGCTCTCCGAGCACGTCTTATCATTATTAGTAAGTGGATAAGTATTTAAAAGTAAGTTAAGAATAACAGGAATTAGCGTAACAAGCTGAGCATATTAGAAAGCCCTTCAGCTTTCTACTATTTATACTACATTCAGAGATCAGGTGCAATACGCCTTACTCATCTCTGACATTATAAGCGTTATTCATCTTCTACATATACTATCAGACCCGTTAACTAAACGACGCCTGAGGCGCTATAAATTAAAACCACGTGATCGCATATCAAATCATTCAGAAGGAACGCTGTATCCGAGGATATGTTCCCAATTGATAAATTCTTTCTAAATGGTTAAATGGTTTGTTTTCCCGCGCAATCATAAAACTTGAAATGAAATGGTTCGCCAACGGCCATCTCCAGAACATGAGAAGAAGTTCATTCATAAGCCGGGCAGCAAACCCATTAATAAAGAATTTTGTGTTCCTTTAAGTACAGCAACCAGCCTCTATACGGAGTGATTCAGCTGCCCCTATCGCTATCGTTTTAAGCAACCCGCAATGTGAAAGCTGGCCTTCATAAACCACGCGCGAGATTTTCACATTCTCCCGGTCGCTATGCGTTAACTATTGATCCTACAGAGAAAATGAGCAGGACGTTTTGTAGGAAATTTAATGGAGTTAAATTTTGTACTGAGATACGTTGTCGTTCGACTTATTTAAGAAAAACATACAAAAATGACCTTCAGACGCGCCCCACTCCCACATTCGTCCCTCAAAAGACAGGGTTCCTAAAACGTTGTTCGTGGCACTCTCTCCTGCGACTATACAAAAATTTCCGATACTTCCTTTACGTTATTAGTTTAAACATGCCAGTGAGGCTAGAACGAAAAACGACTTTTGTAAAAGTCACGCTCAAACTAATTACATTGGCAATTCGAAACAAACTTAACGTTATAAGCACAATAGTTCGTAGTCAGAAGGCTCGACGAATAGAAAGATTTAATTGTTTATTTTATGCTGCTAAAACTGATAGGTAAAACTTGCACAAAGGTCACTTTTATAATTTGTAAGTGTTCGACTAAGCCAGTGGTGCAATAAGGCCAGTCAATGAAGACCAAAAAAGGTCGAATGTGAGAAATAATTCGTGCAGTCGCAAATAGGGGAGAGGCATGAACAACATACAAGGAATGTGGGGTTGCGTTTGAAGAGCACTTTTGTACATTTTTCCCGAATAACTGGAAAACTATGGCCACTTAGAAAACACATCCCAGTACAATATTTAACAACAATCAGTTTCCTACAAAAAACATCTTGCTTATTTTTTCTGTCGAACTAACAATTTGCGCGTAGCTAGCGAGGGTGTGTGAAAATCTGTCACATAGTTTATTACAGCCAGCTTTCACTTTACGGGTTGTATAAAACGACAGCGGTAGGGGCAGCTGAATCACGCCGTTTATAAACAGCTTTAAATTTGCAGAGGCGCGTTTCCAGTTTTCACCCATCTTCAGCTGGTATAATACATTTCTGTCTTCATCGTCAAATCAGTACGAATATACAATTCGAGAAACGTGTTGCCAAAATGAATTATTATTTTTTACATAGCAACTGCTACATTTAAAAATGCAGTCGACTAAAACGAGGGACTGTTGAACAGATAGGACGAGGTGTGGTTAAGTGGCCAGAGCGGGAAAAGCGGCCATTGTACATTTTTTGTTGTTAACAGCGCTTCTGCTTTCCGAGAATTGCTCAGAATAAATCTAATACACACCATCGTTGTTGTCAGTGTCTGGCAGGGGAACCTAGTTTCGTTATTTCTTAATAAAAAATTTTGTGGTATTGACTCTTCTGATGTAAGATAAGTCACTTATTCTATTCTTGTTACTTCACTTAAACGTAGAGTATTACTTTTGAACAAAATCAAAAAAGTTTAGCCGGCCGCGGTAGTCTAGCGGTTCTAGGCGCTCAGTCCGGAGCCGCGCGACCGCTACGGTCGCAGGTTCGAATCCTGCCTCGGGCATGGATGTGTGTCATGTCCTTAAGTTAGTTAGGTTTAAATAGTTCTAAGTTCTAGGGGACTGATGACCACAGATGTTAAGTCCCATAGAGCTCAGAGCCAAAAAAGTTTAAGCAATATCTTTTGGCTTACAAATGTAGCTCCTTGTAATTTCTTTCGGTTTTGTAGTTTCATCTGTAAAACATTAGCGCCGATATGGCGTATGATTGGGAAAAGTCCACGAGTGGTGAGCCAGCACTTCATTTTTAATCTGTTTGCCCCTTAGGAGATAGTCACTTCCATACACCCCACTCAGTACTACAGACTGACATCTAAATCATGTCACATACAAAGTTGTCGTCCGTTGTTCTATCTTTCTGTGACGATTTTGAATTAATTATATTTTTAAATGCGAACATTTTTAGGTTAGGCTTTACCGTGACTGTTACTGACATTAAATGGAACAACAATTTCACTGTTACCAGTCACCGTTTTATTTATTTCCACGACGCGTTTCGAAGGTTTAAACCTCCATCATCGGGTGGGTTTACATTAGTAAGTATTACATTTGTGTGTGTGTTGTGTTACGATTTTTGGGGGAACTTGTGGCACTGCCTAGTGGAGAAACGAGACACTATTTCAGAATATGGTTTAGGATAACTTTTATGAAAAATTAAACTGATATCTAATGGTAAACATTAAATAAGTAAACTACAGTACCTTCAGTGATCACAGGTTCCTTTTGCTGTCGTAACACATCACATGTATACTGCCACATTTGTAAACAAATATGGCGTCTGGAATCAGCTGGGTGCAAAGTTCGTATAGCAGAAGTGAAGACATAATCGCAAAGTGCAAAGAATATACATCATAACAATATTATTACAGAATAATTGCTTTAAGCATTTGGCGGTGTTTGTTTTCAGGTGTCAAATATATGTGTGTGTACTTCAGGTGGTATATAAATCCAATTCTGACAAGTTAAAACAGCAAACATTCGTACTTGTTTATACAAACAGGTGAAATCTTAAAATAGCTTAAACATCATACTTATTGATAACAATTAGGTGAAATGTTACAGACTATAATTTCAATGACCATATTGGCTACAACAGTAAAATCATACATACATTACACTCTTTGATTGGGGTTAATAAACAGATGTGAAGTGAGGGGCTGGAGGCAGAAGGAGAGGTAGAGAGAGAGAAAAAGTGTGTGTGTGTGTGTGTGTGCGTGTGTGTGTGTGTGAGAGTGAAAGGGAGAGGGGGGGGGGGGGAGAGAGGGAGAGGGAGAGAGAGAGGAAAGAGTGATTATTGAGAGGAAACATTTACATGGCAAGGAGTCTTATGATTGCATGTTGCATATAGTAGTTGCCTAAAGGTTGGGGAATACATTGGTTAATGCTATGAAATATGCAGATAGATATACATTTGTGCCAGTAGTTGATGTACATACAGTTTTAAGCTGACAAGGGGTACAAGCTGTTGGTCTACATCTACATCTACATTGATACTCCGCAAGCCACCCAACGGTGTGTGGCGGAGGGCACTTTACGTGCCACTGTCATTACCTCCCTTTCCTGTTCCAGTCGCGTATGGTTCGCGGGAAGAACGACTGTCTGAAAGCCTCCGTGCACGCTCTAATCTCTCTAATTTTACATTCGTGATCTCCTCAGGAGGTATAAGTAGGGGGAAGCAATATATTCGATACCTCATCCAGAAACGCACCCTCTCGAAACCTGGCGAGCAAGTTACACCGTGATGCAGAGCGCCTCTCTTGCAGAGTCTGCCACTTGAGTTTATTAAACATCTCCGTAACGCTATCACGCTTACCAAATAACCCAGTAACGAAACGCGCCGCTCTTCTTTGGATCTTCTCAATCTCTTCCGTCAACCCGATCTGGTACGGATCCCACACTGATGAGCAATACTCAAGTATAGGTCGAACGAGTGTTTTGTAAGCCACCTCCTTTGTTGATGGACTGCATTTTCTAAGCACTCTCCCAATGAATCTCAACCTGGTACCCGCCTTACCAACAATTAGTTTTATATGATCATTCCACTTCAAATCGTTCCGTACGCATACTCCCAGATATTTTACAGAAGTAACTGCTACCAGTGTTTGTTCCGCTATCATATAATCATACAATAAAGGATCCTTCTTTCTATGTATTCGCAATACATTACATTTGTCTATGTTAAGGGTCAGTTGCCACTCCCTGCACCAAGTGCCTATCCGCTGCAGATCTTCCTGCATTTCGCTACAATTTTCTAATGCTGCAACTTCTCTGTATACTACAGCATCATCCGCGAAAAGCCGCATGGAACTTCCGACACTATCTACTAAGTCATTTATATATATTGTGAAAAGCAATGGTCCCATAACACTCCCCTGTGGCACGCCAGAGGTTACTTTAACGTCTGTAGACGTCTCTCCATTGATAACAACATGCTGTGTTCTGTTTGCTAAAAACTCTTCAATCCAGCCACACAGCTGGTCTGATATTCCGTAGGCTCTTACTTTGTTTATCAGGCGACAGTGCGGAACTGTATCGAACGCCTTCCGGAAGTCAAGAAAAATAGCATCTACCTGGGAGCCTGTATCTAATATTTTCTGGGTCTCATGAACAAATAAGGCCAGTTGGGTCTCACACGATCGCTGTTTCCGGAATCCATGTTGATTCCTACATAGTAGATTCTGGGTTTCCAGAAATGACATGATACGCGAGCAAAAAACATGTTCTAAAATTCTACAAGAGATCGACGTAAGAGATATAGGTCTATAGTTTTGCGCATCTGCTCGACGACCCTTCTTGAAGACTGGGACTACCTGTGTGTGATGAATTATCTTTGAATGAGGTCAATCTCTTGTACTCTTGGCAGCTGTCAATATTTATGATAAATATTAGGTGTGTGTGTGTGTGTGTGTGTGTGTGTGTGTGTGTGTGTGTGTGTGTGTAAGTGTGTGTGTGTGCATTTTTATGAGTGTAGGCAATTGCTGAAAACGGAGATGATACTATTGTAAATATTGTCATTTTTGTCATTTAAGATAGATTCTGGTTGTTTCATTTGATGTTTGTATATTTGGAGTGTTTCAAGGATGTCTAGTTTTCTGCCTTTTGGTTGGGTGTGTAGGATGCTAATACTTGTGTTGTTAACATGGTGTTTTGTTTCATGCAAGTGTGTAGCTATTGCTGATGTGTGATATTTTTTGTTTTTTAGTGCTGCCATGTGTTCCTTGAACCTAATCTCAAATGATCTGCCTGTCTGGCCTATGTAGAAGCAGTCACAGTCCAAACATTCAATTTTGTACACACCTGTGTGATGAAGTGGGTTTCGTGTGCCGATGTTGTGGGGTAACTTCTGTCCAATCTTGTTGTCTGTTGTAAAGGATATGCTTATGCCTTTCCGTTTGAAGACATGGGCAATCTGGTATGAAATGTTACCCAGAAAGGGGATTGTATGGAAGATGTTATTTTCTTTTTGTTTTTTGTGTTGTGATTCCTTTGCCATTATTGAGTGTTTTAGGGTGTCTACTGTGGAGCTGTTATAACCATTTTCAATAGCTGTTTGTTTTATTATTTCAATTTCTTGATCACATTTATCTTCTGAGAGTGGTAGTTGGATAGCTCTATTAATCATGTACCGGAATGCTGCCATTTTGTGTGCTGCGGGGTGGCAAGAGGAGTTGTGGATTGTGGTATGTGTTGTGGTAGGCTTCCGATAAATTTCAAATTGATGTCTGTTATTCTTTATTCTAATGGTAAGGTCTAGGAAATTTATACTGTCGTCTTTTTGGTGTTCAACTGTGAATTTTATGTTTTCATGGGAGTTGTTGAAAAACTGATTCAACTCACTGATGTCATCTTTAGTGCCTTTGATTAAAATGATGGTATCATCTACATATCTGTAGTAGTAGATGATATTTTTGAGGAGATGGTGATTGGAATTCAGGATTTTGTCTTCTAGGTTACTTATAAATATTTCTGCTAGCAACCCGGAAAGATTTGAGCCCATTGCCAGACCATCTGTTTGTTGGTAGATTTTATTGTTAAATTTAAAATAGTTGTGTGAAAGTGTGAATTCAAGTAGGTCCATTAGTTCATTAATGTGAGTTGAAGGGATATTTTTGTGTTTATGTAGGTTGGCATTAATTATCTGTAGTGTGGGATCTATTGGCACAGAGGAATATAGGTTTTGTATGTCAAATGAGGCAAGTGTGGCTCCCTCAGGTACTTGTATGTTTTTGACATATTGTGTAAATTCTGTTGTGTTTCTAAGTGATCTCTCATTATTGAATGTGTATGCTTGTTTGAGAATTCTGAAGAGTATTTTATTGAGCTTGAATGTTGGGCTGTTCCTATAGTTCACTATGGGCCTGATGGGGGTCCCGTTTTTGTGGATCTTTGGTTGTGATCTAAGGCAAGGTGGTTGTGGGCTCATTGTTACAATGTTTCTTGCTTCTTGGATGGTGAGTAGAAAGTTAATGTTATTTGAAATGTGTTTAATCTCCTTTTGTATTCTGGCTGTTGGATCTTTATGTATTTCAGTTATGTTGCTGGTTTGGAAGAAGTCTAAAGTTTTTTCTATGTATGTTGTTCTGTCCATTACAACAGTTGTGTTGCCCTTGTCAGCCTTTACAATTATAGCATTATTCACATTTAATTTAGTCTTAATGGTACGTGTAAGGGCTTCTTCTCTTTTCTTGTATGCTGGGAAAGGTTTTGCAATCTCCTTTTCAATGATTTCGTTAATTTTGTGGCAGGCTGATATTCTGTCAGTTTGCTTCTTAAAGGCGATGGTCGAGATCTGTGTTGCACAAGCGATGAGCTTTTCTTGGTTCTTTTGATCCAGCGGAATAAAACAAACAGCTATTGAAAATGGTTATAACAGCTCCACAGTAGACACCCTAAAACACTCAATAATGGCAAAGGAATCACAACACAAAAAAACAAAAAGAAAATAACATCTTCCATACAATCCCCTTTCTGGGTAACATTTCATACCAGATTGCCAATGTCTTCAAACGGACAGGCATAAGCATATCCTTTACAACAGACAACAAGATTGGACAGAAGTTACCCCACAACATCGGCACACGAAACCCACTTCATCACACAGGTGTGTACAAAATTGAATGTTTGGACTGTGACTGCTTCTACATAGGCCAGACAGGCAGATCATTTGAGATTAGGTTCAAGGAACACATGGCAGCACTAAAAAACAAAAAATATCACACATCAGCAATAGCTACACACTTGCATGAAACAAAACACCATGTTAACAACACAAGTATTAGCATCCTACACACCCAACCAAAAGGCAGAAAACTAGACATCCTTGAAACACTCCAAATATACAAACATCAAATGAAACAACCAGAATCTATCTTAAATGACAAAAATGACAATATTTACAATAGTATCATCTCCGTTTTCAGCAACTGCCTACACTCATAAAAATGCACACACACACATTTACACACACACACACACACACACACACACACACACACACACACACCTAATATTTACCACAAATATTGACAGCTGCCAAGAGTACAAGAGATTGACCTCATTCAAAGATAATTCATCACACCAACAGCTTGTACCCCTTGTCAGCTTAAAACTGTATGTACATCAACTACTGGCACAAATGTATATCTATCTGCATATTTCATAGCATTAACCAATGTATTCCCCAACCTTTAGGCAACTACTATATGCAACATGCAATCATAAGACTCCTTGCCATGTAAATGTTTCCTCTCAATAATCACTCTTTCCTCTCTCTCTCTCTCTCTCTCTCTCTCTCTCCCTCTCCCTCTCTCCCTCTCTCCCCCCCCCCTCTCCCTCACCCTTTCACTCTCACACACACACACACACACACACACACACACACACACACACTTTTTCTCTCTCTCTACCTCTCCTTCTGCCTCCAGCCCCTCACTTCACATCTGTTTATTAACCCCAATCAAAGAGTGTAATGTATGTATGATTTTACTGTTGTAGCCAATATGGTCATTGAAATTATAGTCTGTAACATTTCACCTAATTGTTATCAATAAGTATGATGTTTAAGCTATTTTAAGATTTCACCTGTTTGTATAAACAAGTACGAATGTTTGCTGTTTTAACTTGTCAGAATTGGATTTATATACCACCTGAAGTACACACACATATATTTGACACCTGAAAACAAACACCGCCAAATGCTTAAAGCAATTATTCTGTAATAATATTGTTATGATGTATATTCTTTGCACTTTGCGATTATGTCTTCACTTCTGCTATACGAACTTTGCACCCAGCTGATTCCAGACGCCATATTTGTTTACAAATGTGGCAGTATACATGTGATGTGTTACGACAGCAAAAGGAACCTGTGATCACTGAAGGTACTGTAGTTTACTTATTTAATGTTTACCATTAGATATCAGTTTAATTTTTCATAAAAGTTATCCTAAACCATATTCTGAAATAGTGTCTCGTTTCTCCACTAGGCAGTGCCACAAGTTCCCCCAAAAATCGTAACACAACACACACACAAATGTAATACTTACTAATGTAAACCCACCCGATGATGGAGGTTTAAACCTTCGAAACGCGTCGTGGAAATAAATAAAACGGTGACTGGTAACAGTGAAATTGTTGTTTCATTGAATTAATTAGCTAGCATTATTTAAAACCGCCTGTAATGGTACTTGAATTACGTAACCATTACGGCACCTCACCACAACCTCTCGATACCAGCAATATTCTGCTGTGTTTCTGTAAAATAGTTAACATATTTCTGTGACAACATTCAGATTTGATTTCATTAATGTAGAAGTACTTCGATACATCGATATGTATATATTGCAATGGTATTATTCTTATGTGTATTCTTTCTTTGTCACTATGATCATTGACGTACTTGTAACTCTGATTTTAGGGCGCATAAGCGGTTATTAGAGGGTCAAGCTTTGGTCGTCATGTTAAAAAGACGCAAATTGTAGTCAGTTTATGAAATGTGAACTTTAACAGTGAGGAAGATATTTTCAAGTATGTTTTATACTGTGAAGTGATGCTTTGGGACGAGTTACGTGATACTGCAACAAAAGTAATAAAAAAGAAGTGTGACTTAAATCCGGAGTGCTGATTACTTTTTTACATCACCATTGTCCCAACTTGCAAAAGTTTAATCTTCAAGAATGGTTTATGAAACACATCTATAAAACTTTTGAATATCGCAGAATAACACCTAGGCCTCTTTGCATCCGAGCTTGGAATCATCACTGCCTAGATTTTCGACGATTGAGCCATGAGTTCACAACGAGACCAGCGTGGAAAACACGAAAAGATGAGTGCCTAGTTTATCCATTATTTCAAGAAATGACTTTATTTACTGTGCTCTAATGACATCTGCCACATAATATAACTTTGTTGTTGCCCGAAAATGCAATATTTAGCACCGTGAGCAACACTACAATCATAATAAATTTTTGACCTTTGTTGTGGTAGGGTTGTTAGACGCCTCTGTTCCGTTATATTTGGCCTAATACAGAAACCTGACCGAAAATGTTCTGCTGCAGATGTATGGTGTTCCTGCTGATACTAGGGCATCAACATGCCTAGAAAATATGTCCAGTAATCAAACAAAAAATAGTGGGGCCGTGTAGCAATGGAAAATGCGATTGAAGCGGTAAAGAATGGTGAGATGCCATCTTTTACAACAGCAAAGCAATATCATGTTCTACCCAATAAGCCGAAAAGAAGAAGCCTGGGAAAAAATAATGATGCAGTAGGTGGTATAAGGATTATGGAAACTCATGGATTGTGTTCAAGAAGCAACACGAAAATAAAATCCCTGATTATGTTTTTAAAATGGAAAAGTGATTGTATGGACTTATAGTGAACGATCTACGGAGATTAACACGTCATTTGGCAGACTGAAACAAAATACTGCGTGTTAAACAATCGGAGACGCCAGGCAATGACAGCCCGTAATATTAGCTTCATGAAGTCTAGCTCAGTGGCCAGAGCACACAGCACCGTAATATTAGCTTTATGAAGCCTGGCGCAGTGGTTACAGGACACAGCATCGTAATATTAGCCGTATGAAGCCTAGCTCAGTAGCTAGAGGACAAGCTTTAAACTAGTCAATGTACACAAGTTCTTTGTTATTCTTAACACAGTGCAGTAAAAACCGTTTCCGCCTGTGAAACATATTTATAATGTGGATAGAACCGTTGACAGTTCAGTCCATGAACAATAACTTGTTTGCACTTAAAACGATGACGCCATGTTAGTGGTGTTACTTCAGTCGAAAGAGGGTTGCTGTCCACTTTCGGATTATGTTGTTGGCGCCGGCCATTTTACCATGTTTGTTTGGAAAAATGGCCGCTATGTAAGACTTCAGAAAATTACATATAGGTTCTGTTCACATTACTTTTTCTTACTTGTACACTCAGGCTGATGACTTATAACATGTAGATTCAAAATAAGTATGCTGTAGGCTTCTGTTAATAGACGTGGTTTGGGGAAAATCCAATTTCTCTTACAGTGGCAACTTCACCCCATCTTCCCCTAAATGAATCATGCAAACTGAAATGCGTCTTTGCATAAATAGAGCTGTTCATGTACAAGGTGCAACGGGTATAAGTGTAGATATTTTTATATGTGGTACCTTAATACGTGCACAGGTCAGTGTGTTGGCTGTTTTTTCTCTGCGTAATATAACTCCAACAAACACAAACCTTACGACCGGATGTTTTCTGCATGGCCATACGTTGGCCACCAAGATAATGACGCCTGGCAGTATAGACTAACCATTTTGCGTCCACACGTCCACGCTTCTGCACCTGACGGTCTGTCCGGGAGAAAATGAGCATTAATGGCTTCCTCTTGCTACATGTTCCTGGAGGTACTTATCAACGTAAAAGCATACGACATGTAATAGCTATAATCATCGGTCTGAAAATTACGGAAATGCTGATGTAATGTTGTGAGTAAATCGCCCTTAGTCACAAACAGAAATATCTGCACTCATACCCGTTATGCTCTGTATAGTGGCTGGCTGCTATGTTTCTTTAAATAAGCAAATTCGCAGCCACGGCGCACATTGGGGTGAACAAGTCCACCGAAAAATTCCAGAGGTTGTTCGCAGATATTTTCTGAGTATTTCGGTGTCAGGATCAATGCCTGGTTGCAGAGTAATAGTGTAAGTTATTAATTTGATTTATTACCGTGAAAATACCCCTACAATAGTAAATAAGTCTGTAATAGGCAGCCATACAAACGTAGAACACAAAACACAGAATAGTGCAACAACCTACAAATGAAACACGTGCACTTTAACCACTGTGTGCCTGTCATATACAGTACGCTAGAGTACAGTATGTAACGAAAACAGAACTATTCCGTTTTTCAAGACGTCAGCCGCCGTGAACCGATTTGCCGTAGACGCGCATATTAAAGCGCATATTAAGTCCAAACTGAAAAGTGCTGTGATGTGGTTGCTGTTGCCGCGAGAACAGCGAAGCCTTGAGTTGTTGTGCCTCCCTTACGTTACATTCAATAGGCGCCTATACGGCCAATCGTTAATCAGCAAACCTATCCTTACTGCTATGTACACTGGAGATCCAAACAAACTGGTACACCTGCCTAATATCGTGTAGGGCCCACGCTAGCACGCAGAAGTGCCGCAACACGATGTAGCATGCACTCAACTAATGTCTGAAGTAGTACAGAAGGAAACTGACACCATGAATCCTGCGGGACTATCCATAAATCCGTAAGAGGACAAGGGGGGTGGAGATCTCTTCTGAACAGTACGTTGCAAGGCAGCCGAGATTTTTTTGGCAGCTCATATCTGCTCAATAATGTTCATGTCAGGGGAGTCTGGTGGCCAGCGGAAGTGTTTAGACTCAGAAGAGTGTTCCTGGAGCCACTCTGTAGCAATTCTAGACGAGTGGGGTACCTCATTGTCCTGCTGGAATTGCCCACGTCCGTCGGAATGCACACTGGACACGAATGGATGCACGTGATCAGACCAGCTTGAACAATCCCCAGTTGACATGCGGGAACCATGGATTCACGAGGTCTGCATACCTGTACACGTCCATCCGCTCAATACGAGGGCAGTTCAATAAGTAATGCAACACATTTTTTTTCTGAAACAGGGGTTGTTTTATTCAGCATTGAAATACGCCAGGTTATTCCCCAAACTTTTAGCTACACAATACAATTTTTCAATGTAATCTCCATTCAGTGCTACGGCCTTACCCCACCTTGAAATGAGGGCCTGAACGCCTGCACGGTACCATTCCACTGGTCGATGTCGGAGCCAACGTCGTACTGCATCAATAACTTCTTCATCATCCGCGTAGTGCCTCCCACGGACTGCGTCCTTCATTGGGCCAAACATATGGAAATCCGACGGTGCGAGATCGGGGCTGTAGGTTGCATGAGGAAGAACAGTCCACTGAAGCTTTGTGAGCTCCTCTCGGGTGCGAAGACTTGTGTGAGGTCTTGCGTTGTCATGAAGAAGGAGAAGTTCGTTCTGATTTTTGTGCCTACAAACACGCTGAAGTCGTTTCTTCCATTTCTGAAGAGTAGCACAATACACTTCAGAGTTGATCGTTTGACCATTGGGAAGGACATCGAACAGAATAACCCCTTCAGTGTCCCAGAAGACTGTAACCATGACTTTACCGGCAGAGGGTATGGCTTTAACCTTCTTCTTGGTAGGGGAGTGGGTGTGGCGCCACTCCATTGTTTGCCGTTTTGTTTCAGGTTCGAAGTGATGAACCCATGTTTCATCGCCTGTAACAATCTTTGACAAAAAATTGTCACCCTCAGCCACATGACGAGCAAGCAATTCCGCACAGATGGTTCTCCTTTGCTCTTTATGGTGTTCGGTTAGACAACGAGGGACCCAGCGGGAACAAACCTTTGAATATCCCAACTGGTGAACAATTGTGACAGCACTACCAACAGAGATGTCAAGTTGAGCACTGAGTTGTTTGATGGTGATCCGTCGATCATCTCGAGAGACTGTGTTCGCACGCTCCGCCATTGTAGGAGTCACAGCTGTGCAAGGCTGGCACGCACGCGGGAGATCAGACAGTCTTGCTTGACCTTGCGGCGATGATGACACACGCTTTGCCCAACGACTCACCGCGCTTTTGTCCACTGCCAGATCACCGTAGACATTCTGCAAGCGCCTATGAATATCTGAGATGCCCTGGTTATCCGCCAAAAGAAACTCGATCACTGCCTGTTGTTTGCAACGCACATCCGTTACAGACGCCATTTTAACAGCTCTGTACAGCGCTGCCACCTGTCGGAAGTCAATGAAACTATACGAGACGAAGCGGGAATGTTTGAAAATATTCCACAAGAAATTTCCGGTTTTTTCAAGCAAAATTGGCCGAGAAAAAAAATGTGTTGCATTACTTATTGAACTGCCCTCGTACAATATGAAACGAGACGCGTCCGACCGGGCAACATGCTTCTAATTATCAACAATCCAATATCGGCGTTGACGGGCTCAGGCGAGGCGTAAAGCTTTGTGTCGTGCAGTCATCAAGGGTACACGAGAGGCGTTCGGTTCTGAAAGTCCACATCGATTATGTTTCGTTGAATGGTTCGCACGCTGACATTTCTTGATGGTCAAGCACTGAAACCTGCAGCAATTTGCGGAAATGCTGAACTTACGTCTCGCTGAAAGATTCTCTTTAGTCGTCGTTGCTCCCGTTCTCGCGGGACCTCTTTCCTGCCGTAGCGACCTTGGAGTTTTGATATTTCACCGGATTCTTGATAATCATGGTACACACGTGAAATGAAATGGTCGTACGGGAAAATCCCCACTTCATCCCTACCTCGGAGATGCTGTGCCCCATAGCTCGTGCGCCGACTATAACACCAAATTCAAACTCCCTTAAATCTTGAAAAGCTGACATTGTAGCAGTAGTAACCGATCAAACAACTGTGCTAGACACTTGTTGTCTTATTTAGGAGTTGCCGACCGCAGCGCCGCGTTTTGCCTGTTTACATATCTCTGAATTTGAATACGCATGCCCATGACAGGTTTCTTTGGCGTTTCAGTGCGTTACTGTTGACGTACAACTAACACTGCCAGAAAAAGCCAATATGAGACGCAACCAACAGCAACCGCCGTGACGTAATGGGCAGGTCTGTTTGCACAAAACAAATTCAGCCCACACTGACGATATTTGCACTGCTGTGCAGATATTTTCCGTTCGGTATAGATACAGAGATAGATGGGAGCAAGAAATCAAACGAAATGCAATTACCTCGCAACGAGCCACCGGAAACCACGCGTCCCTTCTGTAAAATATAAGCAAACTGTTATTCAATGAATTCACAGAACGTGCTACATGTCGCATTTGAAAAACCAACACGTTATTTACTTATTACTCGCCTGAAACAACGGACTGGAAATCTTGGTTCCTGGGGAAAAATCTTGGGCTACAAATTGACTGGATATCCGCCGCGGACGTATTACGAGTGTAGAGTTCTCGCATTTCCCAGAAGATGAAATTGGAAACAACGGTACAGACTTTCAGGGATGACCGACGTTGTGATTGTGTTCAAATGTGTGTGAATTCCTAAAGGAGCAGACTGCTGAGGTCATTGGTCGTTAGACTTAACATACTACTTAAGCTAACTTAAACTAGCTTATGCTAAGAACAACACACACATTCATGCCCGAGGGAGTGACATGATGCCTCTAACCGCGCGGCCACTCTGCACGGCCGTTTCATTGTGACCCGAATCGTTTTGCAGCCATAAAATATATGTCACTTGCATAATAGAGCATTTTAAACGAAAGCATTCGTTCCAATTATAAGAGCTTGTTTCAGTCCTTGCATTTTAGTTTAATTATTCTTTCAAAAATCAACAACGTATGCACAGATTATTCTCAGACCAGATTATCGCGAACCGGATAATCGATAGCATTCTGACCCCAAGAAATATCCTTACACAGGCTCCGAAATTTTTCCGGTGAAGCAGAGTTTATCTAGGATCTGTAGAAGCCTAGCCTGAACATGTAATGCAGACAGTTTTGTGATAACTAATCCACAAAACATTTTAGGACAATATTTTAGAGCAGTTTTCGAATTAAAAGTCTATAACGCACCATTTAAGGTTTATTTTTCTAATTGTATACATTTTTCTATAAATTGTATGATTTAATGAATTGATGAATTTAAAAAACAACATTAAATGAAATCATTAAGATACTGACCACAATTTATTAACACTGCTGTGAAGAACAACGCTTTTTAAAAGTAAATAACAAAATTTGAGATTCATGTCCAAGCAGAAATCAGTATTTCTCTTTCAAAATTAACGCTGTAGTCATAAACAGTAAACAGTAACGTAATTACAGAAACAGAAATATTTTTTTATAAAAATACGTCCATATTTCCTTGAATTTGCAGTTCCTCGTTAAAACACTCATGATTGATGCATAAACTTGCGATGTCGTCACTAATATGTCGGACGCTATGGATCTTAAGACATCTGGTGTGTTACCCAAAATATCTCGTTAATGAGCGAGGTTATTAGAAAATTGTTAGCCCAACTTCAAGAGCCACGTGTTTGACCGGGCGCCAATGGGAGTCTTTGCATGCGGTTTGAGACGTACATGATGGCCTATCTCGTATCAGCTCCCAACTGACAAATTCAGCTTAATAAATACACAGAATACATTTACGCTACGCCTTTTGGTTATAAGATGGCCCACGCCACAGTATTAAACTACATATTTTTACTACCTTAAATTTCGCAGTATCAAGGGACGGGGAGGAGGGAGAGATACTTTACGCCCACCTTTCGAAGATATTGTAATCTAGTCACTTAGTATATACTTCGAAACTTTTCAGAAAAGTCTGTTCTTCAACACTTAATGTAATAATATAATTAGTAAGTACCACGTCATATGAAATTATTGACACTGCTATACTACTTTAAATTAAATGGCAATTTTCTGAGTTCCAGAGCAATAACCTTCAAACGTAACTTCGCTATTTTCTCTGTACTTATTAATGTACGGTAAAAAACTACTTTGCCCTAGCTCTTGAATTATGAATACTTGCAAATTTCTTCTTTGGAGGTGTTAAAAACTGTTTCCCATAATCAAGTAAATGTACATTCCATAACACTAGTCTTTCCTCGCACAAGCTAATTAAGTGCACAACTTCCTCCGAGTCCATTTCCTAGAAATTTTCTCTCACAGTGCGTATCCATCGCGACAAAGTCTCAACTGTCTCGCCAATGTTGATAAACGTTTATACAGCGATTCTTGTTTCAGTACTGAAGTGGCGTAGTGGGTAGCGTTCTACTCGTTCGTTTATATTTTCGTATTAACGTGGGATCGAGTCTCTTGAGAGTCGATTTTTTCGTTTACTTACTTAATTCTATTTAATATAACTATGATGTTTTTGTATGTTATTTGATGCGCAGCGATTGTTTAAGTCTAAAACTTTCGAAATTGGCTAATTGCTCGTGGTGTTCGTTTCGGAGGTAAAAAGGGCGATTTCTTCACTCAGAAAGATGCAACGGCAAATATTATGGCTCAGAATATGCAATTTCCTGAATACGCATTGACAGTTGCTTGAGGACGGCAAAATGTATTACCAAGGCAAGGTAGTTTAAAAACAGTGACGTCACAAATCAGGGCCACTCAGCACTCGCCTAGTGCTCTCAGTTCTCCCAACAACGCCGGTATAGCTTTTTTTGTCTAAGAGCTACGGCGAGCAGCTGTTCAGAGATGTAGGTTGCCGTCTACACGAGAGGTCTAAACTCGCAGAGTGCGACCATCTGAGATCGTGTCCCGCTCTCGGACACTGCCGGTGAGCTGGCTCTCGGCGCTGTTTACACGACATCGCTACTCACAAAAGCTCTCTGAGAGAGAAAATCTCTCACGTTTATACACAGCTTAACAGCCAGTTGGAGGTGATTTATTGAACTGTTAGCGGTGAACGTTTCCAGTCCAGTGGTCGGATCTCTGAATCTTACCTGAAAGTAGTGAGGTAGAAATAGTGTTTTCTAAATATTGGTTTGGATTTGTGCGTGTTTAACCCTGTCTCGCGCGTCAAAGCGAGGCTGGCGAACCTTTTTTAACCTGACCGGATAATGTGACACAGTAGACACACGCCAAAAAGGTATCCGATTCAATCCTTGGAGCAGCACCTTGCGTCCATTGGTCTCGCTCGCAGCACATCGCCAGGAAGGCGTGGATTCCGCGGCTGTGACTTCGCGTGACGCCACGGAAACTTCGAGGAACAAAGAAACGAATTTTACAAGGGGAGATGTCACGCATCAGACACATAGATATAGACGTGGCATGAACGATGGTACCTTCCATTTGAGCGTAGCTTTATTAATTCTCGATCTATGACTGATGTTCTTCATTACAGGAAACCTGAGAGCTGCTGGCGTTAATACAAGGTGGTTATAATTAAAGTGCAGCTACTCACAGAGGTCCGATGTGGGCTATCGTGTGACAACCAAACTATATAAATATTCGAATCTGTTAATGTGGAACAGATTTACGCTGACAAAAGAATTAGTTCCAATTTTTGCCACCGGGTGAAAATCTCGCGCTGTACACCCCTCGTTGACGTCTCTGGTGCTCATACTGAACAAATTGTGTAAGCATTGGTTAATAATAACATCAACATTATCCTTTTCTGCTCACGTCCCTTACCTAATCCATTACATATGGAAACATTTCCATACGTCTTTCTTACATTCACAGCGCCAGATGTGCGCCTGATGGCCAAAATTGGAACAAATTTTTTCTCCAGCGCAAACCGGTTCCGCATTACCGCATTAACATATCTACCAAGTTTCGCTGCCATACGATAATTACTCCTCACACTGGATTCCGTGAGTAGCTGCACTTTATTTACAACCACCCAGTACCATCCGTACCCATTATGACCGTTCTAGTAGCAGGAGAGATCAGCACCGTGTTGTTGCAAATGGTTTTAATCAACACCATCCTGACAGACCACCCATTAATCATAGTGCGGCGGTGAAACTTCTCGCGGAATTCCGAGACACTGACTCTGTGACAAACAAACCGTAGTAGCTGGACAATCGTAAACCGCTACTAAAGAAACAAAATCAACCAGGGCGCAGTACTCGGAACATCTCGCATGAAACAGGAGTCAGCCGTACATCAGTAATGAGGGAACGGATTGTCAATGCTTTGGGCTCGCATTCCGGTACAAACGTTGATTAAAGTCCTTCAGGAATGGGTGATGCGAGTAACAACGACCTTATAACGTGCTGGCCAACACATCGAGTACAACCTGTGGCCTTTATGCACCACCAGCGTATGCTTCGTTCTCCACAATATCAGGTATAACTTGACAATGCATAAATCTGTGCTCAAATGAAAGACGCCGTATTTTCCCCTGTATTTCTCTATTTGTCTGATGTGTCACATGACCCCTTCCCATTTCAAAATTGCGAGTTTCATCCCAAATGACTGTTTCCAAAACGACAGGCTTGCTCGTAACATAACTTGGATCTCTTGTACAAGGATATTCAGCGTCAAAGTATGAAACGTCCCCTTTGAACAATTATACTGGACTGTGCTTATACTGACACACAATATTTTTAGCGCAACGCAATCTGACTATCAAAGATCCCTGCAAAAGAATGGCCCTGACTAACATTAAACTATACCTTTCACAAATCACTTACCTCACAAAAATCTTCGCTGCTCAAGCTACTGCAATACAGCGAGCGCCACTACTGCCAGCTAAATAAAAGATTCAAACTATGGAAGGCACTAACTACTGATAGGGATAGTTAGCAAATGAAAGATATTAATAGAGAACAAACAATGTATTTACCTTAATATCATCACAAGTCATAATATATATATCAGTTCATGACAAATTACAAACCTCCGCCATCTCTCTCCCCACATCCACCACTGCTGGCGGCTCACCTCCAACTGCGCAACGCTACGCGCTGTTCACGGCCAGCTGCCTAACACTACAATGGCGAGTATTACAACAATGCAAAGCAGCCACAGACTGCACACAGCACAGCCAGTGATTTTCATACTGAGCGCTACGTAACGTTGCCAATAAGAAAACATAAACAGCCTACTTACATAGAGAAAACATAAACAGCTTACTTACATAGAGAAAACATAAACAGCTTACTTACATAGCCCCCATGCTCCCCACAAAAAATTTTTACAAATGGTGTTGGGCACTGGCCAATACAGATTTGACAAAAATTTTTCACAATTACAGTAACAAAGATATAAAATGCACACACTTATTGATACAACGTTGGTCAAAAGCTCAAATTTTCTCACAGTCCATAAAGACAGTCCTAATCGTACATAACAGCAGAATAGCAACATGCTGACAGATAATGGGCCACAACAGAGCAAACCCACAGCAGAGTCAGTCGTAGTTTGGAAGAATATTGGTAGGTAGGTCATCACAGAGCAGACCCACTGTAGTCCTGGTAGAGAGTATGGTATTGGTGGGCCACCAGAGGTGCAGACCCACTGCAGTCCTTGTAGAAATAAGGGTATTGGTAGGTCATCATAGATGCAGACCCACTGTAGTCCTTGTAGAGATAATGGTATTGGTGGGCCACCAGAGGTGCAGACCCACTGTAGTCCTGGTATAGACGGCCAGCAGCCATCCGTTGCGACTGTGCAGGTGCACAACCACCATCGAAGATTCTTGCAGAGAATATAGCAAGTCCATAAACCACCACTTGTGCACTCAGAAAGTTTTTCTTTTAATTGTCCTTAGAACCAGCAATGCTGTTATCCAGTCCCTTGCTGAATTACCAACACACGTGCAAACACTATCAGTCCCTACTTCTCACATATTGTCCATATACTATGACCAACAGAAACGTGTGCAGTGAAATGTAACTAACAAGTTAATAATATCATGAACTGGTGACAATTACAATTTTATAACATAAGAATACAATAACAAAGGTACAAAATACATCATTAAAAACATAACAATATAGATAACATTTGTAGTACAGGCTTTACAAAAGAATAGAAATAGACATATACATCAGTGTTACAGGAATTATGACATGAGTACATACATAGAAGATCAGAATAACTTGCGAAACATCAACTTCACACATGAGCATTTAAACAGAATGAATAATGTCTAATATCTTTACAAAGTAAATAACATATTATTAATGCCAATTATATTTGAGGATACCAGTATTCCTCATCATAGTGAATGTAGCTTAATATTAAAAGAAGAAAAAATTCTATGAAACTACACAGAGACAGGAAGAAAACAAATACACAAGGGTACACAAACACGTACTGGGATAACACAAAAGGAAAGGACAGGGTTCGTTTTCAGTGTAACATTTGGTACTGCAGTCCAACCTAAAACTTCATATATCTTTCCTTTTATTTCATCCGTTGTTTCCACCAAAAAAATTCTATCTAAGCATGCTTTCTGTATTTAAATGTTCACACATTTCGTACCTCAACATTTATTTCCAAGAAAATCCTACCTAAACCTGTTTTCTCAATGCATTTCTTCCAATTCATCGCAACTCATTCTCTTAGAGGCTACCCCCTCTTAAGCTAACTTAAATCTACTGAGCTCAGATGCTAAACTAAGGGACGAGGCAATGCAGCATCACATAACAAATCAACACAAACAGCAATGAAAAAAAATGCAAATTGGCAAAGCTAGCAGCATAAATGAGCAAAAGTCAAATTCAATAACACTATGCCTGGCAAACAGCAGCAACTTATACCTAAACATGACATAGCGCAAGCAGAAAAAATATTACACTAAAATGGCCATGTCTAATACCTATGTCACATCTTAACATTAGAGTGATGCATCACAAAAACTTACGCTAGTAGATAAGTTACCAAATCGTAAAAAAATTATTTATGCAATTCCTGTGAAGGGAAATTTCTTTTTGTGCTCCCTCATTTGTTTTGGATGGATCATAAAATTATTTACTGGATCTGTAGGCATAAAATATTTATATTAGTACATATATTAAATTTTATTTTAACCATTGCTGCAGTGCAGCTAGAAACTTGATATTAAACAAAATGTGTAAATAAATACATAAAGCAAGCCATATGGCATTTTTCTTAACTAGCAAGACAATAGCTGTGAAATGTTTCTCATCGTTTCATTAGGCATTTCAGTAAATATCATAAATTACGAGCTCCACAGTATGCTTTCAACAAGGAGATGTCAGTAGCGCGTACAATGGCCTTCCCTTTCTTTTTTTTTCTACCTGTGCCGCAGAAAAGGGCTCGCAATAATGGCTTTTTCTCCAGGCGTCTGACACAGCTGGGTGCCCGCGACGCATTACGCGCAGGTGGTCACTTAACTTTCTTACGGAAATATTTACCGCTAAAGTGACAGTCTGATATAAAAATATTTCACAGGTCAAGAATTTGCGTTACAAATCTGTAGAAACAAAATGCTATTGATATAACAGTGTCCAAAAAAATTTTCGTCTGCATTGTAATACATTCACGCATATACACACACATTTCATAACTCTTAAAGTACGTTTCTTGGTTTCCAACATCCTTTTCATAAATCAGAGTCCCTAACCACTATTCATTATTCCTTACCTTATTATACATATACATATTCGTCGACACTTCTTCAATATTTCATCCTGAGAAACATGTAGCATAATCAAATTCCTCATATACGGTATCATCATCTTATTGATCATAAACATACCTCAACAGCATAATACACATCGTCGTCGTAATAATAACATCATAACACCTCAGTCAAATCTCAAAAACATCGTAGCTTTCTGCAATAATATCAAAACCTAAAAAAATTCTCTGCTCATGTCAAAAGTGTCAGCTGCCTCAAACGTACTTTAAAAATCATGATCTCATACCAAATACATCATTCAAAGCTCTCATAGTATCACAATGGTTCCGAAAAAATATGAAGAGTTCACACAGTACAGGCAAAATACAATTTCGTAAGTGTGAAGTTATCCAACGGTGTAATTACGTAAACATCTGTCACTGATATAGTAAAATAAATGTTTGTCTCTCTCAGTTACATGACCAGATAGCTGTGTAATTTGTGTGTTAGAGAAATATGGTACCGATGTGTAAAGTTGTATAAGCAAATACCATATTAGCTAGGGTTCCTTGTGGTTGCCACACACATGGTACACAAAGTAGACGTGTAGCCCCCTGAGGATTAATGTAATTATACCCTCAGGTGCTACAGATTTTTGCAATGGAATGAAATGTATCACGGAAAACTTTCTTTGTAATTCAAAAATCTTGAAAAATAAACGTCTTAAGTACAAAATCTCTCGTATGCGTGTCCTGTAGCGCTAAATGTGCGTCTTGCTGTAAGATAATTCTGTGGAAGTGTCGTACTTATTGTCCTCCGAAAGCCAAGTTCTGCAGAAGTCAATGTACTTACCTCATGATAAACAAAAGTGAAATGCTTTATGTATAGATATCTTAGTTATTACGCTTATTGCCGTGATGAAGAAAGTACTGTGCTGTAACGTATTGTTGTGCTACGGAAAAGACAATCTCATTGTCGCTGTACCACAAAAGTTACTACTAAAACATGTTTTACTTTCCAGAAGAATTCAGAAAAACTGTGCAGATATAAAACAGATACACTGCAAAAGCAACATTATAAATTGTCACTCATTAGTAGCGTCGTGATAAAACCGTGTAGCTGTCACATAAACTAACCTCTGTGTCATCTGGTATCTCTCAGAAAGCACATTAATTCAGAATGTATTTTCAAATAAACCAAAATGTTGCATTAAAATCTCATTAGCAGTACTGGTAAATGTTCTAAGTATGTGAGCCTTATAGTCGTTACGTAATTGTGCAACAAACAAGCAAGAATGTACACACACAATAACACTGTGACGTCTGTTCACTATAACAATGCATTCGTCATTTCTGTTTAAATAAGTTCTCTTGGTTCTTGATTGGATATTGTACTTCAAACATTGTTGTATGTTAACAGTTTCTTAAGCATACTAGTAACGTGAAGTGAAACGTTTTATGGCAAAGCCAAAGTTAAAAGGCAGATTATCTGTCAATAAATGGTTTTACATGAGAAATGTGGTGTAAACCTTTACTCTTCCTAGTACGCAGAGTTTCAACTTCAACGCAATTATCATGTGGTATACGTCGGTAAAGAATACTGGAGTTTTTCTCAAGGTTAGCGTCTATGTTATTTTTCTCTGAGCCACCTGGCGCACGCGGCTGCCTGCTGTGCGAGTCATTGTCTGTCTCTTTGTTGGCGCGCGTCGTTATTGGGATTAGGAGACCTAACTTCTACAAATTCGCCTTGACGAGAGGGCCCTGCCCTGTTTAAATCCCGCCAGTTCTGATGCAATTGACGTCTGTCGTTATGATCATATCGTCTGTCGTCATGTCGGTAGATTCCACAGTTTCTTTCTTGTCGGTCACATGGTGGAGAATTTCTCCCTGAATCGTAACTGCGCGCTGAACTGTTGCGTCTGAAGTTATTCTGTCTCCCCTGGTAATAATTGTTTTGGTTCCCATATTGTCTGTTTCTGTGCTTATCTCTGTCATATTCATTACTACGGAAATGCGATCTTTCTCTGTAACTATTATTACTCTGCCAGTGGTTGTCATATGGGTGGTGTCTGTTTTGGTCACGATTTGCGTTGTAAGAATAGCCTTGTCGTGTCCAGTTATTACTTCTTTCATCGCGGATTTGCGACGGATGTGACCTGTAATTGTTGTGTTCCTGGTTTCGCGTTCCGCGATTGTCAGTGTCAATTTCTAATTCTTGTAACAGTCCCTGAAAAGCTTCAATGTCGTCTTTGCAACGTCCTGCTAAAATAATATGTCGTAAATGTTTAGGCATTTTGATTAAGCAAATGCGGATGAGTTCTGAGGGGCTGTATGGGTTTGACAGGTATTGATTCTTGTGCAACATGTCTTCAAAATATTTCACAAGACTGGAAAATTCAGATTGTTCGAAGTGTTTCATCATTATGATGTTATGTTTTACACGGTCTTGTGTAGCTTGAGACCAATATGCTGAGAGGAAGGCATGGTAAAATTCTCCTTCACTGTGGCAATCGTGAATGACCGATCGCATTCTTACAGCTGGTTCATTCTCTAAATAGCCACACATGAATTCTAATCTGTGTTCTAACGACCAGTTGGGAGGAAAACAATGAGAGAATTGATGGAGCCATGCTTGTGGATGAATGTCGTTGCCAGAATTCTTAAATGTTTTGAATTTACGTGTAGTAATGAACAGCTTATAGTCAAAATCATCATGTCGGCAAGTCGCATGTCGGTCATTGTTACGTCGTTTCGGCGGTTCCATCTCAAAATTCGGCGTACCTTGCCAACTTCTTTCACAATTTCCGAAGTGCCCTGTGTTGTTATTTTGTGTCTGTTCCGTATTTGTATGTCCCTCTTCCCGTATTGGGGCGCGAGCGTCCTCTGAAATACGTAATTCATGTACTACTTGTGCCAACTGATCTTGCACTTCGCGGATTTCTCTTTTGTACTGTGTATTGATTTGATTTTGATTTTGTTTGAATTTTCTAATTTGTTCATACTCTTCAGTGTCCATGAAGGCTACAGGTGTTGTGTCATTCAGATCATCATCTACCTTTGTAGATAAGTTAGTGAATTGATCCGAAAGTTCGGCTACTTTATCCGATAGTGAAATCATTTCCTCTCTATGTTTTTCTGAACCAAGTTTCAGAGTGTCCATTTGTGTTGCAATCGTGTCTACTGTGACCTTTAAGTTTTCCTGAGTTTTTGCAAGTTGCATAACCGTATCGGTAGATGCAACTGAGTCAAATTTTGCTTGCAAGGTCTCATGATTTTCATGAACAATAGTTTGCAGTTCTTTTATGGCTGCTTCGTGATTCTGTAGTGCATTTTCATGACGCGAAAAAATAGGTTGGAAATGCTCACAAATTTGTGTTTTTACGTCATTACAGACTCTTTGACATTTCGATTCAATGTGATGTAACTCAGCAGTTAAATCCTCACGTGTTCGTTCAAGAGTTTGCTCCAATGAGTCTAACTTTTTAAGATTTTGTTCCATTGTGTCTAACTTTTCAAGCTTTTGTCCCATTTGTTGCATTAATTGTAATAACAATGCACTGGTGTCTGAAACATGTTCCTCGGTGCTTTTCGGCAGTGAATTTACACCGGAAACATTCACATTTTGACAAGCAGAAAATGTGTCTTGACTTATTTGAGAAAACGGTGAGGATCCAAAACCTGAATCTACAGTATTTGCGAGATCGTGTCGTGTCATTTCGGCTTCCTGAGGCGAGCTATTGCCGACCGATCGATCGATAATGCTTCCCTCTTCACTAATTGTTTCACTGTCCACGCCATTGTTTGACGCCCGCTCCATTTCCCTGTGCACAGTTACCAAATTACTACTTTGAACATTAGTAAATTCATTACTCGGTGGCGCTAACACACTACTTTCATTTTCACTGTCATTTCTCAGTTTACTTTGGAGCCTAGTATTACGTTTTTCACACGCCATTATTGTCACAGTATTTCACACGACAACACAGAAAAACACAATTTGAAGAGCAAAAATAAGAGAACACATTAACATAACACTGAAAATAATATCTAGTTAATTACAGCTGCGAAATACTTGGTGCAAATCTATATGCATGCCACAACTGTTTTACTGTACAACAATGAAAGACTGCAACTACAAAGGAGATTTTCTCTACAATTACGCGCTAGCAATAAACAAAATCTACACTAATTACACAAACTACAAGAAAAAATCAGAAGATTCCAGTGAGGTATCCTGGCAGGGTCGCCATATGAAACGTCCCCTTTGAACAATTATACTGGACTGTGCTTATACTGACACACAATATTTTTAGCGCAACGCAATCTGACTATCAAAGATCCCTGCAAAAGAATGGCCCTGACTAACATTAAACTATACCTTTCACAAATCACTTACCTCACAAAAATCTTCGCTGCTCAAGCTACTGCAATACAGCGAGCGCCACTACTGCCAGCTAAATAAAAGATTCAAACTATGGAAGGCACTAACTACTGATAGGGATAGTTAGTAAATGAAAGATATTAATAGAGAACAAACAACGTATTTACCTTAATATCATCACAAGTCATAATATATATATCAGTTCATGACAAATTACAAACCTCCGCCATCTCTCTCCCCACATCCACCACTGCTGGCGGCTCACCTCCAACTGCGCAACGCTACGCGCTGTTCATGGCCAGCTGCCTAACACTACAATGGCGAGTATTACAACAATGCAAAGCAGCCACAGACTGCACACAGCACAGCCAGTGATTTTCATACTGAGCGCTACGTAACGTTGCCAATAAGAAAACATAAACAGCCTACTTACATAGAGAAAACATAAACAGCTTACTTACATAGAGAAAACATAAACAGCTTACTTACAAGTATTACAATTTAAAAACTGAAAAGGGACATTTAATGAATAGAGATATTTACATATTTACAGTTCTGGTTTGACAAGGATAGAACAGATACTCGGTTCTGGTCTTATAGTACGAACTATACCAGTATTGGCATGAGGTAATTTAGGGAAGCCACTGAAAACCTACCTCAGGCTGGCTGGATGAAAACTGGAGCCTCCGACATACAGAACACAAGGCAAGTCTTTTTAAAACAGCACTATCTCATTCGGTGTACCCCTTATGTACAATACTGTTTTATAAAGGAAGTTAATAATGAAAAGGCTAGTGCCAGTCAATGCACACAGTCTGCGGCCTTGCCGCAGTGGTAACACTGGTTCTCATCAGATCACCAAAGCAAAAGCGTTGTCGGGCTCTACTTGGATGGGTGATGGTCCTGGTCCGCCAAGCACTGTTGGTAAGCGGAATGCACTCCTCCCTTATGAGGCTAATTAAGGAGCTACTTGACTGAGAAGTAGCCGCTCCGATCACGAAAGCTGACAACAGCGCCTGGAGGGCGGTGTACTGACCACATGCTGCCCCTCTCCCCCCCCCCCCCCCCACCCATCACCACTCATCCAGTGATGCCTACCGGCTGTGGCTGACCGGCAGTCGGTCGATACCGCTGGGCCTTCTGAGCCTCTTCGGACAGAGCTTGAGTCACAGCACACATTACACAAATCATTTCATTATAAAACACTACGTATGCTGTCGGAAGGGTGCTCCCACATATAGCGAACACGCTGTTTCCGGAATTCGGGAAGGTACGACGGCAGAGAGTTGAACGCGCGCGGCGGATTAACGGGGATGGGTGGTGTGCAAGCCAGCCTGTTTGTGGTTTTTAGGCGGTTTCCCACATCCAACTTGATCAGTATCGAGCTGGTACCCAGTGACACTCATCAGCAACACAATTCGCAAACACTTAGAAAACTCCACACGCTTTCACATAGGATAACGCTAGACGCAGACAGATAGAGTACACAAACTTTTTCCGAGCGTGCTCGGGAGGGGTGGGGTGGGGGGTGGGGTTTCACCCTCTACCACTAACAATTCGAAATGCAGATTAGTATGTTAACCCTGTAAAGATATTTTTTTTTATCTTTCCAGTCTCTAAAGCAAAGACTGGACCCGGCTGTTCAAGATCCGGCCCTTTTAAAGAGTTGTGATCCTACTCAGCCTACAATGAGACAAGTTGTTACTGGGGCAGATGGGTGATCCCAACTGGAAATAATCGGAAGGGGTTTATCAGTTCTAACAAGGGAAATCTCCTCAATCGTAGCTCGGAACTGGAGAATTGGAACCAAATTAATTTGTTTCTGGGACATTGTCCTTTGCTGAGGACGTTGTATCTGCCAACAGCTAAAATGTCTTTCATGAGAGTGGTGTATACATGTTGTACTTATGTCTACGTGTTACTGAGCTGAATGAAATGTTGTTGCCAATATGTGAAAACATTGAGACGAAGCAGATATGTAGCGAGGCGAGAAATGTCATGGGTTACCTCCTAATATCGTGTCGGACCTCCTATTGCCCAGCGTAGTGTAAAATCTTCATGTGGCATAGACTACTGCCTCTATATCCGTCCACAATCGCGAAAGTGTTACCGGTGCAGGATTTGTGCGCGAACTGACCTCTCGATTACGTCTCATAAATGTTCAATGGATGTCGGGCTATCTGGGTGGCCAAATCGTACGCCCAAATTGTCCCGAATTTTCCTCAAATCAGTGGCGAACAATTGGGGCCTGGTATCATAATGCATCATCCATAAAAAATTCATCGTTCTTTGGAAACATGAAGTCAATGGATACTTCGCAAGTAGCCAAAAATAACCATTTACAGTCAATGATCGGGTAGGCTGGACCAGCGGACCCAGTCTATTGCATGTAAACACAGCCTACACCATTATGGCGCCACCACCAGCTTACACAGTGCCTTGTTGACATCTGGGGTCCATGATATCGTGGGGTCTACGCCCCACTCGCACACTATCATCAGCTCTTACCAATCGATACTGGGACTCATCTGACCAGGCCACGGTTTCCCAGTCGTCTAGGGTCCAACCGATATGGTCACGGGTCCAGTTGCGGCGCTGCAGGGGATGTCGTGCTGTTACCAAAGGCACTCGCAGTGGCCGTCTGTTGCCCATCAACTCCAAATTTCGGCTCACTCACCTAACGGATACGTTTGTCATACGTCCCACGTTGATTTCTGCGGTTATTTCACGCAGTATTGCTTGTCTGTTAGCACTGACAATTCTATCACCTCAAACGTCACTAGTCTCGGTTGTTAACTGAGGGCCGTCGGCCACCGCGTTGTCCATCGTGAAAAATAACGCCTAAAATTTGGTGTTTTCAACACACTCTTGACACTGTGGATCTCGGAATATTGAATTCCCTAACGATTTCGGAAATGGAATGTTCCATGCGTCTAGCTCCAATTACCATTCCGCGTTCAAGTCTGTTACTTACCGTAGTGCAGCCATAATCATTTCGGAAACCTTTTCAATGACTCATCTTAGTAGAAATGACATATCCGCCATCGCACTGCTGTTTTATACCTTTTGCATTCTATACTCCCGCCATCTGTATATGTGCATATCGCTGTCCCACGACTTTTGTCACCTGAGGTAGGCCCACAACGGAAAGCGAGATGTGGTGTTTCAACGCCATTTTTATGAATTACTCGATTATGCCCTTAGTCCGCCGTAGTTTGCACGTCAGAGTTTAAAGTTGGGGGTAATAACACACCTGGAGACAGAACAACTTGGCCAGCAGGGAACGCGGCGTATATCTACGGTCATTAGCATGCAATCCTGCGTAATAAACTGGGGGCCAACCCCTTTAATGGGTTGGACCCTCGGAAGTGCTGGCCGGCTGAGGCTTTATGATTCCATTAAAGCAATCTCCCAGCGGCCCCTGCAGACTTGCGTGCGCTCCTGCTCTCCGGTGCGGTCCCCGAAGCCTCAGCTGGTGAAGTAGGGACACGCACGGCCGTGCACGCGCGCGTCAGCCCCACAGGGACAGCTGTGACGCGGCGCTGTGGTCGACACTGGTGCGCCACTTGGTCGACTCCGGAACCTCGGCCGTGCAGAAAGCGTGTGTATCAGCCTGTGGGAGAAAAGTAAAAATCTCGGTTTCTCGGTGACCTGCGCTCTCCGTCTACTGCGAATAATGCGATTGGTGTGTGTCTGCCGAGGACTCCTTTCTCCTAACATAACAAGTAATTGTGCTAAATAAAGTGTTTATGTTGTAATTTTTGCCTACAAATGAAAGTTGTACTCGGATAATACCTGTCGCGTTTAAACTGAGAAGTTATTGTCACAGAAACTTAAGGTTAGCAAAGGACTGAGACAAGGATGCTGTTTAGAGCCTACCCCCTTTAAAATAATTTTGAACAATGTGCTGAAAAATAGAAAAACGAAGTGCAAAAACATAGGATTTAGAACAGGTGATGACATCCTGTTCTCCCTAAATTTCGCCGATGATCAGATCATCTTCGCCTAGGGAAAAGAGGATGTGTTGCATGTTAAGAAATCTTAAAGAAGACAATAAACTTCTATCCCTTATGGACGAGGATCACTGCAACTGCCGGCTCGCTTCCCGCGCGCGGGGTCCAGGGTTCGATTCCCGGCGGGGTCAGGGATTTTCTCTGCCTCGAGATGACTGAGTGTTGTGTGTCCTTCATCATCGTTTCCGCCTCAGCCATTCGCAAGTCGCAGTGACGTTAAAGAACTTGTGGAGCGGCGGCCGAACCGCCCCGCGAGGGGTCTCCCGGCCACCAATGCCATACGCTCATTACTGCGACTGCGATGAATAAAGGTTTCTTGAAATTAGTCGCCTTTTGTATCGTTCTTGAATTTCTACTATCCCATCCATCTTCAGTTGGTACATACTTTTTGGTTGTCTACAGCAGTGTGGGAGTCGTGTAGCTCTGGCAAGATGTATAAAAGAAACATGTAAGTATTGAGTGTGGTGAGAATTATTCACATTATGAGGTACATTTTGTTGCGTTACTTACAGTTATAAGTATACTTTGGTTGGTTGTTGGTGCACACAGTGCTCTGGAAAACATATTGAATGTTTTCCTGTGGTGTTAATTTTAGCGCATTTCGCATTCTTAGCCACAGATAATACGTTCCACTTGCTTTACAAAACGTAAAGCATTTGAAGGAACCATGAACCTTAAAGAAGAATATGAACAGTGGGCCATGAAAACTAGCTTTACAAAGATTGAATAGTTGGTTGTCGGAGTTATGGATGATGGATCTATGGTAAAGTGCAGCCGTTCATAAAGATGGAACCAACAAAGGAATAAAGCACAGAATAAGAAAGCAAAAGGTAGCATTAAGCAGTTACATTCAATTATTTGGAATAAAACGACATCAATAACTTTGAAAAAGAGGATACACGAAAGGATAATTGAGAGCAATGCTCTATATGATGCTGAACTGTGTGAAGACTCCAGGGTCAATGAGAAGACATTAAAGCCAACTGAAATGGAGATTTGGAGATGAAGTTTTGAAGTAACACGAAGAGAAAAAAATAAGAAGTGAAGTGTAACGAGAACAGATTGTAGTTACAAAAGATATTGTAGACCGAACTGAAGATAAACGTCTAATGTGGAATATACATCTTAGAAGAATCCCAGAGAAAAGAGGGCCCCCTAAAATATTTCCCTGGAGACTTCCACGACACACGGAAAGAGACCCCGGCCACATTGGAACCATGGAGTGAGACGTGCGAGGCAGGACAGGGCCATGGAAGAGGAAGACTGGCAGGATGGAAGGAAAAGGAAACCACGATGAGACGAGAGCCGCATGGTGTGGAAAACTTGAAAAAGAAGAAGAAGAAGGATCACTAACACTGCATGTATGTGTATGCTTTTACACTAAAATATTACGTCAGGCTTAATTTGGATTTCCGGAGCCACAACGAAATATATACAAAAACTTCGCAAGTCACTGTACAGCGCAGAGGAAAGCTATGTGGTGTTAAATTATCAATTTTCTTCATTGTTTGATTCTCATACTGAGCGATGGAAAATTACTTTCTGTATGCCTCTGTATGTGCCCCAGCCTCTCTCATCTTTTTCTCATGATCCATATGCGAGATATACACTGTTATTCCATAAAGTTTCGAGACTGGATTAATAAACAAAAGAGAAAACTTAAGATGGTGGTTTTAATCCTTCAGAAGTTCCACACGGTTTCCCCTCAGTAGAGCGCAATGTACAGGAAGTTCTTACATCCATTTTAAACTATTAGCAAAGATCTCCTTTGGGATGTCGATCAACTCGCGCGTCTCATCGGCATTTTCTTCCGTCTCAGCGAACCATCAGAGACCCATTCTGCACTTTGTGGTTTGGTAGTAAGTCAGTTCCGTCAGAGGGGTAACTGCCCTCTGGAATAAAGAAACTGAGTAAATGGATCAACGATGAACTTGTACAAGCGTCATGGGACGTCCGCCCTGAACAAGTACAACGACCAATAACGAATAAAATATTTTTTTTAAAAAAAAAGAAAGAAATGAAAAGTAAGCAGGATATCCTGGGTTAGAGTCCCACTCCGGCACACATTTTCACTCGTGGCCGCCGATTCTGGATAAAGTCCCGATGCAGCTGGTATCATCAGTTCCTTCCTTTCCTTTTTCTATCTCCTCCCTCCAGCTTCAGTTTACATCTTATGTTTACTTCATTGCTCCATTCCGATTTTTGATCCAGGAAAGTTGATACACTAGGGCCCCAAGTCCACTACTTAAAAGTGCCTGTTCACAACTGACTGGTCGAAAGCACGTTCACAGTTGTCAGTTCGAGTTGCCACCGTAGTTACTACGCTGACACCGCTTGTACGCCAGGAATAAATTCAGTGTCGGTGCTTTTTCTACGGTCGGTGTACGTTAGTGCCGACATAGTTGTCCCCCAGTCATCTTCCAATACATATTCTTTAAATTTACCCAACAGGGCTTTACGACAAATGCATAGTCTTTCTTTGAAGGATTCTCACTTAAGTTCTCAGAGCATCTCTGTTAAACTTTCGTGAAATTTACACTGGCCCGTTAGTACCTCAGCAGCTACTCTCTGAATTTTTCGAAGCGTGTTGTCATGCCTTCTTGATGAAAGCACAAAACACTATGACAGTATTTTAGGAAAGGTCGCACTATATCTCGTATATAATTTCCTATAAGTATGTACTGCACTTTCCGAGAATATTGTTCCAACAAATCTAAGTTTTCCATGTGCTATCATTTACAATGGTATCACATCACCGTTCCACTTCATGTCTCTTCTTAATACCAACCGTAAATACTCGTATGATGCATTTAGGCTGTTCACCGTTCTTTGTTTTTTGTTTAAATGATTTAATACCGCCTGCAAGTGTCATTCTTTCTTTATTAGTCACATGTTTACACAAATTCAGTCCTAGACCATTATCAAGTGTCTTGGAAACAACGATATTCCGTTTAAGGACACGGTGATTGATCTATTATAAAGTTTTGTGTCAAAAATAAACAAAACTTTATATCAAGCATATTTACAAGAAAATTATTGATTCACATTATGTCATGCAAGTCTCTGCACCTATGTTTATGCATTTAAATAGTGGCCCCGTCTTTTAAATTTAAAAATTACGTCTGCAGGCAGCTGAAATCATTTAAACAAGTCAAAGCAGCTCCGGAACTAGTGTCAATGAAGATAACGGTTCTCTCTGTATTCATTATCTCACATTTAATAATCTTTCCTTTGGGGGGAACCAAGGTCGCGTAGAAATTTTTGAAAGAAATTTCTGCCATTTGACTGTTAATTGTCCATTTATTTTACACAGTCTTGATTTAGGCTCTTGAAGCCATTCTCAAGTGAATGTTGAAATGTTAACCACGATTGTGTAAAGCAAATGCACAATTAACAGTCAAATAGCGGAAATTTCTTTCAGAAAAAAATTTACATTTATCCACTTTTAAGTTGAGCTGCTATTCATTGCACCAAGTGGAAATGTAATCCAACTCTTTTTGCAATTCCTTATGATTGTCGAGGGTACTTTCCTCTACACTACCGTATCGTCAACGAACAATATCATAGTGCTATTGATCCTAACTGATAAATCGTTTATATACACTGAAAACATCAGAAACCGTGTGACGCGTCCTTGTATCATACCCGATATTACTTTCGTTTCTGTGGAACGTTCGCTGACTTGTACAACGTACTGGGTTCTGTTGGTCAAATATTCCTCCAGCTAGTCATATATTTGCGAAGATACTCCGTATGGAAGGTCTGTCCTCGGAACATATTATTTTTCAATTCAAAAGGAGACGGTAGAAATTTAAATGAGACAATAAGAGCAACTGGTATTTTTATGACTTGCCAAAAGAATTTGATTGTGTAGTTCACTGAATTCTCATAGGGACGATCAAATAATACGGTCTCAGACATCTTTCTGTTAATTGGCATTGACCATATGTAGCTAAAAAGATGCAGAGATTTGCATTAAGGAACTCAGGAAATGAACAGACCTCAAGAAGTATACACAATGAAACAGCATCTTCAGAATGAGAGGAAAGAACTCTACAGAAGCAAAAAAATATTCAAAAAATGGCTCTGAGCACTATGGGACTTACATCTGAGGTCATCAGTCCCCTAGAACTTAGAACTACTTAAATCTAACTAACCTAAGGAAATCACACACATCTATGCCCGAGGCAGGATTCGAACCTGCGACCGTAGCGGTCGCGCGGTTCCAGACTGAAGCGCCTAGAACCGCTCAGCCACACCGGCCGGCAAAATATTCAAATGTGTCTGAATTCCTAAGGCACAAAACTGCTGAGGTCATCGGTCCCTAGACTTAAACCACTTTATGTTAAGAACAACACACACACCCATGCCCGAGGGAGGATCCGAACTTCCGGCGGGAGGGGCCGCGTAGTCCGTGACATGGCGCCTCAAACCACGTGGCCACTCAACGCGGCTACAGTCGTAAAAATAAGTTGATTTATATCCATAGTAACAGTCGAACATTACGGTGTATTTACGTATAGTACTTACTGGTTGAGGTAACTGACATTCTGGAAAATTAAATATACGTACAATGCAATATTTAGTTGTATATCGTCGTGGGTAGTCAGCGTAGTCAGAATATTTTGTCCCAACCGGCTTAATGTACCTTGTAGGTATAATCGGACTAAACAAATTCAGTAAGGTAAACAGCAGACGGTTTCGTAGCCCCTGCCGACTTGTGTTCGTAAAATCCAGACACGTAACAAATGTTTTCGAGAGTTGCGTGTCCTTTTCGTAGAGTCACAAATACATTTTTAGCGCCAGAAATTCAAATTTGGTCATGATTAATCAGATACAAATGCCCGTGTTTGGCAGGCGTAATTTATAGCAAAAGGGAAAAAAAGTCTCTTCAAATAGTAATCGAAATGTTCCAGCGGGAACGATATTTTGTGTACACAGTGATAGGCGCACTTAAACGATTTTTAGCAGGGTAGTATTTACGTTTCCACATCAGTCACTGCTTGTGAAAACGGCATCTCGTAACCAAGTAAACGAGCGGAAAAGCTCTGACGAGTTATCCCTGCAAACAAGTGGTATTTGCAGAAATAAATTATCGAAGCTGTTTGCAGAACTGACCGCAATGTTTGTCTACAGAGCTGTTCCTCGAGGGAGTAGCCACTGTGCAGCGCCCTTTTATTTGATCGAGCTGGCGCGATCGGCTCATTGAGTTACACTTTTCGGTGAGCACGTCCGTACTATCGAGCATCCCTTTGAACTCGGTGTGTGCGCACACTCGTATGATGAAACGTGTATTTAATAAAGTCCCAATTATAGCAGTATATGTACCACGCATCAGGGTATCAGCTTGTTCGCTCCCAGAGAGCGATACAAGGTGTTTCCAGGTATACCGGACGAGCTTTCAGGCGTAAGAAACGTATAAATTCTGCTGATTGAAAATTGTTGATTAATTTCGACTTTCTTTTGACTCAGTTTCAGATGTTCCTGGTCTCCTACATCTTTCGTAAAGCGTGTCACCGATAACTGATAGTTGCAGACTCTAGTACTACGTTGGAGGTGCTCCTTTCCCATTTGAAGCTTAAACGCCATTCATGAAGACAAAATATTTTTAATGACGGAGTTATTAATTTGCAATATTTTGATGAACACACGTTCGAAGAGGAAATAGTTCAGCTGCCCGTCTAGCCATGAATATTTAAGTTTCGATTGCTTCCCTAGATCGCTTAAAGAAATTTCCCGGATGATTCCTTTAGAATGGGCAGCACTGATTTCCTTTCCTATCCTTCTGCGAAACCAAGCTCTTCTGCTAGTGGCATGGACTCAACAAGTTATTGGAAGTCCCCTGCAGAAATACTGAGACATGTCTCCAACGATCCCGCTGATTCTAGACATGTCGCCTCGGGATAGTAGGCCGCAACTGTACTGAAGTAATTCGATAATTTTTTTTAAATTTTGTCCGTCGCAGTTGCATGAATATACAATTTTTGTTACAGTGGTTGCCGGTTTCGGTCTGATACGCCTATTCTCAAACCACAAACCTTGTTGCAACCTTAACTAGGCGTACAATATGGTCCCAAAGCCAGGAATAGCTTCTGTAGAGAAAGTTGAACTGTGGGCAGTAAGTATTCTCACTGATAAATTAGCCTATGCGTGTGCTGTTGCACCTGAACGATACAACAGGTGTAACAGGTGAGACGTAGGTTAATTAATAAATAAGAGTACCTGTTGCCCACAGGTCAACTTCCTCTACAGAAGCCATTCGTGTCTTTGGCACCATATTATGTGATCGTTACGGTTAACGACAATGTGTGTGGTTTGAGAATGGGTGTGTCAACCCGTAACTGGTAACCGCTGCAACAAGAATTGTATATTCATGCAACTGAGACGGACAAAATAAAGAAATCATCGAATTTCTAACCATCTCGTCGTTCAGTTGGTAGATATTACATCAGAAAACGCGTCCGACATTTCTGGGAACACTTCGTGTTGCTCTGGGGCTGCGATCAACATGATAAACAGCTGTATGCTAAATACGCTGCAATAATTGGGATTTCATTGAATAAGCATATCATTATAAAAGTGCGCAAACACAACGAGATCGAAGGGGTCCAATGTCACATATTTGGTGCTCGGAGTACCTAAGCTTTTGCAGCTACAAGAAATTAACGTTCCAAATACAGGAAAATTAAACAAGTATTATCAAATAATGGTAAATAGTATGATTGCATCAAGGATGCCTGCCTTTTTTTGTTTTCACTGAAGAACATTGGACGAGAATGAAGTTAATATTAAGTGCTACCAAAGGTAATACAGGGCTATTCACATGTACGTCTGGCGTTTTAGAAGGAAACTGTGTAAAAACTGTAAGAAATACAGAAAATCGACACGTATCACTGGATAGAGCATCTCCTCAAATTCTCTCAACGGAATTTACAGCTGCCCACTATATGCGCCGTTCCTGATGCAGCAAACGTCAATACGAGAGAGATAGCACGTGCATGTGTTTCATTAAAGTCATTGCTGTTGCAGCGCGCTTTGGAAAATTGTTCATTGGGTTGCCTATCTACAGGTTGGTTCAAATGGCTCTGAGCACGATGGGACTTAACTTCTAAGGTCATCAGTCCCCTAGAATTTAGAACTACTTAAACCTAACTAACCGAAGGACATCACACACATCCATGCCCGAGGCAGGATTCGAACCTGCGACCGTAGCAGCAGCGCGGCTCCGGACTGGAGCGCCTAGAACGGCACGGCCACCGCGGCCGGCTAGATGTGTTGGGTAGTGTCTCTAGTATGCCCGTCGACAGTGTCGCGCCGCTCTTTTCAGTTTTGAGTGCAGAGCGAGCACGTAAAGATGCATAGGGAATTGCGTCTCCCGCCATGTATGATGGCTGGGTCATGCAGCCCATATAACACAACTGTCGAGCAGTTCCTTCTTCATGTCAATTCTCGGCCGCACGCTGCAGGGGCAATGAAGACGCTCCTGCAGCGTTTGCGATGAGAAGTGTTTGATCTCCCACAATACAGTCAGTAATTGGCTCCCCCTGAGTCTCATCTCTGCTCACAGGAACCGCTAGCTATGAAGACAAAATTTTTCCACAGACAAAGAGCTACAGACCAGTGCAGATAACTGGACGAAAGCACAGGCGGCTGCTTTCTATAACGAGGATATTGGAATGTTGATACAACACTACTACAGCACTCGAAGCTGGAGCGGCAACTATGTAGAGAAGTAGGTGGAAGGTGTACCTAACTGTTGCGAATAAAACGTTTCTGGTTTTCACTGTGGTTTCCATTTCGCGACCGATCGGTACTTACTTTCTGGACAACTCTCGTACGTGACATTTTTCTGTACGTCTTGTAGTGTCCGTGCACTTTAACACCGAATCGACTAACGCTTAAAAAAAAAAACAACTAGGTCCAATTGCGGCCAACAGGCGCAAATCCTGGGCTGAAAATGCAAGAAAGACGTACAGAAATGTTTGCACATGTAGTGGATTACAAACAGAACATAGCATAAATGGCCAAACATGTGAGAAAGGTATAATGTTGAATTTATTAATAACTGATACTTATACAATTTCTTCAGTATGATCACCGAACATGTTGGCGAGATGCTGCATCTGTAAAACGACAAGATAGTAGTTGCTCTCAGCAGTTCCGGTGGAATCTGAGCAACGTGTTCCTGTTGACGGGCCTTCAGATCAGGTGGAGACCGAATGTCTCCCTGGAAAATGCGTTCTTTCGGATATCCCCAGAGGCAAAAGTGATATGGATTCAGATCTGGTGATCTTGCAGGCCAGGCATCTGGAAAACCTCTGAAGGTAATATCGTCGTGGAAGCTTGCATTAAGCAAATCTTTCACTTGGCAAGCGACATGAAGTGTTGCCCCATCTTGCATGAAAACAGTCGTTTCCACACAGTTGAGCTCTTCGAAAGCAGGAATGACTTGCTGTACAAGAGGTCTTGATGACGTGCAACGTGACGGTAAATCTGACAGTCCCTCTGGGTGTACTCTGTTCAAAGAAAAACGGACCGAGAATAAAAGGGCTCGTGAATCCGCACCACACAGTCGTGTACAGCATGTGCAGTGGATCTTCGTGCACAACACGTGATTTAACAGTACCTGAAATTCGCCACTTCTGTATATTCGCTGTACGGTGTAGTGTGAAATGTGCCACGTTACTTCAAAGAATATTGCCCGGCCACTTATCATCAATTTCGATCCGTGACAGAAAGAGAAAAAAAAAATTCAGAACGTTACTGTGGATCAAGAGGTATCAGTTGCTGCACCTTCTGAATGTCGTAGGGTACCAGGCTAACTTAGACCACTAAACTTAATTGTACTGTTGACCCTGGGATGGGCAATAATCGTGTCACTGCACGACCGCTAGCACTGCCCAGGGCTCGTGCTTAATAGTCCATTACAGCAACAACAAACTCGACAATAACTTCCACCGGGATAGCACGCTTTCCTTTCCCAGGTATCACACCAAGCTCACTCGTGTTTTCGAATTACATTATCATCATCTTTAAACCAATTGCCGACCAGTGTGGCCGAGCGGTTCTAGGCGCTTCAGTCTGGAACCGCGCGACCGCTAAGGTCGCAGGTTCAAAACTGCCTCGGGCATGGATGTGTGTGATGTCCTTAGGTTACTTAGGCTTAAGTAGTTCTAAGTTCTAGGGGACTGATGACCACAGATGTCAAGTCCCATAGTGCTCAGAGCCATTGAACCATTTTTTAAACCAATTAATGACATCAGATCTCTCCTCATACCTTTCAATCGGCGATACTCTGTCAGTGCAGCACTGTAACTGCTGCCGTACACGTAAAACAGTTTCAGTAACAGCGTACGGTCTCTTTTACTCTATAGCCATAATGTTTAGCCACGTTATGGCTATTCAGATAACAGTGTGGATATCATGCTGTCATATAGCGTACATCGCCAGATTTGCGCCAGCTGGCCACAGTTGGAACTAATGTGTTTCCAACGTAAATCGGTTTGGAATTAACACATTAGCATATCTACCAGGTTTCGCTCCCCATACTACAATTACAGACCACACTGGACCGCAGGCAGTAGGTGCACTTTTATTATACCCAAACAGTTCTTATGAACAACAGGTGCTAAATGAGCACATAAAAGAACGTTCACGAAGGATTCATTCAGTGCAAACTAAACTTATAACTGTAATTCAGGAACACAAATTTGCCGAGAATACTACACGAGGCCGGCCGAAGTGGCCGTGCGGTTAAAGGCGCTGCAGTCTGGAACCGCAAGACCGCTACGGTCGCAGGTTCGAATCCTGCCTCGGGCATGGATGTTTGTGATGTTCTTAGGTTAGTTAGGTTTAACTAGTTCTAAGTTCTAGGGGACTAATGACCTCAGCAGTTGAGTCCCATAGTGCTCAGAGCCATTTGAACCAATACTACACGACAAAATTCAAGATGTGCAGAAGAACATTTAAAGAAACACGGCTAAGGAACGGAAACGAAAAGAAGAATAAAAGTGCTAAATAAGCTGAAACGCGATCCTAATTGGGCACAAGGAACAACAATAACACAAATAAAATAGTCGCGATACTACTGGATATGCTACTAACTTCTATAACATTCTAAGACAGTTCTTGAAGTTTCCAAGCACTCTGCGCTACTCCAGTGTTGCAGAACTATGTTAGTACAACAGCAGTCGATTGAGACAACAGGTTCCCTGTCTCTTTCTAAGCATATACCAACCGTTTCGTGCCGCAGCCACTAAAGCGTATTAACCGCTAATCACCGTAGCAAAGGCGCTGGAGGCCTGGCATTCTTCAGCCGCTTTGTTCTGCCACAGCCGGAACAATTTTCTGATGAAAATAACAGTCATTAATATCGATTCACGATGAGAATAATCCGTAAAGAGCAGATTTTGCTCACACTCCCGAAAAAAATGCGTGTGCGTGATTAGTGTAAAAGTTTCGGACTCGGGCGGGAGATTAACAGCAAAAATCAAGAGGGAAAAAAAACACGTCGCGAAGCAATCGTCGCCCACGGGTTCACTTTTTATTCTTTTTTTTTTTTTTTTTTTTTTTTTAATGGTCACTGGCTATTCGCGCAACGCAAGTCCAGCTGAAATGTCCGAACCGGCCGCCCTCGATTCCCCCCCCCCCCCCCCGTCACCGGTCTTCTTCCTGCTTTCCCCTCCCACTTTTGCCCCCACCCCAACCCCTAGCACTCCTTCTCCCACTACAAAACGCACACTTCTGCGTGGAATTCGCAAAGCGGAATAATTGAATTCTACAAATTCATTGTAATTGCTTTCCGACTAACTCCCTTTATCCAGGTTTAATGGGAAAAAGGCGACTCCGGCGGAATGTATTTCTTAAATTGCTTTTATTTAATCGAAATAAGCAGACGGTAAAGTTGCGGGGCGCACATTGTTTAAATAACAGACTAATCCGGCCGGAATAAGGCGGCCGCTCTGGGGAGGCGGGAGACACAGGGGGAGTGGGAGAAGAAGGAGAGAATGGTGGTGGTGGTGGTGGTGGCTGAGGGAGGGGGGGGAACAGCAGACGAGCACCTGACCGCCGCCCACGCCGCCCACTCGCCAAGTAATTCGGCGCCGGCCACCGCCACTCTGTCCGTCTGCAATTAAAGCTCAAGCGATGGTTCAATCCAGACGGCTATCAGCTGGACTGACTTTCACTCACTTCCCGAGGCAGAGGATCCAGCGGTATCCAACCCAGAGTCCAACCCCATCAGCCAGTTGCTCCCTGTTATTGCTTTTCTTTTTCATTTTGCATATTTCTCGTTTCTGGTGTAACCTCTGGTACCTAACGATCAACCCGTCCGAAAGTCGGGTGTTCGCGGTACGATCCACCTACCGCTTTCTGCCTCCCCGACTTCGAAATTGCGACGACAAGGCGAAAGCTATCAGCTTAGTTTATAGCTGGCATTGATATCAATTGTTTTAGTAATATAAGACATTAAATTTTAGCGACTAGAGCCCGTTTCTGTTAAGTTCTTCTGGGTGCGTGAATGCGTTGTATGTCATAAAACTACCGATTTTTCGGCTGCTATTGAAGGTAGTCTTTATAATGTCACCCTAAGGCAGCCTCAAATTGCAGGCGAAAGGTTGCCAACTTTTATCACGTACAGGGTTATTCAGTTACCCCTACCGATGTCATTTTATGCAATCTGCAATGTAATATCTGACGTTCAAAAACCACGAGCGATCTTTTCATACTCTCACTCGCTAAGTGCAAACTATTAGTCCTACCGAAAAAAATTAACGGGACGTTTTTCTAAGAAATTGTTAAATTTTGTACAGGGTTACGTTTTCGCTGGAGACCACGGTTTTCGAGTTATTCAAGAAAAACGTAAAAAAGTGTCTGCAACGTCAAAGAAAGTGGTATAGGCATGCGTATTCAAATGCAGAGATAAGTAAACAGGCAGAATACAGCGCTGCGGTTGGCAACGCCTGTATAAGACAAGTGTCTGGTACAGTTGTTAGATCGGTTACTGCTGCTACAATGGCATGTTACCAAGATGATGTGGTGTTATAGTCGGGCACGATCGAGGGGACACAGCATCTCCGACGAAACGATGAAGTGGGGATTTTCCCTTACGACCATTTCATGAGTGTACCGTGAACATCAGGAATCAGGTAAAACATCAAATCTCCGACATCACTGCGACTGGAAAAAGATCCTGCAAGAACGGGACCAACGACGACTGAAGAGAATCGTTCAACGTGACCGAAGTGCAACCTTTCTGAAAATTGCTGCAGATTTTAATTCTGGGCGATCAACAAGTGCCAGCGTGCGAACCATTCAACGAAGCATCACCGATATGGGCTTTTGGAGCCTAAGGCCCTCTCATGTACCCCCGATGACTGCACGACACAAAGCTTTACGCCTCGCCTGGGCCCGTCAATACTGACATTGGATGTTGATGACTGGAAACATGTTGCCTGGTCGGATGAGTCTCGTTTCGAATTGTATCGAGTGGATGGACGTTTATGTGTATGAAAACAACCTCATGAATCCATGGACGCTGCATGTCAGTAGGGGACTGTTGAAGCTGGAGGAGGCTCTGTAATGGTGTGGGGCGTGTGCAGCTGGATTGATATGGGACCCCTTATACGTCTAAATACGACTGCGACGGGTGACACGTACGTAAGCAACCTGCATCCATTCATATCCATTGTGCATTCCGACTTACTTGGGCAATTCCAGTAGGACAATGCGACACCCCACACGTACAGAATTGTTACAGAGTGGCTTCAGGAACACTCCTCTGAGTTGAAACACTTCCGCTGGCCACTAAATTCCAAAGACATAAACGTAATTGAGCACATCTGGGATGTCCTGCAACATGCTGTTCAGAAGAGATCTCCACCCACTCGTACTCTTACGGATTTATGGACAGCCGTGCAGGATTCATGGTGTTAGCTCCCTCCTGCACTACTTCAGACAGTAGTCGAGTCTATGCCACGTCGTGTTGGTGGCACTTCTGCGTGCTCGCAGCGGCCCTACACGATATTAGTCAGGTCTACCAGTTTCTTTGGCTCTTCAATGTAACAGTGAGAAATAATTCATGCAGTCCCAAATTTTTGATGGGAGGGAGTACCACGAACAGCATACTAGAAAACTTGAACGATGGGGGCTGTGTGTGTGTGTGGGGGGGGGGGGGGGGGGGTGCATTTGAAGGTAACTTCTGTACGATTTTCTTGAATAGCTCGGAAACTATGGCCCCTAGCGAAAACGTATCCCAGTACAGAATTTAACTACATTAAGTTTCCTACAAGAAAGTCCTGTTCAGGTAGTACGACGAAAAATAACAGCATTTTTAAATGAAAAAAAAACATTTCTCGGTCAGTTCTTCGTAATTAATTGACAGTTGCAGAACTGTGAAACGGTTCTTCTGAACGCTTACGTCTGGACTCCATACATTCTAGGTGTTTTCAAGAGAGTCCTAACGATTCGTGCTTAAAAATGTAGGTAAAACCCAGTCCGAATAGTTCGTAAAGATGGGACCTCACCATGGTAAAACACATGTACCACTTAACGCACTGCAATTAGTTTTGTTGACTACTCGTGCTGCAAACTCGCACTGAGTAAACAAAGCTGTCACAGACCACTCACCCCTTCGGCCTCATGTCGTACTGTCTGAACGCTATGATGAACTTCACTGTGACTATTGGTAGTGAACTTGAAGACACGTTCCTGTGTTGCACAAATTTTTTTTATGTTTCCTGTCCTTCAGAATATTGGTGACCCAAACAAAGTATACCGAAATTTAGTCATCAACAAAGATAACAACGGCCTTGAACGACGGACAGTACGCGTGTATGTGTGACGCTTCGTCTATTGACGTAATTTACATACAGTTCAAGAATGTTGCGTGGAGCGTCTAAGTGGTACCCGCTGCTACAGCCTGATAAATCCGCCATGGCTAAGCATTGTATTCAGGTAGTGGATTCGGTTTTCACGAAAGCCACTGGAATACGTTTGACGAGTAAATCACTCAGACACAATGATGGTTTCAATCCTGATAAAAAATGGAATCCGGCAATGGTAATAGTCAGCTCTCGTAGACAATTGCCTGTGACCAGAATTTGATATAATATGCCTAATTGAGGCCGTCATGTAGCACAGATCTCTACCGCCCGTGTGATATTTCCCGCATCCAGACTTACGCCAGTATTTCCTAGATATCTGCTTCCATAAATTCTACAAATCCCTTGAAATCCTGGAAAGACATGCACTCCGCCTCTCATTCTGCATCCACGTACCTTCCCCACCCCGCATCCTATACCAACTCATTCACTTACCACACCTTCTTCTCTTCTTGGAGCGCCATCAGACGCAATACGTTAATGGCATAATCCAGTCTCGGCACCGAATATCCTACCCTTTAAATCACCAACCCAGGTATCCTGCTGCGCCATTACATGCATATCCAACCTTCATGTACCTTTTGCCTATTCGACCCTCCCACTAGAACTTCCGGCGGGGCCAACTGCTCCAGCTGCCACTTCGCCACTATGGAGCAGGCTAACAGTGGATAAAACCGATCTTCAGCCAAAGATTATTCATATTTAAAAGTAGTTTAAAATATATTTAAAATATATTAAAAACAGAGGACAATATATGATGAAGTCTGTCCCAATATACAGGGTGAGTCACCTAACGTTACCGCTGTATATATTTCGTAAACCACATCAAATACTGACGAATCGATTCCACAGACCGAATGTGAGGAGAGGGGCTAGTGTAATTGGTTAATACAAACCATTAAAAAATGCACTTAAGTATGTTTTTTAACACAAACCTACGTTTTTTTAAATGGAACCCCGTTAGTTTTGTTTGCACATCTGAACATATGAACAAATACGTAATCAGTGCCGTTTGTTGCATTGTAAAATGTTAATTACATCCGGAGATATTGTAACCTAAAGTTGACGCTTGAGTACCACTCCTCCGCTGTTCGATCGTGTGTATCGGAGAGCACCGAATTACGTAGGGATCCAAAGGGAACGGTGATGGACCTTAGGTACAGAAGAGACTGGAACAGCACATTACGTCCACATGCTAACACCTTTTTATTGGTCTTTTTCACTGACGCACATGTACATTACCATGAGGGGTGAGGTACACGTACACACGTGGTATCCGTTTTTAATTACGGAGTGGAATAGAGTGTGTCCCGACATGTCAGGCCAATAGATGTTCAATGTGGTGGTCATCATTTGATGCACACAATTCAATCTCTGGCGTAATGAATGTCGTACACGCCGCAGTACATCTGGTGTAATGTCGCCGCAGGCTGCCACAATACGTTGTTTCATATCCTCTGGGGTTGTAGGCACATCACGGTACACATTCTCCTTTAACGTACCCCACAGAAAGAAGTCCAGAGGTGTAAGATCAGGAGAATGGGCTGGCCAATTTACGCGTCCTCCACGTCCTATGAAACGCCCGTCGAACGTGTACCTCACCCCTCATGGTAATGTACATATGCGTCAGTGAAAAAGACCAAAAAATGGTGGCAAACTGAAATAGTAAAGAAAAAAGTGGTATCACTTCCATTACGATTTTCCGTGTATGCATGCGCAGTTGGCCCGCCCTGTCAGTGGACGAGGTTGCTTTACCTTCTCTCATCTACGTCTACATCGTTAAACCCCAAGCCACTAAGTGGTTTGTCGCTGAGGGTAGTTCTGGTACCACTAACTGATCCTCTCCCCTGTTCCACTCGCGAATAGCGCGTGGGAAGAATGGCTGTGGAAGCCTCTTTATTAGCCCTAATTTCTCGCATTTTCTCGTCGTGGTCATTTGGCCATATGTATTTAGGAGGAAATAATATGTTGTACGACACTTGCCGGAAAGCGTTCTCCCGAAGTTTCAATTGTAAACCTCTCCGTGATGCATGCACAACGCTTCTGTTTTAACTTCTGCCACCAAAATTTGTTGCGCACCCCTGCAGAGCAGACTAAGCGACCCGTGACGAAAGGCGCCGCTCTTCGGTGGGTCCTCTCTACCGCTTCTATCACTCCTACCTGGTAAAGATCCCATACTGACGAACATTACTCAAGAATCAGTCGAAGAGGCGCCTTGTAAGCCATTTCGTTCACGGATGTTACATTTCATTAAAATTCTCCCTATGAATCCCATTCTGACATCACTTTTTATTACTTTTTGTTTTATGTGGTTATTCCACTGAAGGTCGCTCTGGATAGTTACTTCCAGACGTTTGACGGTAGATATTGTTTCCAGCAGCCTATCATCAATATTGTAGTTGCACAGTACTGGATTTCTTTTCCTACGCATGCGCAGTATGTTACGCTTAATTACATTCAGTATCAACAGCCAGAGTCTGGACTATTCATCTTTCCTCTGCAGGTCATTCTGCAAAATGATACAAACATCTGGCGTTGCTAAAGTTCTATAGACAACCGTATCATCTACGGACAGTCTTAAAGAGTTTCCAAAGCTCTCTACTAGATTACTTATACACATTTTAAACGATAACGATCCTATTGCACTTCCTTGAGGTTCTCCGAAAATGACCTTTACATCCGTTGATTTTTTTCCGAAAACGGCGATTGCTTGGGTTCAATCCGCAACGAAGTCTTGAATCCAGTCGCGAATCTGGTCCGATACTCGATAAGCTCGATTTTTTTCCCATTAACCGGCAGTGCGGCGCGGCGTCAAATGCCTTCCTGAAGGCAAGGAACAGGTCATCAACATGAACGTCGTTGTCTAAACATCTATGGATCTCATGGAGGAGCAGAGCGAGCTGAGTTTCGCACTATGTATGACTTGCTCTGAAAGTAGCTGAACGGTTTGCAGCCGAAATATTAGCAGAAGTTTGGATACTGTCGAATTGCCGCAATTTTATAGATGAAATACATATTCTTACCGTTGCCACATATGAGTATAGACATAAGAATCTGTGAAAATCAACATACAGCGTTATTCGTAAGTACCTCTTGTGCTTCAAAAGGCGACTGCATGAGCACTACAAAGCCTACAGAGGACGGACCATTTCTTGAGGGTACTTTTGTTCTGTCGTTCCAACTACAAAATGCGTGATTTTTTTCACCAGACGCTTTGCTTTTAGATCGGAAAAACAAAAATACCCTCGAGAATTATCAAGCAACTACGGACACTACGTCCACACAAATGATAGACCATCTCTTCAAGTTTTTAGCTCACATTTCAGGTGCTCAGTGTGATCACCGTTTGCGATGCGACAAACGTCGCTACGGGCAGAAGACCATATGAGAGAACAATTCGCTGAAGTCGCTACGACAGCTACCTGCTTAGGAAATCAGCTGATTTGGTTGAATGTATTCAGGCGCAAACAAATTCACTGCGACAGTACGGAGAGATGATGATGATGTTTGGTTTGTGGGGCGCTAACTGCGCGGTCATCAGCACCCGTACAAAGTCCCAAACTTTACACGGTCCAATCTAGCCACTTTCACAAATGATGATGAAATTATGAGGACAACACAAACACCCAGTCCCCGGGCAGAGAAAATCGCCAACACGGCCTGAAATCAAACCCGGGACCCCGTGATCCAGAGGCAGCAACGCTAGACCACTAGCTGCGGACATACGGAGCGGATGATTTGCTTACACTACACGTTCTGACACGACTGCCTCTAAGTGCAACCGCGCCACGGTGCGTGTTACGGGTAGAAAATTGAAGAGATTGCTCTATGTGGTACTTTTCTGTATGTCTTGTAGACTTCGTGCAGTCGTCTTCTGAATCCTCGGAGGTAGTTATTAATAACGGTGTATTCAATTTCTCCAGGCCGTTCGTTTTAGCCAACGTTTTAATGTTCTCTGCCGGTGGCTGACGTTGTAACTTATTCCCTTTCATGATATACGGGGATCTACCGCTTACATACGGCAGTCACATCAATTATTTCGCTTCAGCAAACACACTCCCAGTCATCCAGTATTCCACCGCCGAATCAAAATGTTAGCTCGAGGGATTTAACTCTGCCTAATGGACGAGAGCTTTCCCGACAAACTGGGAGGCAGGAGCACCCTGTTTGCTCAGGTTCGAAGCTCTAGTTCATAAATGTGTGTGACTATTTCTCTTTCAGATTCTGCAATTTAACCTCATTTTATTTTATTTTCGGGATTTGTTTTGTTAAAAACTATCGTAAATTCCTTTAGAACTGCTTATATAGAGCTTCGTTGTACTGAAAGACACGTCTCTTTGACTGCAGTCTGGTAGCGGAGTAACTGTGAACAGCCATAAAAACAATCTCCATTTATTCTGCAGCTTTAGTTTGGTACTTTGTATTCAAAACTTGTTCTACCTCCTGAACGCTCGGTTCCTAACACAGTAACGTTGTACCACAATCCTTCTTCGAAGCTATATTACCTCATTGGCATGTAAGGCACTTTCTTATACTGTAGCGACACTGATAGATTCTTCCTCCTTTCTTTCTCAGCGGTAACTCCAACCTTGAAAAGCAAATCACTTGAAATCTTACCCTTTCTTCGCCTTACGATGCGATTGGAAATTAAAGCGAGACAAGACAGCTAGACGTAGCAAAATACAAACATTATTATATCATCAAATCATAAGCTACTGCTTCCTTGATGAGTATCTTTTTGTGCCTTAATACCTGTCAGTTTATGTGGTTTTGAGCTGGGCTAATAATTTCATTATCTCAAAATGTCAAACTGCAACGTATCTCCCAGCTCTTCTGTAACTAGATGAAAGTGATTCGTTGCATAATGAACCATGAATATCACTTCCACATAGCAAAATTGCCCATTGATTGAGACGTTGATGGCTGCTTTACTTTTACAATAATATACGTTGCCACTCACGCCATCAGACGTCTTACAATTCAGGTATATCGCACAATAATCCACTAAAGTCCATTTGCTATTATGTAGACAAAAACACCATTTTTGAGAGTTATTTATTTAGTTTGCTCTACAGCGATTCAACTTCATTTACGTTTACGATAATGAGATTAATGAATTTTCTTACAAAATTATGAACTTTTACCCTGTGCTGTCGAGTTACATTTCCCTCCTGATGTTGTCTTTCAGCAAGATAACGGAAGACGGCAAGCTGCTCTTGCTGTCCTGACCTACCTCGATACAAAATAAGTTTGATTGTTGCGCTGGCTGATTGTTTTCCAGACCTTTCAACAACTGAAAACATTTGGTCATGAGCTGACGACAGACTGGTACGCCACCAATAACTAGCCACTGTGCTTGATGAAGGCTGCTGGCATAGTGCCGAAGCAGCAGCAGTGAAAGCAGCACAGAGAAAGAGCTGAGTTCGTTATACTGCTAACGGTAACGGGTACCAGCGAAACAAGGTAGATAAAACTGTCTAATGTGTTTATTTTTTTTTCAGGCTTGTGAATCCATGATTCCCCTACTCGTAAGTTTTAAAACTAATGGATGATCAATCATTAACTCAGCGACCTGGTGGGGATTTTTTTTCCCCGTCCGTAGCGAGCCAGTGGCGGCGGTGTCGCGGAGTATATTTCCTATCCGCTGCGAGGCCTTTGTTTGTGTAGAAGTATTGCGTAGGTAGCAAGTGTTCGTTAGGCGTCGCAGTAAAGTGTACTGGGTGAAAGTGTTTCAAGTGAAAAGGTGAAATACAAGCATTCTGCTAGCGAAAGAGTACTCTTGTATGATAAGTGCACACGGAATCAGCGCATTCAGTAAGGACGGTATTTCAAGAATATTTTGCTAATATTCAATTTCCTAATCGCAGTACGATTCATGGAATGATAACTAAATTTCTTGAAACGGGACATGTTCTCGTCAGGAAGCATAGGCAACTACGCACAGTACTCAAAACAGAAACTTTGGATAACATTGAGCGTGTTCTGCAAGTCTCTCCTGGAAAATCAGGTCGACGTCTTTCTCAGAAAAAGGGAAATTTCTATTGCTCTTTTCAAACTGCTACAAGACTACTGAAGTTACAGCCTTATCAAATAACTGCAGTGCAAGAACGTAAGCAGGGAGGCCCTGTAAAAAGACTGCGAGTTGTGAATGGATTTTGAATAGGGTGCGTGACGGAGAAAGTGACCCTTGTCAAGTATCTTTTCGGATGAATCGCGTTTCAACCTATGTGGATACGTTAATTCACAAAATAACCGTTACTGAAGTTCTGAGGAACCTAACGTAATACACAAGACATTCCTCCATGATAAAAAAAATAGACTGCGATGGACTATTAGCGGTGAGAGCATAATAAGACCTACTTTTTCCTGGAAACAATTAACAGCGAGAGATATGTGGAAAACTTGTTGTGGTCTTTTTTTTTTTTGCCAGTTAACTGATAGAGAACGTGCTTTCGCGACCTCTCAGCAGGAGTCTGCGACGGCACTTACAGCCAGTTTCTCTTTACAGGAAATTCATGACGTGTTTCAAGATAGCTATTATTAACAGCATATGGCCTCCTCATTCCCTCGATTTAACCCCCAGAAATTTTTATCTCGAGGGAGGGGGCATTAAAAGAGAAAGTGTACAAACCAAATCCACACACTTTATGTTAACTTAAAACTGACATTCGTCAAGAAATTGATGACATTTCTCAGAGGGAACTGCAGAGTGTAATGAGCAATTTCCTAAGCAGGTGTCAGTAATCCTTAAACAATAAACGGAGTCAGTACCAGCATCTCCTTGTTTAATATACGTGAGTAATTTATTTTTAAGTGCTTACGATATGTGAGAAATAACTTACGCGACAAACCATACTAAATTTTGTGCGGACCTCCTGTCACCCCCACCATCATGGGCACAGCACATTTATCACTTTGTACCTAAGAAATGTCGCATTACATTAATAAATCGTTTCTTTGTAGCCATTGGTAGTTTTGCATCTAATAAGTGTAGTAATTTCGTCACTGATCGATTCTGCCGTTTCATTAATTCAGTACTGCTTCCCGTGATATACTTGTCATTCAGGCTCAATTTCAGTCGGTGCCCGGTCGTGTCAGAGCATTTGCTGTTGAGAGGCGGAGTAACATTTCGCACCCTGTAATCACCTCATCATCTACATAGGTAATCACATATTCTTCGTCTTTCGCTTCTTTTCATCCTTCCTATTGTTGCGTTTTTAAACTCTTGCAGACAAATGCTGTCCTAAAATAATACTGGATCCATCACCTCATTTTACCCACTTATGTTTTCGAGGTATGACGCGGTCCAGAACCCCAGACTGCCAGCGCGTCTCTTTAACAAATCAGTCCCCGTTTCAATATAACATTTACATGTATATACATATCCTGCAAGCCAGCATGGTGCACGGCGGAGGGTAACTTGTATCGCTATTAGTCATCCCTTTTTCTGTTCCACTCGCAAACAGAGAAAAACGACTATCTCTATGCGTTTTTTCGTGCCCTGATTTCACTTTTGCTGTCTTTATGGTCTCTGCGGGAATTGCACCGGGTGATCAAAATGTCAGTATAAATTTGAAAACTGAATAAATCACGGAATAATGTAGATAGAGAGGTACAAATTGACACACATGCTTGGAATGACATGGGGTTTTATTAGAATCAAAAAAAAAATACAAACGTTCAAAAAATGTCCGACTGATGGCGCTTCATCTGATGAGAACAGCAATAATTAGCATAACAAAGTAAGACAAAGCAAAGATGATGTTCTTTACAGGAAATGCGCAATATGTCCACCATCATTCCTCAACAATAGCTGTAGTTAAGGAATAATGTTGTGAACAGCACTGTAAAGCATGTCCGGAGCTATGGTGAGGCATTGGCGTCGGATGTTGTCTTTCAGCATCCCTAGAGATGTCGGTCGATCACGATACACTAGCGACTTCAGGTAACCCCAAAGTCAATAAACGCACGGACTGAGGTCTGGGGACCTGGGAGGCCAAGCATGACGAAAGTGGCGGCTGAGCACACGATCATCACCAAACGACGCGCGCAAGAGATCTTTCACGCGCCTTGCAATACTTTTTTTTTGTTCTAATAAAACCCCATGTCATTCCAAGCATGTGTGTCAATTTTTACCTCTCTATCTACATTATTCCGTAGTTTATTAAGTTTTCAAATTTATATTGACTTTTTGATCACCCGGTATGTTGGTGGCTGTTGGATTATTTTACAGTCTGTCGCAGATGACGATTCGCTGAACTTTCCCAATAGTATTACACGAAATGAACGTCTCCTATAAGTCAGAAACACCCATTTGATGTCACGGAACATTTCCGTAATACTGGCGTGTTGAAGAAACCAGCCTACAAAACTAGCAGCACACCTCTGAATTGCTCCATTGTCTCCCTTTAATCCGACCTGGTGAAACTCCCAAACACTCGATTAATACTGAAGAACGGGTCGCACTAGTGTTCTGTACACTGTCTCCTCTATATATATATATATATATATATATATATATATATATATATATATATATATATATATATATATATATATATATATATATATGAGCTACACGTTCCTACAGTTCTCACACTAAGCCGAAGTCGACCATTCGCCTTCCCATTACCGTTATGTGCTTACGTGACGTTGTTAGAGAAACTAAAGGGCTGTGGAGGGAATCACTGGCCGACGTCTTTATTAGAAATATAGTTTACTGTATTTGGAGATAAAATGGAAGCTGTTTTGGCCCGGATGGAGGGGGTCCGCTGCCCGTCGGGGGAGTGTTTTACGCACCGTGAGTGCGCCGTCTGCCAACAGCTGCGTGTGCGCACGCGACCAGAAGCGCCGCTGGGAGGGAGGGAGGTGCGTAGACGCGGGACTTGCCGCGCGCTCGCAGAGCTGCCGGCCGGCTTAAATTAAAAAATTCCACCGTTGCTGTCTCTCCGCCGTGGCGGGTGCAGTCTTCCGCACTGGAGCACCAGCAGTGGCTCTAGCGACGGGCGGCCCGCCCTGTGTTGAGTAACTGCTGTGAGCGGACCCTTGACATTGATGGCGGCCTACGTCTGCTGCTGGCCTCAGATCATTAAACTCGCTCCTGCGTCCTTCACGCACGCAAGTACCGTGTCATTCCCTCGTCAGTATTAGCGTACTTGGTTTATCAGGTGTTGTGTACACAGTTCCGAGTAGTCAGCGCGTACACAACTTTCCCACTAGAGCGCGCCCCGCTAAGCACAACAGCGCAGGCGCAGCGCTCGTCCGTCTCCGCACTACGAGATGGCGCTGCCTTGGACGAAATTCTGCTTCCGCCGATCCGCGTATTAGTATGTAATGCAGCCAATGAGATTGCTGCTAACGTAGAACCTTTTCTCCTCGCGGATCACACTCGCGCAGTGATACCTGAACGCACGAGGTATTAAAACGAGTGTACAGACCTCCGATTACTCAGTCTGCATTTGTCTGCACCCGTCTGTACCAGTCTGCATTACTCTATAGTCATGTTTCAGTCTGCACCTAAGAAGATTATCATATTCCTGTACATAGCCATGAAGATAAATATATAGACACTTTGTCAAGTATCAGAGACATGTGAGAGTAAGATTAACAAGGCCAAAGGAACTTCAGATTGTCAATTGTAAATAGCATCCAGAATCAAGTTAAGTAATTTTATGCTTGTTATTATTTTAATAAATGTGTGTGAAAATTAATCAAGTTCTGTTTAAAGTTGGTCACTGTCAATCTGCTACTCTAAGCGTGCAAGTGGTATTTCTATCGTCTGACCTAACGACAGAAGATAAACACGCCACGATAAGACCACGAGACATATTTCTGACACTCGCCTACTTCGTTAGAGCGATAAGTCAAATAATCTGATGGTGTGTGTACCGAAGGTCTTACCGTACGCACACCACATCAGGTTTTCAAAATTTTGCCCCATGTGGCACTATCAGAATTTTTGGATTCAAATTATTGTACATTAAGTTCGAAGTTTCACATATTAGTGAAAAATGTGCACAAGTTAGACTGGAGACGCTCGTTGTTTTGATTGACCTAGAGAAAACATATGATAGTGTACTCACCAACGGACTGCGGATACGTTGAAGGAGATGGAATTAGATCAAAGAGGCCCGCCTGGCTACCCGCGCGGTCTAACGCGCTGCATCCCGAGCGAGAAGGCGTGCCGGTCTCCGGCACGAATCCACCCGGCGGATTAGGGTCGCGGTCCGGTGTGCCTGCCGGCTTGTGGGTTATTTTTCAGGCGGTTTTCCGTCTACCTCGGCGAATGCGGGCTAGTTTCCCTTATTCCCTTATTCTGCCTCATTTACACTGTGACGGCGATTGCTGCGCAGAAACCGTTTCCATGTACGCGTACACCATAATTATTCTATCACGCAAACATTTGGGGTTACTTTCGTCTGGTTTGAAACGTTCCCGGAGGAGGGAGGGGGGGGGGGGGGATGTGGGATTGTTCACTGGGAGCCGAACCGCACAATAACCTTGGATTCGGTGTGGGGCGGCGGTGGGATGGGTGGACTGCTGTAGCATGTTGTGGGGTTGTGAACCACTGAGGGTTATGGCGGAGCGAAGCCTCTCCTCCGTTTCTAGGTCCCTGGTTTAATATATACATACGTGGATCAAATATTGGTAAGTGTTATGAAATTATATAAAAAAAACGAGAGTAAGGATTAGGAATAGCTGAACAGAAGAATTAGAGATGAATAAGGGCCTGCAGCAGAGCTGTGGGCTGTCACCGACCGTCTTTAAGCTGTAGCTAGAACCAATCCTGCAGTCTTGGCATAGAAAATAACACGTTATGGGTGTGACACTAGAGGAAAGCAAGATATTTCGCCCGTATTTTGCAGATGACCATACTGTACTAACAGAAGATTAAGATGATCCGAGCTATACCATAAGAAAGGTGATAGAGGAATACAGTAAGGCTGGCCTGAAGATGAACATTAAGAAAAAAGAGTACTTGGCTGATGGAGGGGAAAAATAAAAATGTTGGAGGTAGATGAAGAAGAAATCGTAGGTGTGGCAAGGCAAAGTATCTTAGGGGTATTATTTAATAAACAAGGCAGAAGGAATGATAAAGTCATTGCTAGATTAATAAAGGACGCTCTGTAACAATGGCAATGATCTCTTTTTCTGTGAAACAAACAGACAAGAAGAACAACAACGAAGAAGATAATGTGTAGTCAAGAGAGTAGTTTTGAACGGCGCTGAAGTTGAGACGTTAGCTAAAGAAATAACAATAAACTGTTTGCCTTTGAGATGGAATACTTAAGACGAAGCTCAAGCTGTACTAGGATGGATAGCATAAGAAATGGTGTAATCCGACAAAGGATGAAAATGAGTATTGATATCTATGACAACATCCAACAGAAACAGCTGACGTGGTTTGGCCATGTGAATAGGAGGAATGGATACAGAGTACCAAACAGGATACTAAAATGGATACCATCCCAGCGGAAGAAAAGGCGTCACCGACGACGTAACTGGGAAAATGATGCAGAGCAGGTAATGGAAGCAAGGAATTTGAACGTCGAGGAAAGCCAAGACAGAAGAAGATGGCAGCTGGGGGCGGAGAAGTGGCGGCAGCCGTAGACAATCCTCAGAAGAAGAGGTAGAAAGTGCGATTTTTTTTCTTTTCTCTTTGGGAAGAATGAATCCGCCACTCTGCAGTGGAGGGTATCTGAGAGACGGGTGGGAAGGGGGAGAGGGCAGGGGAGCGCGCAGACCAAGGACGGAGTGATGACACTTTCTCACTGACTGACGTCTTGCGTCGCGTATTACTAACTGGTGGTGCTTTGGAACGAGAAACTAGCGTTGCGTTTAGGTTCAAGTCTCACTTCCGTATTCCTCCTCCATACATACAGATGGGGAACGAGAGGTCTCTGAACTTTTTAAAGTACGTAAAACAGCTCAATTTGTGGTTTCTTACTGCAGTTCCACGTTAACCAACGGAATTTCTTTAAATGTGACAGCCTCAGAGAAATTCTACAATAGCCACAGTTATGCAGAGCGTTTCAGTCTCTTTGCATGAAATGTCTAGGAACGGCTGACTGTATCATGGCGAACAACTTTTGTTAGAGAGAAAATGTTCGTTGACGCTTCCTAGCGGGGCGTCATTTTAATGAAATTTGTGGATAAAATGTCTTATGTCAAGGTAGCTATAACTCCTTTATTGGTTACTAGTTTTAGCTCATTGACAAGCTATATTCAGAACAATAAAAATTATTACATAATTCAGTGTGTATCAGCCATACCAATATAGTTCTCCATGTTTAATTTACAACGGCAGCCTGCTTTAGAGTGTACATGACAACAAGAGCGATTTACCTCAACAGATTCTGACGATATGTAATGCCTGCTGGCTGATACACACCGAATTAAGTAGTAATATTTATTGGTCTGAATATGTCTCGTTCATGAGCTGAAACTAGTAATCAGCGAAGGAGTTTTACCGATCTGGGAGTACGCATTAGGAGTGATTTAAAATGGAATGACCATATAAAGTTGATCGTCGGTAAAGCAGATGCCAGACTGAGATTCATTGGAAGAATCCTAAGGAAATGCAATCGGAAAACAAAGGAAGTAGGTTACAGTACGCTTGTTCGCCCACTGCTTGAATACTAAAAATGGTTCAAATGGCTCTGAGCACTAAGGGACTCAACTGCTGTGGTCATCAGTCCCCTAGAACTTAGAACTACTTAAACCTAACTAACCTAACGGCATCACATACACCCATACCCGAGGCAAGATTCGAACCTGCGACCGTAGCAACAGCGCGGCTCCGGACTGGAGCGCCTAGAACCGCACGGCCACCGCGGCCGGCGCTTGAATACTGCTCAGCAGTGTGGCATCCGTACCACATAGGGTTGATAGAAGAGATAGAGAAGATCCAACGGAGAGCAGCGCGCTTCGTTACGGGATCATTTAGTAATCGCGAAAGCGTTACTGAGATGATAGATAAACTCCAGTGGAAGACTCTGCAGTAGAGACGCTCAGTAGCTCGGTACGGGCTTTTGTTGAAGTTTAGAGAACATACCTTCACTGAGGAGTCAAGCAGTATATTGCTCCCTCCTACGTATAACTCGCGAAGAGACCACGAGGATAACATCAGAGAGATTAGAGCCCACACAGAGGCATACCGACAATCCTTCTTTCCACGAACAATACGTGACTGGAATAGAAGGGAGAACCGATAGAGGTACTCAAGGTACCCTCCGCCACACATCGTCAGGTGGCTTGCGGAGTATGGATGCAGATGTAGATGTAGATCTTGACATAGGATTTTTTATCTATACATTTTAACATAACGGATCCCTGTCTTCCGATTAGCCAGTGTTATATAACAACGTCTTCCTACAGAGTTTGCTGGCCTCGGGACGAAGAGCTTTCACCGAACTATCGGTGTGTAATAACCAGGTGCGCTGCGTACTACCTAGCCCATTAAATTAATAGACTGACTTTCAGTAAGAAAACCTAAAGAAGGAGTGTCTCTGAGTAGATAATATTACAGATGCTAATCAGGTTTCTACCCCCAGTCATACAGATCAGATGACCGGATTATAGCCACGCACATGTTGGAAGTTGTCTGCGCCCTGCCGCATCTCAGGAGCATAGCCAATACAAAGGACGATTAATGTCGCCAGGAAAGGTCAGCAACTGTGTCTAACAAAAGTTTTTTCCCTTGTTGTTGTCTATCACCCCTAGACTTTTGATGCAAAGACTTTGAAACACCCAGTATGCCAATGCTCCACGGCCAGAAGCTGCTGATAAAGAAGTTTTTGGGGTGTGGTGCTACATCTTATTGTCAAATAAATATCACTGAATGAGACGACGTTTCGGCTACGGTTCCACTTACTCTCCTCTGGGTTTACTGTTGTGCTGCTGCGCGGGATTAGCCGAGCGGTTTAAAGGCGCTGCATTCATGGACTGTGAGGCTGGTGCCGGCGGAGGTTCGAGTCCTCCCTCGGGCATGGGTGTGTGTGTTTCTCCTTAGGATAATTTAGGTTAAGTAGTGTGTAAGCTTAGGGACTGATGACCTTAGCAGTTAAGGCCCATAAGATTTCACACACTTTTGAACATTACTGTTGTGCTCTGTTTTCCAGGGTCCGTTATATTTCGCCATGTCTTCTCTACTGAGCACTACATTATGCCATAATTTTAAAAAAGCCGTCGATGATACTGGTTTCCCTTAGTGTCTGGCGCGCGAAGTTTATTACACTGTTTTCCTGTGGTGGAAGGAGTGACGAACCGCTGCTGCCCATGAGCCAAGATTCGCAGTCATCGGCAAAGGGGGTGTAGATTCCTGTCATACGAGACGTGGACCGCGATGCGGAAGCTACTCGCCGGCAATCCTCCTGCCGGATGTTATGCGTGCGTCCTGTTGAGATTCGACGGCTGACAGCCAGCATGGTGCCAACATAGAGCCACCCTCTCTGTTGGTATTCTTAGGATGTTTTACTATTTCAGTGGTCTCACAAATATACTTGAAGTTCATTTTCTACATGCGGGCTTTCTGCTGTTCGACCATCGCAGATTAATTCCGTTGCCCAAATCGAATAAGAGCCCAAAAGACCGCACAGATAACTTGAGACTCGAACGTTATCAGCGAAGAGCTGCAGAAGTGCCCCTGAGTCCAGGATTAGGCAAACATGAATGCGCGTTTGCCCCTGGCTGACAATCATGGCTCACACTGTAAAGGGCAGATCCCATTTCCTGAACAACACGAAAATAATCCAATAAACCACCATGCGAAACCAATTATCTCAATGTTTTTCTTTTAACTGTGACGTAATGCCGTGCTGAGTATAAGAGTCATGACAAATTATAATGGAAAACAAACTACACGAGTAGATTTAGAAAATGTCACTGTAGCAATGGCGCATTCGCAAAAGATATGCACCTGGAGGAAAAGCGACGGTGTTGTGCACTACGAATTGCTTCCCCGAGTTGTAACCATCAGCCGGCCGAAGTGGCCGCGCGGTTCTGGCGCTTCAGTCTGGAACCGCGAGACCGCTACGGTCGAAGGTTCGAATCCTGCCTCGGGCATGGATGTGTGTGATGTCCTTAGGTTAGTTAGGTTTAACTAGTTCTCAGTTCTAGGGGACTAATGACCTCAGCAGTTGAGTCCCATGGTGCTCAGAGCCATTTGAACCATTTTTTTTTTTTTTTTTTGTAACCATCAGTGCTGACGCTTATTGTGAACGACTGCGTCGCCTTGGAGACGCAGTCCAAGAACAACGACCAGGAAGACGGCGCGAAGTGATACTGCTTCACAACACCCGCCCGCATTCTGCTAGACCGATAAAACAAACTATACAAGAGGAGGGATCGGAAGTCATTCCGCACCCCGATCTTACTCACCTCATCTTGCTCCCTGAGATTTTCACCTTTCCGCTCTCTATCGAACAACCTTCAAGGAACTTTCTTTCCGGATGAAAACGGGTTCTTCGCCTCAAGACCACGTGATTTCTGCAGTAGCGGAATCGAACCCCGGCGTTGGCAGACTGTTGTAAATAGTGAAGGGGAATATATTATTGATCTCTTTTTTGTGTTTATTAAACTTATGAAAAAAGGTATGAAATTATTCAGTAACCCAATATTATGGCCATGGATCCCGGAAACAGCGATCGTGTGAGACCCAACTCGCTTTATTTGTTCATGAGACCCAGAAAATATTAGATACAGGCTCCCAGGTAGATTCCATTTTCCTTGACTTCCGGAAGGCGTTCGATACAGTTCCGCACTGTCGCCTGATAAACAAAGTAAGAGCCTACGGAATATCAGACCAGCTGTGTGGCTGGATTGAAGAGTTTTTAGCAAACAGAACACAGCATGTTGTTATCAATGGAGAGACGTCTACAGACGTTAAAGTAACCTCTGGCGTGCCACAGGGGAGTGTTTAGGACCATTGCTTTTCACAATGTATATAAATGACCTAGCAGATAGTGTCGGAAGTTCCATGCGGCTTTTCGCGGATGATACTGTAGTATACATAGAAGTTGCAGCATTAGGAAATTGCGGCGAAATGCAGGAAGATCTGTAGCGGATAGGCACTTGGTGCTGGGAGAGGAAAATGACCCTTAACATAGACAAATGTAATGTATTGCAAATACATAGAAAGAAGGATCCTTTACTGTATGATTATATGACAGCAAAACAAACACTGGTAGCAGTTACTTCTGTAAAATATCTGGGAGTATGCGCACGGAACGATTTGAAGTGGAATGATCATATAAAATTAATTGTTGGTAAGGCGGGTGCCAGGTTGAGATTCTTTAGGAGAGTCCTTAGAAAATGTAGTCCTCCAACAAAGGAGGTGGCTCACAAAACACTCGTTCGACCTATACTTGAGTATTGCTCATCAGTGTGGGATCCGTACCAGGTCGGATTGACAGAGAAGATAGAGAAGATCCAAAGAAGAGCGGCGCATTTCGTCACACGGTTATTTAGTAAGCGTGTTAGCGTTACGGAGATGTTTAGCAAACTCAAGTGACAGACTCTGCAAGTGAGGCGCTCGGCATCGCGGTGTAGCTTGCTGTCCAGGTTTCGAGAGGGTGCGTTTCTGGATGAGGTATCGAATACATTGCTTCCCCTACTTACACCTCCCGAGGAGATCACGAATGTAAAATTGGAGAGATTCTGGCGCGCATGGAGGCTTTCTGGCAGTCGTTCTTCCCGCGAACCATACGCGACTGGAACAGGAAAGGGAGGTAATGACAGCGGCAGGTAAAGTGCCCTCCGCCACACACCGTTGGGTGGCTTGCGGAGTATAAATGTAGATGTAGAACTATGTAAAAAATCATTATTTTCAGATGGAACGTCGTCCGCGGCAGATGGCTTTTCCCGTGCGTGCTAACTACATACCGGCTCCGCCCGCACTGCACGCACGCCGTTTCGCACCCAGTCGATAGGCCCCCGCTGCGCAGCCACTAATGGTGTTCCGCAGGTGGCGCGCCAAACTGCTCGGCGACTTCTCAAAGCCGCGAGGCCCACAAAAGCGTCGGCGACAGCGATGGAGGACCCGAGAGGGCCCTTCTGAAACCGCGAAACGCCTTTTGTTCTGACCTACCTTTTGTGCGACCCTTGGCTTAAATTAAAAACGAGCCGAAAAATAAACAGAGCGAGAGCATTCATTAGAGAGCGCGGAGCTGGTCGGCCGCCCGCCGCTTCATAATGGCCAAGTAGCGCACGTCTCAGATGTTGCGGCTCTGAATTCGCGCTCCCCGCGTGTGCGCAGACAGTATATTTATCTCCTGAGGGGTGCGAGCCACCAAACGCTTCCGTCGTCGTTTTCAATTTGGCCCCACGGCCGGACATTGTTCGCCAAATTAGTGCCGTTTGCCTGAGCAATGGGGGCTACTGGCTTAGGGAGCCGTAAACAACTGCAGTTAGGCCCTGGAAAACATTTTCGAAGGCGGAGCGGCATTGCTGTGAGTTGTCCCACTTCTTCTGCACAACACTGCTTCACAGGAGTGGCGCCGTTCCCCGAACTGTCAAACTAGAGCAGTGGAGGGGGATAAAGGGAAAACTGACAAAGAAAAATATAAATGCGTAAAGGCAAAGGGTAGCGGCGCAGCAGTTGTAAAACAAACTGGATTATTACCGGAAACGCTGGAGAACTGGTAAGTGGGATGAAAAGGTCACACAGGGTAAAGAATTAAACTGAAATGTAAATAAAGGAACGACAGAAGTTACGAGCACTAAACGAAACGGGAATAGCAGCTTGACTAAAACTTGGATAATAGCAGTAAAGAAACTGAGTGAGTTAGCTGCTGAGATGAAAATACCTTTTCTCAGCTAAAATTGTGCCTTTATCTAACATTGAGGTAGAATCAGAAGTGAGTCGCAACCATCTATTTGCGCACAGCATTATACCGGAGAAACACGTATACATATAACTTCTTGCATTATGAGTTCACAGCTTTTGAGTATTGTTTAAAGGACGCCATTTTACCACTTATTGCTGCAATACTTTTTATTTTTCTATAGCAGTTTCGGCGTCAAGCCACTGTCAAGAATAAATAATCGATGACATGTCACGCTGTATACCTATGTAAGTACCGGTACCGTTTTAGGGATACATATTGTCTCCCTAATGAGGAGAATTATTCTTCCCGTCGACGTCGAGGTCATTAGAGACGGAGCTCAAGCACGGATTGTGGCAAGGATGGGGAAGGAAATAGGCCGTGCTGTTTCAAGGGAATCACCCGGCATTTTTCTGGAGCGATTTAGGGAAATCACGGAAAACATAAATCTGGATGGCCGGACGCGAGTTCGAACCGTCGTCCTCCCGAATGCGCGTCCGGTGTGCTAACCACTGCGCCGCCTCGCTCGGTTCGAAATTAGGTTTTTCAGCGACGGTTATGAGAAGAAGAGTTGATAATCACGTACTGGAATTTAACAGGACTTTCGAGATAGCAATCGTAGCAATCGATGTCAATATTTATAGTGTTCAGTTCCCATTGACATCGCTACAACTCCACAAAGGTAAAGTTACCTACAACTTACATTATGCCATGACATGATATCGAATATTTAAGCTTAGCTACGCCGTGATGTTGCAGCTGCAATATATCTATACAAATAATAAGAATGGAAAACAGTATATTTGTCTGTTTCAACACGCTACTGGTCAGAACTACGAGACTACTTTTAATGGGATTTTCACAGGTAATTTGAGCGTAGCTGGGACAACATATCAACTTTATTTCATCAAAAACGAATCGTATCTAAAATTATCTGCTCATCTTAGTAGTTGGGATGTTAATCTCAGTGATACGATCATCACGTCGCAGTATACTGAAGAACTGATATATGGCGCTGTTAGTTTCGCAGTGCTAAGTTCTGTATGTACGAGACTACTTTTAGTACACCACTGTTAGTTATTTTTTTTTAATTTGGTGACAGGGGAATAGTCGGAAGGTACGTCAGTGACAGAGTTAAGCACTGCAATCTTATCTTTACTTGGTGAGGATATAAGGAGTTACAGATTTCACTTCGTGTATTAAAAACTTAGCCACATTGTTTGCTCCGTTATATTTATATTCTTTGCTAGGAGAAACGAATTCATTGAGTTTGCTTTGTGATTTGGGTGTCTACTCGTTCCACTTTCATTTCGTTTTCTTTACGAATAGAAATGGCTAGAAAACAGTCGAGTCTTTCTGAAACACCAGAATGGCTAAAAGGCTGACGACTATCCGGTTTCAAGAATCCAGAGAAAACCGTGAGGTGAGATTTGCTGTAGCTCGAGAACATCAGGCTTTAGCATACCCTTTGGAAACCCCTTCTGAAAACGAGACATGACGTAACTTTGATCGAGAAACTCATGCAACCATCTCTCTCTTCAGAGTCCTATACTCACAGAGAAAACCACTGTTGATCTAGAAACTCATGCAACCATCTCTCTCTTCAGAGTCCTATACTCACAGAGAAAACCACTGAAGTCTCATCATGTTTCTATAGCGGCTTCACAGTGTCTCCCATGTTAGTGAAGCAGGTCTTCTTTCATGTCCCCAATCCCACTACGCCAGCGTAGTACACAAATAGCTTTGTAAATAAAAAATTAATTTTATCCTAACGAAGTCACAGGCACTGCTATAAATAAATACCCAGTCAATGCCAGGTTTCTCAACTGAAAGCAGAATATAACATTTTCTAGTCATTTGTGGACGTCCTTTAAACAGATAACTATGACAATACACCTAAAATCTGTAATAAATCATTAAAGAGCCACTTAGTTCAGTGGTAATATATTGCAGTATCATCTGGTAGAGTGGATCAAACCCTTGCTGGGCAATTCTGATTTGTTTTTGTGACTTCTCGAGATAACTTCATACGAATTCAGCTTTCCTAATAAAGTCTTGGTGGCACCTGTAAAAAACTCGGTGGCTCCGAACGTTATTCTTTGCGCTGAAATAAGAATACGTAGTAATGGAAAACGTTCTAGCAAATTAGCCCAGGATAGAAATACATGGAGGTGAAAAAAAGTCATGAGATGGCAATATGCACGTACACAAGGTATAAGAGGGCAGTGCATTGGCGTAGCTGTCATTTGTACTCAGGTCATACATGTGAAAAGGTTCCTGCACGACGGGAGTTAACAGACTCTGAACGCGGAATGATCGTTGGAGATAGGCCCATGGGACAGTTCATTTCGTAAATCGTTGGGAAATTCAATATTCAGAGATCCACAGTGTCAAGAGCGTACCAAGAATACCGAATTTCTGGCATTGCCTCTCACTACGGACAGCACAGTGACCGACGACCTTCACTTAACGACCGAGAGCAGCGGCGTTTGCGTAAAATTGTCGGTGCTGACAGACAAGCAACACTGCGTGAAATAACTGTAGAAATCAATGTGGGATGTACGACGAACGTATCGTTTAGGACAGCGCGGAGAAATTTGTCGTTAATGGGATATGGCAGGAGACGACCAACAAGAGTGCCTGTTCTAACAGGGCTCGTGACCATACGGGTTGGACACTAGATGATTGGAAAACCGTGACCGTGACCTGGTCAGACAAGGTCCAGATTTCAGTTGATAAGAGCTGATAGCAGGGTTCGAGTGTGACGCAAACTTTACGAAGCCATGGACCCAAGTTGCCAAAAAGTCATTGTGCAGGCTGGTGGTAACTCCATAATGGAGTGGGCTGTCTTTACATGGAATGGACTGGGTCCTCTTGTCCAAATGAACCGACCATTGACTGGAAAGGGTTATGTTCGGCTCCTTCGAGACCATTTGCAGCCATTTATGAACTTCATTTTTATAGGTGGCAGTGCGCCCTGTGAAGGATTGGGCACCAGGCCACAATCGTTCGCGGTTGGTATGAAGAAAATTCGAGCGGATTATTTGGCCACCCCGATCTCCCGACATGAATCCATCGAATGTTTATGGGACACACGTGCACAAAATACTGCACTGGAAACATTTTCGCGACTATGTACGGCTACAGTATTTCTGCAGGGGACTTCCAACGACTTGTTGAACCCATGCCACGTAGAGCTGTTGTAGTACACGGAGAAAAATGAGCTCCGATACAATATTTGGAGGTGTTCCACGAATTTTGTCACCTCAGTGTAGAATTAAGCACATTGGACAAAAATTAGTCACATTCGAAGCGAAACCATGCGAATACCGTGTAACACAGCCTGGAGCTCTGTTGATTGCCTCGAGTCGGCGGAAAAGTGAATCCACACGTTTCTTCAGGTAGGCCATATCCAGATAAAACCACCCATTGATGATCAGATCGCGTAGAGCTATGAATTGAAGGAACTTCTAAATAGGAATATTCATAACACGATTATTCCAGATCCGATCTCAGTGCTATAAAACCGTCTGTGTGGTTTAGCGGACCAGTCGATGTACGATAAGGTGTCTCAGTGCGTAGCTCGTATTTGTTATGAACATAATTACAGCGTCGTGGAATAGTTTTATTGCTGTGTCAAAGTAGCCAACGGTCCCGTTAGCTGAGTAGCATTTCTGATTTGTAAACCAAACGTGGTTGTTTCATATAAACATCATCCACTGTCACTTCTTCAGGGCATCGCTATGTAGCGTTAAGCCAAACCAAAGAATACGAATGATAATTAATTACTAATTTATATTCGTCCATACAACCACAAGTTGTGACAAAGACGACGGAATTTCTTCCCGCCCCTCCCCCCCCCCCCCCACCGCCCCTTTCTCTCTCTCTCTCTCTCTCTCTCTTTTCCTCTCTCCCCTTTTTTCAAGGCGTCATAATTACTGTTGTAAAGACATACTGTCGTGTCATTCCAGACCATTAGATTGATTTCTACTCCAAATGTCAGCATATTTAACGAGTGTTACTGCTGTTCGTGAGATCTGTCGTATGGAGTTGCTAAAATATGGATCCCTTTCGTCTTCTTGGAAGGAGAAACAGGTGAATCGTGTATCAGTTCTGAGTTGTACCACCTCCTTTTCCTATCCCCATAATCAGCAGCACAAACACAACACTGCTCACCGTAAGCGTTAATCATTTAGCTACCGAAGGATGTCAATGTTCGCGCTCTTCTCGGAGAAAAATACACGAATACCTAAGTTTCCACATCAGGATTGCAAATATCATATCGTTCGTGACCTGTGCTTCGCATCAGTGGATATGAGATGTTTCTCACCTGATGAGAATGTTTGCTACTCTTGTAGAATATCTGTTTCTGGTACAGTTTGATTTGTACGGACTTCAATTGTCTTCCCGTTGATTCACTGTACAACATGACTCATGGAGAAGGGGAACCATCTCATTAACTCCTGACCTGACCTGATGGGCGTGCCCGATTCCCTTCTGCTTGGAAGACCAGAGGCACGCGACCATTCGGTGATTAATGCGCAGAGGGGCGGTGAGGGATATCTTAAGGCAGCAACGCCCCTCAGTATTTTAAGAAAAGTGCCGCTGTTAGACGGCCGGTAGACATGCAAGGATGGTAATAACTTCTCGGTCACTACCTGTTCAAATAATTGCTTCCGTGATAGTGGTCGGTGTTGTGACGCAAGCCTGCTCAACCATGGCTCGTTAAGTAAGCAAGAAACTGGATAAAGGGGCGATGTACAAACCAACGCGTGATCTCGCTGTGATGCGAATCTTCTCGGCCTGCCAGTCGCACCAAGTAATTAAAATCTCAAGAGCTTTCGACTGGGTACCTCTCGTCAGCTCTCGAGTGATAACTTGTGATGCCATTGTCACTACAGATGGTGATGAAACTAGAATTATCTAGACTAAAGAAGAGGAAGGTGCTGGTGACAAAGCTAATCCAGAAGCTTGAGCAATTAACGTGGGCAAATTTGTGAGTCATTAGTAGGTGTGATGAGAGGATGACTGAGAAATTATGATAATGATTTCTGCAACTCGATAACTATAGGAACTTGAATGTTTTCAAGTGCAGAGATTCAACGACAAGGTGAGGCTGGCCTTAACGAGACACCAGTGCCTGCCAACTAAACGTCCCAGAGTGGTCTTTCTAGATCAGTAGCAAAAGAAATGGTTAGTTCGGCCAAAATAGTGCCATTTTCGTCTGTCCTCTTTGGGAGCCTATGTTGTAAACAGGGAGCAAACCAAGTAGCGATCTCACTGTTCAGCCGTGAAGTAGTCACGGATAAACACAGACTCACAGCTAAATGTTAGTCGCCCTATTGTCGCAGCATCCCTGAGTGCTGAAGCCTCAGAAGATTAGGAAATGAGCAAACCAAGTATCATATTGCTCAGTTATCTCGACAACTTGATTAATAAATATTACGATGGTAACTCCTAAGTAGACCATAACCGTAACTTGGAATCGCCTAAACTGCTGGTAAGGTAGCTCTACCTGACAAGGTGGCTCTACTGTCACCATGGCATCACTTGACAGACTTCCACTGGCCTTTATTTTCTCATATGTTTCAGCATTTCTTGTAGATCGTTTCTCCTGTTGAAAGAGCAATGACTGTCGGAAGAATATCTCGTAAAATCTGAACATTTTAAGCACACTTTGCCACTCGTTTCATTGCTAAGACGTCAATTGATGAAATTTCCGTTTCTATATCACAGAGTTTTATTCAATAGAGCTTTTTTTTAGTCTGTCTGCGATTGTTATCTCCCCACCTATTCTTAAGTTCCATTAGTAGCTTTATCATAACCCAGTGATTAATAGAGAAACCAAGGTCAGAATATGCCCTTGGTTGTTGTGGTCAAGAGGGTAAGTTGTAAGGTAGGTGGCTACTTAGCAAGAGCGAACAGGGAGAATTTTACAAGCTAACTGCCGGGCTCGTCCACAACTGCCGGCTGTGACGGTACGAGTACTCACTCCATCGCCAAGTAAGTCAATACTTACGATAAATTTATGCTAAATAGCGGCGACAAAGGTCTGAATGTATGAGGTCCAGAAGGCATCCAAAACGACACATTTTTCCTCGGCTTTGAATTATTTCCGCAGTGTCACCAAGTGAACAAAAAAATATGGGCTCACAGAACATCGACACAGCTTTTTTAATGTATAGAGGGCACCATAGGGCATATCCGCCCGCTTAGCTCAGTGGTAACGTCCTTGACTCCCGTGCAGCGCGCCCTGGTTCGATTCCCGACCGGGTTGGAGATTTTCTCCGCTCGTAGACTGGGTGTTGTGTTGTCCTCATCATCATATCATATTGAAACTTCTTGGCAGATTAAAACTGTGTGCCCGACCGAGACTCGAACTCGGGACCTTTGCCTTTCGCGGGCAAGTGCTCTACCAACTGAGCTACCGAAGTTTGGAAGGTAGGAGACGAGGTACTGGCAGAAATAAAGCTGTGAGTACCGGGCGTGAGTCGTGCTTCGGTAGCTCAGTTGGTAGAGCACTTGCCCGCGAAAGGCAAAGTTCCCGCGTTCGAGTCTCGGTCGGGCACACAGTTTTAATCTGCCAAGAAGTTTCATATCAGAGCACACTCTGCTGCAGAGTGAAAATCTCATTCTGGAAACATCCCCCAGGCTGTGGCTAAGCCATGTCTCCGCAATATCCTTCCTTTCAGGAGTGATAGTTCTGCAAGGTTCGCAGGAGAGCTTCTGTAAAGTTTGGAAGGTAGGAGACGAGGTACTGGCAGAAGTAAAGCTGTGAGTACGGGGCGTGAGTCGTGCTTCGGTAGCTCAGCCGGTAGAGCACTTGCCCGCGAAAGGCGAAGGTCCCGAGTTCGAGTCTCGGTCGGGCACACAGTTTTAATCTACCAGGAAGTTTCATATCAGCGCACACTCCGCTGCAGAGTGAAAATCTCATTCTGGATCATATCATCTTCATCACCGGCACGCAAGTAACTCAATGTGACATCGACTGAAATAAGACTTGCATTCGGCGGCCGAACTTCCCCGAATGGGGCCTCCGGCTCAACAATGCCATACGCTCATTTCATCCTAGGGGATGAAACTGAGCAAAATAATGGGGGGAGGGAGAGGAAGATGTAGAGGGGCGAGAGACAGAGAGATGGAGTTGATCCTACAACACATATCTATGACGTGGTGGCGACACTATTCACGGTATTGTCTTCACTATCGACATCATTCTCAGAACTATTGGCTTGTTCCGTGGGGAATTGGAGAGCTGGATGTTTCCGACTAGGAATGCTCAGGGCTGACACAAATTTTTATTTTAAATTTTTTTCTTCATTTCTGTTCTTTTTCTTAAAGCACTTCAACAGTTTGCTGGATGCGACGCTCATTTTAGACGCCCGATATCCCTTCAGTGATACAGCTGTTTAAAGTAAGGACCCGTACCGGCAGCACCGGCGCGGCATGGGTGAAAACGATGCCACGCACCCCATCAGCTACCGAAAGAGGAAGACGCAGGGAAAGCGGAACACTCTAACTCTGTAACACAGAACTGAATAGGTGACTGGATCGCACTTCGAGGAACAATATCACTTTCCAATGACGTTAAAAAAAAACAGAGCCAAAGATCAGTACATTACTTAGGCATTATCATAAAACTTAATCGGAAAACCTTAAGAATTTCAGGCTTCTTCGTGTTCATTATTCAGCACTCGGTTACGCTGTGCCATATACGTAAGCCATTAACGAAAATCTGGTCAGTTAATGTTACTCTACAGGCCCAGATAGCAATCCAGGTTAGTACACATACCAGCAAACAGCGGGCGCTGTCAGTCACGCCCAACGTTACGCAAACTACTGAACTCACAATCAGTACAGTACCTTCATTAGCTTGGGCCCACGCAGGACTATGTCAATAATTCCTTATGACAAAATATGACTGCTCTTACATTCACTATCCGTAACGTGAACCAAGACTTCAGTTAAAGACGAGGACATAACCCCTTTATAACCAAACAGGAATTAGCCATAACTTAAAACCAAACGCGCTATAATAGTAAGGTGCATCTTAGGCTACTCGATCACCACAAAGTGAGTGTCATTTTCGATGTTGGACTTTACAAAAGAAGCGAAAGGACCGTCACTGAGGGATGTGGACGGTGGCGAAAGCAAATACACGTTCATTGTTCCTTTAGTGCTGCACGAGGTTAACTAAGTAACTATGGAGACGCCTATAACATAAACAACATGGACAAGCATAAAACATATTCATAGAACGAGCCACAAGGCCCTCACATTTTTAAAAGCGCTCAAAATGCACAACAACAGTTCTGAGACCACACAGCAATCATAGACAAATCATCCACAAATTACGAAGGGAATACACGAAATCAATATAAGGAAGCACACCGATGTATGTACAACCACGAACAAGATGATAGCAAACTAAAATACAAAGGGCGTTTAAAAATTTTTGCACAGTCGTCCCTACTCTCTTTATTTTTTGCAGGAGGAGAATGAAATTTTTTGTGAACATACTTGGAACATTTAGCTATACCTTGAGCCTACTCAACGTAGACCCCATCAGCTGTGACGCATCTGGCCCAGCGTTCTTTCCATGATGGAAATGCACTTTGGTAAAATTCTGGGGATTGACTTTAACACCATCGCTTGGCACAAGAAATGAGGTCTTCTCACTATCAAATGTTTTACCGCGCCGGTGGGGCTTCAGATGACCAAAGGGGTAAAAATCAGACGGAGCCAAGTCCGGACTGCAGGGATGATGAGCAACAATTTTCCAACCCATTTTTCTGGTTTTCTCCTGCGTCATAAGGGCTGTATGAGGTTTGGCATTGTCATGGTGTAGTCTAATGAGCTGACCCTGAAGCTGTGGTCTGTGGGTCTTGATGGCACGTCACAGCTTTTCCAATGACAAACAGTAACGGTCCCGGTTAATTGTGGAGCCAGGTTCCAAAAAATCATTGAGAATCCATCACCGACCGTTGTCGCTACTTGACATCTACTACACGGTCCATTATGGCTCACCTGTACACAAAAGAAAATACTTTTATGTAGCAACTTATAGCTACATGTTCCAAGTATGTTCACAAAAAATTTAATTCTCCTTCTGCAAAAAAATAAAAAAATTAGAGAGGACTGTGCAAAATGTTGGCCGAGCGGTTCTAAGCGCTTCAGTCTGGAACCGCGCGACCTCTACGGTCGCAGGTTCGAATCCTGCCTCGGGCATGGATGTGTGTGATGTCCTTAGGTTAGATAGGTTTAAGTAGTTCTAAGTTCTAAGGGACTGATGACCTCAGATGTTTAGTCCATAGTGCTTAGAGCCATTTTGCAAATTTTTTAAACGCCCTTTGTACAATCACACAAATATAATATCGGTCAGACACAGTTCTCAGAAAAAACGTGTCCACAGATCAGGCAGGCCACTAAGTGGGCATCTAACGAGCAGTGCTACCTGCAGTCCCAATTTAGTGAATAGTATTGCGCACTGTACACACACGTTAAGCCTTTCCGGTCTTCCCCTCGGGAACGTGCAAACTATTTCCTTATCGTTAAACACTACACGTGTCATATAAATAAGACAGTCAATTAACCAGATTTCAAACAGTAGCCACACAGTCTTAACACAAGCTACTACAACACAATAGACAGCCATATTGTATGCACCATCCTTCACGTCGTTGCACTAACAACACATGTTAGCCTCACTGCCGATCACACGTCACAGTGGAACCTCTCGCAGACAGTATGGCATAGAGGGCTACTCTACAAGTTGTACACACAAGGGTTCCCCGGTAGCATAGTTAAGCAGATCAAAAGCTATCTCTCGAATAGAACTTTCTCTGTCAAAGTAGAAACAGCCACCTCCACCAAAAGGCGTATTCGCGCTGGGGTGCCACAGGGATCGGTCCTGGGGCCCGTTTTGTACAGTCTGTACACTGCGGACACACCAACGGCCCCCCTGGTGCACACCGCACAGTACACTGACGATACAGCCTTCTACACAAGAAATGCGAACAAGGACCTGGTCATTCGTAGGCTACAAACGGTTTTAGATGACACAGAAACTTGGGCCCGTCGCTGGCGAATCACCATCAACTCCGAAAAGACGCAGGCTATGCTGATTACCCGTAGGCTCGGAGGAAGGCGCGAACCTCCTCAACGCCCCCCCCCCCCCCCACCTTCACCTAAACGGAACCCAACTCCCCTGGCGCAGAACCGCCAAGTATCTTGGCGTAACCTTGGACTCTCGTCTTACGTGGAAACCCCACACAGACGAGGTCCACAGGAAGGTCTGCGCCAGAATGTCCATCCTGTACCCAATCCTCAACTCATCCAGGAGTGAACGTATACCAGGCCCTGATCCGGCCAGTCATGGAATACGCGTGTCCTGTCTGGGGATACGCGGCGAAGCAGCACCTGGACAAACTCCAGAGGCTGCAGAACCGCGCCCTCAGGAGGGCACTGCGTTTACCTCTTGGATTCCCCATTGACGATTTGCACGCCGCTGCTGAAATCCCACTCCTGAGAGAGCGTTTTCAAGACCTGGCAAGGGCCTCCTATGAAGGTTCTTCCAGGTCGGGAAGCGCCCTCATCAACTCCCTAGGTCGGTATGACATGTCCCACGATAAGCACAATCGCCCCATGACGATCTTCGACGACTAAGTCGAAGAGAAAATCCCAATATCCATTCCCAAATCCTGCTCCTACCCAAATAACTACAATTATCTCGCCAAACCTCAGGCAAGTACCAGACACACACAGAACAATCATCACATTTCACAGACACCAAAAAGTACAGACATAATCACACACACAAGTACATAGGGGAGTAAAAGTCGAAAGGCTACAAACTCCCCCTCACACTTCCCCAAAGAGGGGAAAGTAAAAGATGAGAGCAGCAGCCTCTCGCAGTGGAGCTATAATCGATTCCCGGACGCACGATCCTAACAAAGGAGCAACACGTACGCCACTGACCCTACAAACCGGCACTGACAACAGCTTGTGTGTGCCAGCCGCAGGGAGAATTCTAACAGTGTACTCCCAGCGCAACCCGACGCATGTGTACTTAATCGCTGCTCTCAAGTCACAGCGGAACCACTCTCCATAGAGTTATAACAGATTCCCTAGCACAGGACACAAAGTAGAGCAGGAACACATTAGTCTTTTACTCTCCCTACTAAAGCCTACCGGCAATCTATTATGAATTGCCAGCCACCTGTAACAACTCTAATCTCGTGTTCGTAGGTCCTAACCGAGGCTAAACAGTACATCCACACTGCAGAGTAAGTTGATAAATAACGTGACAGCGGACAGAAGAACTGAAAATTACCTCAGCTTTAAGCCGTGTACTGTACAGACATTGCACAACTTTCTCCACTATACAAACACATAACAGACAATAAAAGTCCAACCCGAGACTACAGACACCTAAATGGGAGAAGCCCGACTGGAGAACTGAACAAACATTTAGCTGACGGTAGCTAGTAAGAAGGATGCTAAAGGGTACACAAACTCACTACATGGCCCATAACTTGGAGGGATCATGCCTGTAACATGAACACCTGAGTGTGAAGGGCGTTCAATAAGCAATGCAACACATTTTTTTCTGAAAGCTGGTTAGTTTTATTAAGGATTCCAATAAACCGTATTACTCCCACTCTTTTGGCTACAAAACTCTATTTTTCAATATGATCTGCATTCAGTGTAACAGCTTTACGCCACTTTACTGGGAGGACCTAAGTGCCCGCATGGTGCCAGTTAACTGGTCGACGTCGGAACCAACGTCTGGCTGCATCAGTAACCTACCCATCATCCACGTACCGCTCCCCACAGAGTGTGTCCTTCATTGGACCAGAAGTTGGAAGGTGAGAGATCCAGGCTGTAGGGCGGACGACGAAGAACAGTCCAATGAAGTTTTGGGATCTTCTTTCGAGTGCGCAGACTTGTGTGAGACCTTGCGTTGCTGTGGAGAATGAGAACTTCATTTGCCGGCCGCTGTGGCCGAGCGGTTCTAGGCGCTTCAGTCCGATACCGCGCTGCTGCTTCGGTTCGAATCCTGCCTCGGGAATGGCTGTGTGTGATGTCCTTAGGTTAGTTAGGTTTAAGTCTAGGGGACTGATGACCTCAGATGTTAAAATTACGTCCCATAGTGCTTAGAGACATTTGAACCAATTTTTTGAGAAGTTCGTTTGCATTTTTATGGCAACGATCAAGCTAAAGTCGTTTCTTTAATTTCCTGAGGGTGGCACAGTTTACATACGTGTTGCTCGTTGCACCATGAGAGAGAACATCAAACCCCCTTCAGATTCCCAGAAGACCGTCGCCGTGACTATATCGGCCGAGGGTGTGGCTTTGAACTTTTTATTGTGAGGAGACGTGGTGTGGCGCCACTTCATGGCTCGAAGTGATGAAACTGCGTTCACTGCTTGTTACGATGCTAGACAAAAAATTGTCATGATGAACCACGTAACGCGCTAGAAATCCAGCACAGGTAATTCTTCGTTGCTCTTTACGGTCTTCTTTTAGGCGGCGAGGGACTGAGTGGTCACACACCTTTGAGTACCCCAACTGGTGAACGAGTGTGTCAGCACTACTAGAAGGGATGTGCAGGTGAGCAGCGAGATGTTTCACTGTGACCCGTCGATCGCCTCAAATGAGAGTGTCCGCACGTTCCAACACAGCAGGAATCACAGCTTTGTGCTGTGACACACGGAAGATCGGCCAAGTTTTCGCGACGTTGTTGTGATGATGACAGACGCCTCGCCCAAAGGACTCAACGTGCTTTTGTTCACTGCCAGGTCTCCGTAGAAATTCTTCAACTGCCTATGAAAACGCGCGATGCTCTGGTTCTCCGCCAAAAGAAATTAAGTGACACCCCTCTTTTTGGAACGCACCACCGTGACACTCTCCATTTTGAAGGCTGCATGCAGCGTCGCCACGCGCTGGTACTACATGAAACTACAGTATATTCCACGATGCGTCACTGCAATTCCGCGTTTTTTTTTTTCCAACCAGATTAGGCCGAGAAAAAAATTAAACCCCCCCATACATCACTATTGCGTCGGCGACACAAACAGGAACACTTGATCACGACCGTATGAGGTGGCCAAGACAATCAACTAGTTACGCATTAAAACACGTTCCGCGAAAGAAGATCCCCTTCCAGGCCGCTGCACTCGTGAGTTCGCGAAAACGGCCGTCAGGGAGTGTCACACCGACAGACAGCGCTCCGCACGGAAGATGACAGGTTTTCTCAAATGCACCCGAGGTAGGGCCGCACGGTTCGTCATCTTTAAAATCTTGAGATAGTAAGCTAAATGTCGACCGGTCGCGTTATGAACACTGCACAAGGCAATAAATCTGACGGGGCTCCAAACTGTAAGCTTCAGTTCCAGCTTCACTGATACCAACACTAAAAGGGAGGGTTGCCGCTTCCGCTTTATAATATGAAGTGGGGAGACAAGCTTTTTTTGCCACCGGTTTGTTATGTAAGTACGTCACACAAGTGTTCATTAAACTCAAGCAAAAAGCTACGAAAGTTTCCTCTGTAGAGGGTAGAGATGAACAACATGATGATGTCACAGTACGGTAGGGGACGTCGGATCGAGCAAGACTTTGCGGATAACCACTGTGGAGCCACGGCTGTAAAGCGAAAGCCATTCAGCGACTGCCGTAAGATAATCGACATGTGCTACCGTGGGGTACAATGTTCTTAATAATTTAATGTAAACGGTTTGAAGTCTCCACATGAGTACCGAAAAAAATCTGTTCAATTTGTGTTACGTGACAAATAAAACAAATTTAAAGGTTGTACGTACAGCTACAAACCTAAGAATTACAATTACGAACAGCTCTAATTGGAACCATCACATATAAAATCTTGTAAGGAAGGCGCACCGAAGACATTGGCAAGAACATTTAATAAATGCAATAAAACTACTAAGGAGACTGCGTTCACGACATTTATCCATTCGCTTCTGGAGTATCTCTATAGGGTATGGAATCTTTACAATATAGTATTGACGGAGGCAATCGATAAAGTTTGTGCTATCGCGGAATGGGTAGAGAGTGTCATGGATAAGATGAGCGAGTTGGGGGTAACAACCATTGAAACAAAGGCGATTTCTTCTTTACAGGCACCCACTTCCCCCTATAAATGTCGAAACACTTTGTTGAGTCTCACCTACACAGGGAGAAACGACTATCATAATAAAACAAGAGAAATGTGTGCTCGCACGAAAAGTTTAGGTGTTCGTTTTTCCTACCAGCTATTCGAGAAATGGAACGGTCGAGAAATAGTGTGAAAGTGGTTTTATGGAACTACTTTCAAACACTCAAGTGTGGATTTCAGAGTAACCATGTAGACGTAGATATAATTTAAAGACTACTTGTTTTAATTTTTGCTGATGTACAGATATCAGGAATGAGCTTTTATTGCAACGAATACGTAAGTCAATAAATGTGATCGAAGGCAACGGTGAAAAGGAAATTAAATTTTAAAAACTCTTATATTTCACAGATCACAGTTTTTACAGCTGATGCCCGAAATTCATAACTCCAGCACCGCACAGTGGTGGTGGTGGTGGTGGTGGTGGTGGTGGTGTAAATTCCGATGGGACCAAACTGTTGAGGTCTTAGGTCCCTAGGCTTACGCACTACTTAATCTAACTTTAACTAACTTAAGCTAAGTACAACACACACACACACGCCCAAACCTCCGACGGGAGGAGCCGCTCGAACTGTGGCAAGGCGCCTAAGACCGCTCGGTTAAGCCGCGCGGCCATCGCACAGTGGAGCACAGCCACCAAAGCGTTGCACAGCAGCAGCTTAGTCGCACGCAACCGCGCTGCTAGACACGGCTAAACACGTTCGCTTACCCGACAAACAAACGTTCCCAACAGTAAACTAATAGTAAGATTAAAGCAGCAAATGACAGATGAATCGAGCAACGTGTAATGTCATCGTGTGTGTGTGTGTGTGTGTGTGTGTGTGTGTGTGTGTGTGTGTGTGTGTGTCTGTGTCACGACATGACCACGACCATAAACTCAGAGAAACCAGAGCTTATTTGGAAGATTAGAGGTGGCTGTTCTTCCCCCGCATCAGTCGCTAATGGAACTAGAAGGAAGGAAATTGAAATGGATCCAGAAATACCCTCTGCGATACTCCGAAAAGTAGTTCGCGGAGTATACGTTAGATGTGAAGAGAAAATGACAATCAATTGAGAAAACGTTTCTACTTGCACGCGGATGATTTCTGCGTGGTAATACGCAACCACAAGATAATTACTGCGTATTTTCGAGCGTATTATCATTAATGAAATTTAACATTGTCGAATTGGAGAACGCAGCCTATATTGAAACACGTTTTATTCACAACTGTCTTGGTCACGTTTGTTAGACATGCTCCACTTTTTAAAAATATTTGTATCTCGTTACGAAAGTAACATGTACATTATACAACGCAAGCTATCTTATAGTGTGTGGCGGAGGGCACTGTTTGTACCACTAACTGAATCCTCCAACTCTGTTCCACTCGCGAACAGTGCATGGGAAGAATGTTTGTCTGTAAGCCCACGTATTTGTTCTAATTTCTCGAAATTTCTCCTCGTGATCATTACGCGAGACGTATGTGGAGGGGGATTTTAATATGTTGTCCGACTCTTCCTGGAAAGGGCTGTCTCGAAATTTCTATAATAAATCAGTTCGTGACGCACAACGCTTCTCTTGTAAAGTCTGCCACTGGAGTTTGTTGAGCGTTTCCATAAAGCTCCAGCGCCGGTTAAACGATCCCGTGACGAAACGCGCCACTCTTCGTTGGATCTCCTCTATCAGTCCTACCTGATAGGGATCCCAGATAGATGAACAATACTCAAGAATCGGACGAACAAGTGCCGTATAAGCCAATTCTTTTGTGGATGAGATACATTTCCTTAACATTTTTCCGATGAATCTGAGTCTGGTTTCTGCTTTTCCCACTATCTGTTTTATGTGGTCATTTCACTTAAGGTCGCTCTGGATAGTAACTCCTAGGTATTTTATGGTAGATACTGTTTCCAGCGGTTTGTCATCATAGTGTAGCTGTATAGTAGTGGATTTCTTTTCCTCTGTATGCACAGTATGGTACATTTATTTACGTTCGGGGTCAACTGCCAGAGCGTGCACCATTCATCAACTCTCTGGAGATCATTCTGCACATAATTTTTATCTGGCGTTGCTACTTTGTTATAGACAACCGCATCATCTGCAAACAGCTATAAACAGCATCTGACGGTTTCTACTAGATCATTATAAAAAAAAAAGTTCAAATGTGTGTGAAATCTTATGGGACTTAACTGTTAAGGCCATCAGTCCCTAAGCTTACACACTACTTATCCTAAATCATCCTAATGACAAACACACACACACCCATGCACGAGGGAGGACTCGAACCTCCGCCGGGACCATCCGCACAGTTCACGACTGCAGCGCCTGAGACCGCTCGGCTAATCCCGCGCGGCTAGATCATTATATATACTGTAAACAGTAACGGTCGTCCCACACTTCCTTGGGTTACTCTGGAAATTACCTTTATATCTGTCGATTTTGTTCTGCTAAGAGCGACGTGTTGAGTTCTATCTGCAAGGAATTCTTGAAACCAGTCGCAAATCTGCTCCGATACTCAATAATCTCAGTTTTTTTCGCTAAATGGCAGTGCGGGACGGTGTCAAATGCCCTCCTGAAGTCAAAAAACACGGCACCAACCTGAGCGCCGTTGTCTACGGCGCGGTGGATCTTATAGAGGAACAGTGCGAGCTGAGTTTCGCAACATCTCTGTTTGCTGAATCCATGTTGATTTTTATAGAGGAGATTCTCATTCTTCAAAAACGTCATAATCCTGGAGCGAAAAGCGTTTTCATAATTCTATAACAAATCGACGTCAATTATATAGGTTTATAATTGTGTGCATCTGTTCAACGGCCCTTCTTAAAAATGGGAATGACCTACGCTTTCTTCCAGTCGCTAGGTAGCCGTCGTTGCTCAAGCGATGTGCGATAAATTACTGCTAGAAGGGGAGCAAGTTCTTTCGCATGATCTTTGTAGATGTAACACAGTCGTCGTCACTCACTGTGGTCATGTGAACCGTACAATGACGACTTGACGTGTTACTTTAGTAACAAGGGAGGTTTTTTTTTTATTCTGATGATTAGAGTAAAAACGGGTAACTGTAGTTTTCAATTGAAGACCTAAAGTCTGAAAATGAGTCAGTGATCATATTTCTGGCACTTTACTTTACAGGTCCGTCTTGATCACACAAACTTTTACACTTCAATATTACCGGTTTCGGCTACTGCCATCATCAGATCGTAAAATATTCTATTAGATTTAGATTAGATTAGCTTAATTATTCATTCCATAGACTCATAAAAGAGGGAATCCTTCTGGGTGTGGAACATGTCAGATAAACACATTACAAGAATGTAATTAGAAAAACTTGATTTTCATTAATTTTAATGATCCTCAGTCAATAAACAGTAAAATTATGTACGTGAATTAAATTTAAACGTCTAATATTTCCAGGTTTAATACTTACATCTGCTTTCATTAAATCCATCATTCAGACATTTGCTTGTTTCTTGGCTATTACAACCAAGTATTGTCAAAAAGTAAAGTAAATTATTCATTTCAGTGATCCTCAGTTAAGAACAGTCAGATTATGTACAAGATTTAAAATTAAACTTCCACTATTTACAGACTTAAGGCTTACATCTGCTTTCCATACATCCATCATTCACACAGTAGGTAGTTACTTGGCTGTTACAACCAAGTACTGTCAAACATTAAAGTATTATACATTTTCATTAAAATGGTCTACTGCACTTGTTGAGAAACTCATGGATGGAGTAGAAGGAGTTGGCCAGCAAAAATTCTTTTAAATTATGTTTAAACTGTGCCTTGTCTGAAACTAAACTCTTAATGGTTGCTGGTAACCTATTGAAAATATGCGTTGCTGAATACTGGACTCCTTTCTGGGCAAGAGTAAGTGATTTTAAATCTTTATGTGTATTGTTCTTATTCCTAGTATTGATACTGTGTACTAAGGAGTTAGTTGGAAAAAGAGATGTATTATTTACAACAAACTTCATTAAGGAGTGACGCATCTCGTGGTCGTGCGGTAGCGTTCTCGCTTCCCACGCCCGGGTTCCCGGGTTCGATTCCCGCCGGGGTCAGGGATTTTCTCTGCCTCGTGATGGCTGGGTGTTGTGTGCTGTCCTTAGGTTAGTTAGGTTTAAGTAGTTCTAAGTTCTAGGGGACTGATGACCATAGATGTTAAGCCCCATAGTGCTCAGAGCCATTTGAACCATTTTTTTTTCATTAAGGAATAAATATACTGAGAAGCTGCGATTAATATGCCCAATTCTTTGAATAGGTTTCGACATGATATTCTTGCATTTACACTACTCATTACTCTTTTTATACGCTTCTGTACCCAAAAATTTTTTTCTCTGTTTGTGGAGTTACCCCAAAATATGATACCATATAACATAATGGAATGAAAATAAGCAAAATATGCCAGATTTTTTATATTTACATCTCCTATGTCCGACGTCATTCGCATTGCAAACACAGACTTGTTTAGGGGCTTCAGCAGTTCGTTAGTATGTTGCTCCCAACTGAATTTATTATTAACTTGTAATCCCAAGAATTTTACACTCTCAACTTCTCCAATTTCCATGTCATCGTATTTTATACACACACCAGAAGGAAATCTCTTGGAAGTTCTGTTGTTGTCAAACTAAACACGTAGGTACATAGTAAGAGCTCAACTGTAAAGTGTCTAACAATTGCGATCAAGAGATTTGTGAATAAAAGAGTGGATTGGAACTAAGAACATAGTAGCAGCGCTGTTTAGGGAAGTTCTTGACGATATGCTTGGCTCCAACGAATCGTTCTCATCCTTTAGCCCTTCTGCTCTCCGTTAGAGCATTATCGGATGTTTTTTCGAGCTGCTCCCATTGGAGAAACTCTTTGAGTGGGTGAGTCGCCGTGCTGTTGGCTCCACTCCGCTATTCACGTCCCTGGCGACGTTATCGGACCGCCACAGCCGCCGGCTTGGTCGATAAAAGCCATACCGCGCCGGCCTGTCCCTAGAGTCACGCAAGCCCGCGACGCACGCGACCACGTCAGCCGCGGGCGTTCCGCGACGAAGCAGATCGCGTGTCTCCGGCCGGCCCAGCCGGTGCTGCGCCACGGGCCTCCGCAGACCGCAGAAACTCTCCAGAGGAAACACCACCTCATTACTGCGCAAAGAGGTCGTTACTACGAGGGTCACTCCAAAATAAATGCACACTATTTTTTTTAATCCATCTTTTATTCTATATGTCTGAAAGTTTTACAGTGTGTAGATACATCCTTTAGGAACAATATTTTCATTTCTCCACATAATTTCCATCCCTCTCAACTGCCTTATGCCATCTTGGAACCAGCGCCTGTGCACCCGCACGGTAAAATTCTGGACCAACTTGTTGGAGCCAGGGACAGAGACTCTTGTGACATTATCCTGACTGCCTTGTCCGAGAATTACTTCGAGCAGATAGTTAGAGAACCAACTCGTGAAGCTAACGTTTTAGACCTCATAGCAACAAATAGACCGGAACTTTTCGACTCCGTGAATGTAGAAGAGGGTATCAGTGATCATAAGTCAGTGGTTGCATCAATGGCTACAAGTGTAATAAGAAATGCCAAGAAAGGAAGGAAAATATATTTGCTTAACAAGAGTGATAGGGCACAAATCGCAGAATATCTGAGTGACCACCATCAAACGTTCATTTCTGAGGAAGAGGATGTGGAACAAAAATGGAAAAAATTCAGAAACATCGTCCAGTACGCCTTAGATAAGTTTGTACCGACTAAGGTCAAAAGCGAGGGGAAAGATCCACCGTGGTATAACAATCATGTACGAAAGGTACTACGGAAACAAAGAAAGCTTCATCATAGGTTTAAGAGTAGTCGAATCATAGCTGATAAGGAAAAGCTGAACGAAGCGAAAAAGAGCGTAAAGAGAGCAATGAGAGAAGCATTCAACGAATTCGAACATAAAACATTGGCAAACAATCTAAACAAGAACCCTAAAAAGTTTTGGTCATATGTAAAATCGGTAAGCGGATCTAAATCCCCTATTCAGTCACTCGTTGACCACGATGGCACCGAAACAGAGGACGACCGAAGAAAGGCAGAAATACTGAATTCAGTGTTCCGAAACTGTTTCACTGCGGAAAATCGTAACACGGTCCCTGACTTCAGCCGTCGCACGGACGCCAAAATGGAAAATATTGAAATAAACGATATCGGAATTGAAAAACAACTGCTATCACTTAGTAGCGGAAAAGCATCCGGACCAGACGAGATACCCTTAAGATTCTACAGTGATTATGCTAAAGAGCTTGCCCCCTTTCTATCAGCAATTTATCGTAGATCGCTGGAAGAACGTAAAGTACCTAGCGACTGGAAGAAAGCGCAGGTCGTTCCCATTTTCAAGAAGGGTCATAAATCAGATGCGAATAATTATAGGCCTATTTCGCTTACGTCAATCTGTTGTAGAATAATGGAACATGTTTTGTGTTCTCGTATTATGACGTTCTTAGATAATACAAATCTCCTTCATCATAACCAACATGGATTCCGCAAACAGAGATCATGTGAAACTCAGCTCGCCCTATTTGCCCAAGAAATTCACAGTGCCGTAGACACTGGCGAGCAGATTGATGCCGTATTCCTGGACTTCAGGAAGGCATTTGATACGGTTCCGCACTTACGTTTAGTGAAAAAAATACGAGCTTACGGAATATCGGACCAGGTTTGTGATTGGATTCAGGATTTCCTAGAAGAAAGAACACAACATGTCATTCTTAACGGTTCAAAATCTGCAGATGTAGAGGTAATTTCGGGAGTACCGCAGGGAAGCGTGATAGGACCTTTATTGTTTACAATATACATAAATGACTTAGTTGACAACATCAGTAGCTCTGTGAGGCTATTTGCAGATGACACGGTTGTCTACAAGAAAGTAGCAACATCAGAAGACTCGTACGTACTCCAGGAGGACCTGCAGAGGATTAATGCATGGTGCGACAGCTGGCAGCTTTCCCTAAACGTAGATAAATGTAATATAATGCGCATACATAGGGGCAGAAATCCATTCCAGTACGATTATGCCATAGGTGGTAAATCATTAGAAGCGGTAACGACCGTAAAATACTTAGGAGTTACTATCCGGAGCGATCTGAAGTGGAATGATCACATAAAACAAATAGTGGGAAAAGCAGGCGCCAGGTTGAGATTCATAGGAAGAATTCTAAGAAAATGTGACTCATCGACGAAAGAAGTAGCTTACAAAACGCTTGTTCGTCCGATTCTTGAGTATTGCTCATCAGTATGGGACCCTTACCAGGTTGGATTAATAGAAGAGATAGACATGATCCAGCGAAAAGCAGCGCGATTCGTCATGGGGACATTTAGTCAGCGCGAGAGCGTTACGGAGATGCTGAACAAGCTCCAGTGGCGGACACTTCAAGAAAGGCGTTACGCAATACGGAGAGGTTTATTATCGAAATTACGAGAGAGCACATTCCGGGAAGAGATGGGCAACATATTACTACCGCCCACATATATCTCGCGTAATGATCACAACGAAAAGATCCGAGAAATTAGAGCAAATACGGAGACTTACAAGCAGTCGTTCTTCCCACGCACAATTCGTGAATGGAACAGGGAAGGGGGGATCAGATAGTGGTACAATAAGTACCCTCCGCCACACACCGTAAGGTGGCTCGCGGAGTATAGATGTAGATGTAGATGTTTGACAGCGTGTACAAGGGAGTCATCATCTTCAAACATTGTTCTACGAAGAGTGTCTTTCAGTTTCCCAAATAGATGATAGTCACATGGAGCCAGGTCAGGACTGTAAGGCGGGTGTTTCAGTGTTGTCCATCCGAGTTTTGTGATCGCTTCCATGGTCCATCCTGGGAACCCACCTGGCACAAACCTTTTTTAACGCCAACACTTTCAGTATTCTGCAAACACTTCCTTCCCCTACCCCGCCGTAGTGGCCGAGCGGTCCTAGGCGCTGCAGCCTGGAGCCGCGCGACCGCTACGGTCGCAGGTTCGAATCCTGCCTCGGGCATGGATGTGTGTGATGTCCTTAGGTTAGTTAGGTTTAAGTAGTTCTAAGTTCTAGGGGACTGATGACCTCAGATGTTAAGTCCCATAGTGCTCACAGCCATTTGAACCATTTTCCCCTACCCAACGTAGCGTTACAATTCGTTCACTGTGATGCGTCTGTCAGCAGTCACCAATACGTTTACTCTCTGCACATTTTCTGGAGTATGTGCAGTACGAGGCCTGCCGCTGCGAGGACAATTCTCAATATTGCCGTGCCCGGTTTCATCACGGAACCTGATTGCCCACCGACTAACTGAACTGCGATCGACAGCAGCATCTCCATACACATTTTTCAGCCTCTTGTGGATGTTTCCCACTGTCTCGTTTTCACAGCACAGGAATTCTATGACAGCACGTTGCTTCTGACGAACGTCAAGTGTAGCAGCCATTTTGAAGACATGATGTGACGGCGCCACTCACGGGAACAGGTTGAACTAAGTTTGAAAACAAGCGGGAAGGATGTATCTACACACTGTAAAACTTTCACACATGCAGAATTAAAACTGTATTGTTACAAAAATAGTGTGCATTACTTTTGGAATGACCCTCGGATTACCTAGCATTGCTGGATACTACCATACAAGTCCTGGTTTCCAACAGAAGTAAGAAACAGTACATTTTTACGTCTCTCAAGACACAAACAGTACTTTCACTCCTGAAGAGCGGTGTTTGGGTTCAATTGGACACTCAGCAGAGCGTGAGTCCTGCAAAGGTGTGCTCGGGTCCAAGTGAAAGATCAACAGATTCTGAGTCTCTCACTAAACGGCAAGAGAGTCTCTCGAAACAATGCTCGAGTTCAAGTGAACCCTCAAAGAACTACAGCCCTCCAAAGATGTAAATCCCACAAAGCAGTGCTGGTTCAGTTTCACACTCAAAAGAACATCAGCTCTCGGGTTCAAGTGGATACTGAGCACAATATCAGTTTCACAAAACGTTGCTCAGGTTCAAGCGAACGGTCAGCAGAATGTGGTGCTCTGGTTCAAGTGCAGAGTCAGTAGAATGCGAGTGTCGCAAAGGGCTGCTCAGGTTCAAGCGGACACTCAGTAGTGCGAGAGTCCCACAAAACAAAACTCGGTTTCAACTGCACACTCAACTGTAGGTGAGTCCCACAGAAAAATGCTTGTGTTCAAGTGGTCCCTTAACGCAACGTGAGTCCTAGAAAGTGGTACTCTGGTTCAAGTAGACACTCAACTGAACCTGAGTCTCACGAAGCCGTGTTCGAAGCGCACACTCAGCAGAAAGCGAATCCTGCAAAGTGATGGTCGGATTTAAGTCCGCAACCCCAAAACGCCGATTTGTCAACTGCAGAACGTCAAGCTTATTTTCAAGAGTTCGTACCTCCCGTAGTTCGTACCTCCCGTAAGTTGGGGGGGAGGGGGGGGAGCAGCTTCACAGGAAAAGCAGCGAGCCAGCAGTTTCACAGACAAAGCACAAATTGTCAATAGTAGGACACGAGCCGTTCAAAGTGAAATCCAGTTCGAAATGAGGTCACCAATACTGGACTAGAATGGCGGATGTTGTAGGTCAGCTGACGACAGGCTACAGCGGCCTTTGCAGTACCCTGGCTCCCAGCGATATTCCCTATACTGATCATACCGATATCCTCACCCGGAGGTAGATCATCCTCGTGACTGAGTCAGTGCCTAATGAGGATACATTACTTCGGAAAACCTAAAACGAGATTGTTGACTGGTTTCCGAGACGCTCTACTCCCGACTGAATATCAAGGGGATTAATCATTCAGCCATCTCCATCGGACACTGCGTTTGACTCCCAGTAAGCGCCCGCGTCCGGCCATCCTGATTTAGGTTTTCCGTGATTTCCCTAAATCGCTCCAGGCAAATGCCGGGATGGTTCGTTTGAAAGGGCACGGCCGATTTCCTTCCCTAATCCGATGAGACCGATGACCTCGGTGTTTGGTCTCTTCCCCCAACCAATCCAATCCAATCCCAGTAAGGGGCTTTTTTCCTCCTATCTACATCTACATTGATACTCCGCAAGCCACCCAACGGTGTGTGGCGGAGGGCACTTTACGTGCCACTGTCATTACCTCCCTTTCCTGTTCCAGTCGCGTATGGTTCGCGGGAAGAACGACTGTCTGAAAGTCTCCGTGCGCGCTCTAATCTCTCTAATTTTACATTCGTGATCTCCTCGGGAGGTATAAGTCGGGGGAAGCAATATATTCGATACCTATTTGCGTTTTGAAGACAGTCCGTCCGACGGATGCATAACCAAAGGCTTGCGACCACAATATTTGGCGAAAAATTAAATATATTGAGAAATACAGCAAAACAGCCAATGCCACGCAATTTAATTGAGAATCTTGAGCCCGTAGCAAACCCCAGTACCACACGATCAAATACAGTCGAAACACAGGCACTACCATCTCCTTGGTGTGCTCAGCCATCAGGAGTGCGAGAAGCATGTTGATGGTTGTTCCACTTACCTAAATCTTTCTCGTGGAGATTTGTAGTTTGCAGTGAGGAGTATAATTTAGCTAGTACCCCGTAATGCTTAAGGCCCAACTCGTCTCAGGACGGTATCCCAACGTCTAACAAAACTCACAGCAAACCGTATATCGGCAGGCTGCTCAGTTAAACTCAGGAATACCAATAACGAACCAATAAAATCTTACTGTCTTACTACCGTAAAATTTATAGCATACTACTGATGGCCATAAAAAGGTTATTTTTTCCTCTATGAATGGAAAGAGCAATTGTTTGTATGTCGTTAAAACATGGAGATATTGGCGTAATCCAGGTCGGGAGAAAATTAATAACACCGGTACAGCTATTAATGCTGTCCACTCCGAGATTTATGTCACTGCGTTTCGTCATACCAGATATATTAGCATACGCATCGGCCGGGACATTCGCACACTGTTTGAAGCCGTTTATGTCACGCAAGAAATCGGCGACAGTGACAAATCTGCGCGTACATCATTCCTAAAGCGAACAGTGGTCGGGCGGCTCCATTGGCCGCGGTTTCCGAAAGAGTGTCCAGGAATTACGGCGAAAGCCACATGCTATTGTTATTTTGAACGGGACTAACATTAATCGTGGAATATGTGGTAATTAACGTAATAAAGACAGATCATTATACAAAGCCGCCAATACTTCTTCTCATTTATGTGGCAATAAATCATTCGTTATCCATCCACAGGAGCAGCATTATTGTTAAATTCGTTCATTATTAATGTTTCGGATAATGTAGCACTTGTTTACGGTGAAACTGTGGTACGAAAACAGGAACGGTGCAGCAATTAAATTTTCATTGCATTGCTGAGCGGCGGCACGGGAGCTACAGTCGAAATCCTCTTCATATACTGACCTGAAAGGATGCATATCCTTACAGATCTCAAGGTTTTTTCTCCCAGAAGGATATAAAATAAAACGCTGCTAGCAATCTTCCCGTGTAGTTCCGTAAACAAAATTATTGGTAGGAGGAATAGAAAGAATGAAAATAATTTGTTTTTCGAATATTCCATATCTTTGTAGTGAACAATGTTCAAATTTCAAAACATAATCTACACACTAAGTATTTTCACAGATAAATGCCACTAGGGAGTTACTCATATTTATAGTCATATACTTCTAACCTCCTACTCCACATAGTGCAATGGTACAGGTGCTATAGCAGGTGTAGGGTGAAATAACATCATCAAATGAGCTGAGGACTACGCAGTTAGTGCATCAGAATATGAACTATAGCGATAATGATCTGAAGACTACGAAATCAATGCTTCAAGATATGAATTGTAGCGATTCAGATAAAGATAAATTTAACCAATTGAAATTATACGGTTCTGCAGCCCTTTTCAACTCTCAAATATATATATCATCATCATCATTTAAGACTGATTATGCCTTTCAGCGTTCAGTCTGGAGCATAGTCCCCTTTATAAAATTCCTCCATGATCCCCTATTCCGCGATAACATTGGTGCCTCTTCTGATGTTAAGCCTATTACTTCTAAATAATTCTTAACCGAATCCAGGTACCTTCTCCTTGGTCTGCCCCGACTCCTCCCACCCTCTACTGCTGAACCCATGAGTCTCTTGGGTAACCTTGCTTCTCCCAAGTGTGTAACATGACCCCACCATCTAAGCCTGTTCGCCCTGACTGCTACATCTATAGAGTTCACTCCCAGTTTTTCTTTGATTTCCTCATTGTGGACACCCTCCTGCCACTGTCCCCATCTACTAGTACCTGCAATCATCCTAGCTACTTTCATATCCGTTACCTCAACCTTATTGATAAGGTATCCTGAATCCACCCATCTTTCGCTCCCATACAACGAAGTTGGTCGGAAGATTGAACGGTGCACAGATAACTTAGTCTTGGTACTGACTTCCTTCTTGAAGAAGAGAGTAGATCGTAGCTGAGCACTCACTGCATTAGCTTTGCTACACCTCGCTTCCAGTTCTTTCACTATGTTGCCATCCTGTGAGAATATGCATCCTAAGTTCTTGAAACTGTCCACCTGTTCTAACTTTGTTCCTCCTATTTGGCTCTCAATCCGTTTATATCTCTTTCCCACTGACGTTACTTTCGTTTTGGAGATGCTAATCTTCATACCACAGTCCTTAAATTTCTGATCTAGCTTTGAAATATTACTTTGCAAACTTTCAATCGAATCTGCCATCACAACTAAGTCATCCGCATATGCAAGACTGCTTATTTTGTGTTCACACATCTTAATCTCACCCAGCCAGTCTATTGTTTTCAACATATGACCCATATATAATATGAACAACAGTGGAGACAGGTTGCAGCCTTGTCTTACCCCTGAAACTACTCTGAACCATGAACTCAATTTACCGTCAACTCTAACTGCTGCCTGACTATCCATGTAAAGACCTTTAATTGCTTGCAAAAGTTTGCCTCCTATTCCATAATATCGTATAACAGACAATAACTTCCTCCTAGGAACCCGGTCATATGCCTTTTCTAGATCTATAAAGCATAGATACAAATCCCTGTTCCATTCATAACACTTCTCCATTATTTGCCGTAAGCTAAAGATCTGGTCCTGACAACCTCTAAGAGGCCTAAACCCACACTGATTTTCATTCAATTTGTCCTCAACTAATACTCGCACTTTCCTTTCAGCAATACTTGAGAAGATTTTACCCACAACGCTGATTAAAGAGATACCTCTGTAGTTGTTACAATCTTTTCTGTTTCCATGTTTAAAGATTGGTGTGATTACTGCTTTTGTCCAGTCTGATGGAACCTGTCCCGACTCCCAGGCCATTTCATTTATCCTGTGTAGCCATTTAAGACCTGACATTCCACTGTATTTGATGAGTTCCGACTTAATTTCATCCACCTCAGCTGCTTTATTGCACTGCAATCTATTGACCATTTTCACCACTTCCTCAAATGTGATCCTATTTCCATCCTCATTCCTATCCCATTGTACATCGAAATCTGAAACATTACTGATCGTATTTTCGCCTACATTGAGCAACTCTTCAAAATATTCCCTCCATCTGCCCAAGGAATCCACAGGATTCACAAGCAGTTTTCCTGACCTGTCCAAAATACTTGTCATTTCCTTCTTACCTCCCTTTCGAAGACTGCTAATTACGCTCCAGAATGGTTTTCCAGCAGCTTGACCCAAAGTCTCCAACCTGTTTCCAAAGTCTTCCCAAGATTTCTTCTTGGATGCTGCAATTATCTGTTTGGCTTTGTTTCTTTCTTCAACATAACTTTCTCTGTCTACCTGAGTTCTAGTATGTAGCCACTTTTGATACGCCTTCTTTTTCCTTTTACAGGCTGCCTTGACTGTGTCATTCCACCAACCTGTTTGCTTCATCCTACCTTTACACACTACTGTTCCAAGACATTCTTTAGCCACTTCTAGTACTGTGTCCCTGTACCTCGTCCATTCCTTTTCCAATGACTGTTATTGACTACATTCAACTAACTGGTACCTTTCTGAGATCATTGTTATGTACTTGTGCCTGATTTCCTTATCCTGAAGTTTCTCCACTCTTATCCTCCTCCATATGGACCTCACCTCCTGCACTTTCGGCCTCACAATACCAATTTCGCTGCAGATTAAATAATGATCAGTGTCATCAAAGAATCCCCTGAATACACGTGTGTCCCTCACAGCCTTCCTGAATTCCTAATCTGTCATTATATAGTCAATGACAGATCTGGTTCCCCTGCCTTCCCAAGTATACCGGTGAATGTTCTTATGTTTAAAAAAGGAGTTTGTGATTACTAAGCCCATACTGGCACAGAAATCCAAGAGTTGTTTCCTGTTCCTGTTGGCCTCCATATCATCTCCAAATTTACCCATAACCTTTTCATACCCTTCTGTTCGATTTCCAATCCTGGCATTAAAATCACCCATGAGCAGAACACTGTCCTTGTCCTTTACTCTAACACCTACATCACTGACTGCATCATAAAAACTATCCATCTTATCTTGATCTGTCCCTTCACAATGCGAATATACTGACACAATCCTAATTTTCTTGCTAGACACTGTCAAATCTATCCACATCAGTCGTTCGTTTACATACCTTATTGCAACTACGCTGGGTTCCATTTCTTTCCTGATGTAAAGCCCTACACCCCATTGTGCTATTCCTGCTTTGACTCCTGACAGGTAGACCTTGTATTCTCCCACTTCCTCTTCTTTCTCACCCCTTACCCGAATGTCTCTAACAGCTAAAACATCCAGCCCCATCTTACTTGCAGCCTCTGCCAGCTCTACCTTCTTCCCAGAGTAGCCCCCATTGATATTAATAGCTCCCCATCTCATTACCATTTGTTTGCCGAGTCGTATCTTAGGAGTCCCTGGTTTGTCAGTTAGAGGTGGGACTCCGTCACCTCCAAAGGTCCGAGGCATTTTGCTCTGATTGTTGCCAGCATCATATTTAAAGTACCAGGAAAGCAGGTTGCTAGCCTTACTTGCCGCTAGTCCCATTGAGTTTTACCCCTAACGGTTGAGGGACTAAACCGGTGGATTTGGTAGTCTTTGCCGTATGAGCACAAAGGCGACCACAACTCAATGTCCGAGATGCCCAGCCTTATTCCAAAGTAACTGGTATCCCGACTGTCGGGACCACTTACTTGGCCACTCACGCATATATATATATATATATATATATATATATATATATATATATATATATATATATATATATATATGGTTCATGGTGTGGGTTCCTGTAGTCATGTCCTAGTTCACGAACCACGGGCAACGTATGAGTGGCCAAGTAAGTGGTCCCAACAGTATATATTAGACTGAAACGACCAATGAAAATTTGTACCAAGGCCGGGACTCAAACCTAGGACCCCTGCTCACTCAGCAGATGCACATAACCACTACTCCAGCCTGGCATAGAGGATTGCTCAACTGCATAGACTACCCTAGCGTGCCCCATTCCTCAATCCAAATTTCCATTCACACCTAAGCCCACTTTTCCAGTACAACTGGAGACCCTCTGCAGTGCTGTTCGAGTTTAAGGGGAACACCAATGGGCTGAGACCTGAATGGGGATTCGGATTGAGTAGGGAGGTGCGTTAGGGCAGTGCGTGCCCTTGTGCAAAGCCACTGTGCCAGAGCCGGCCGCGGTGGTCTCGCGGTTCTAGGCGCTCAGTCCGGAACCGCGCGACTGCTACGGTCGTAGGTTCGAATCCTGCCTCGGGCATGGATGTGTGTGGTGTCCTTAGGTTGGTTAGGTTTAAATAGTTCTAAGTTCTAGGGGACTGATGACCATAGATGTTAAGTCCCATAGTGCTCAGAGCCAGCCACTGTGCCAGGGTGGCGTAGTGGTTAGCGCATTTGCCTAGTGAGCACTCCACATCATTTGGCAGGCCCGGGTTCGAATCCCGACCCTGGTACAAATTTTCATTGGTCGCTTCAGTCTATATATATATAAATCATAGATGTTTGAGAGCTTGAAAAATACAGGTTTTATATAAGCATGCAAATTTTATATGCTGATCATGTCACACAAATAACGGTACAAGTTTCGGTATGGTGTTACCTGGACTAAAAGGAAGAGAAACTTCGAATGAAGATCCACCCTTGAAACTTCCTGGCAGATTAAAACTGTGTGCCAGACCGAGACTCGAGACCTTTGCCTTTCGTGGGCAAGTGCTCTACCATCTGAGCTACCCAAGTACGACTCACGACCCGTCCTCACAGCTTCAATTCTGCCAGTACCTCGTCTCCTACCTTCCAAACTTAATAGAAGCTCTTCTGCTAACCTTGCAGAATTATCACTCCTGGAAGAAAGGATATTGCGGAGACATGGCTTAGCCATAGCCTGGGGGATGTTTCCAGAATGAGCTGTGAGGACAGGTCGTGCTTAGGTAGCTTAGATGGTAGAGCACTTGCCCGCAAAGGGCAAAGGTCCCGAGTTCGAGTCTTGGTCCTGCACACAGTTTTAATCTGCCAGGAAGTTTCATATCAGCGCACACTCCGCTGCAGAGTGAAAATATCATTCTCGTAGATCCACCCTTGACATGGCTGAATAATGCGATTATAGAGTGTCTACTTGGAATGCATTCCACCCACATTAAATAGAGCTTCACGACGGCGCTGTATTGATTACTTTATTATTTTTAGTGTCCTAAGAGGAATGTTAACTGTAATCATTCAAATTATACCTTAGAGGAGCTTAAAGCAAACACCTACTATGTTATCGCAAAGGAAATGCTGTGGCGGCCCGTCACGCTTGTACTGCGTTGTGTCATATAGTTTATGGTTCAAACAGACAGCACGGATTACGTATGTCGATCACACTGCGTACATTCTCAGTGATGTACGAATTCTGCCTCAGGCGAGAGCGGTGGAATCGGTACAACTGTGCTCATTGACATTGCTCTCCCTAGTTATCGTCACTACTAGCTTGATACCTGCCCGCTCGCTTCTTGGCAACAATTTCGTCGCACATTCCATCGTCGCGACATATCTACGTTAAAGGGCTGCCACGTACTCGTAAAATACGAGGATTTGGAACATATGTATTTACATATTTTTCTTCTCCCCTTGACCCCAGAAACGCCCAAAACTTTTATTATTTACTCCAACCACCAAGGCAGTCCTACATCGTGTGTGTATGTGTGAGCGCGTACAGAACTCGCAATACCGCCTTCGGACAGAGTCGAAGCGGCTGCTGACGAGTCCTCAATGTATTCATCTGTCTTCCACTTGCTAAAATTTCTTTACACCGAAATTACGAACCTATCAGTTTTTTTAACACCATAGACTGATGAGCCACAACATTATGACCACCTATTTAATAGTGTGTTGGTCCACCGGTGGAACGCAAAATGTAAGGATTCGCTGTGGCACGGATTCGACAAGCCTTTCATAAGTGTCTGGAGGTAAATGGAAACAGTCGTTTATGCACAGGTTACCCAGTTCCCTTAACTTACGGACCTGAGGTTTGTGGGCGTGGAGTTGGCACCGTCCTAGATGTATAGTCCACAATTGTCATGATGCCTCTGGTTACTACAAAAAGTCCGATGGAAGCCCAAGTGAATGTTTCCAATCGCATAACACTCCCGCCACCAGCCTCTGCCCGTGGCACGATGCATGTTTCGAGAAGATATTCGTCCAGAAGATAGCTTGCCCGACACGATTCTGTACCTTCTGTAACAAGAAACTTGATTCAGCTGGCCACACGACACGTTCCCGTTGATCCACTCTGAATCTTGATGGCCCCGCTTCCAGCGCAATTGTAATTGAAGATGTCATGCGTCAACATGGGAACGCTTTAGGGGTCACTGGCTGCGGAGCCCAACGTTCAACTATGTGGTCTGAAAAGTGTGCTCAGACAAACTTGAGCCTGAACCACCATACTACTCTGCTTTTGTATGTACATCCTTTTGCATGGAGGTCTTGGGGACCCCGACCATTCATTATCGTAAGAAAATGAAACGCCTACAGCCGTCCTTATAATCTTATTTATTGTGTAGCTACCAATTTCGGCGCCTCAATGCGCCATCTTCAGTCTTTAGTTGATGCTGAAGGGGTTATTACGATCCATATATACGCTGCGTCAGTGGCCAACATAACTGGCTTAGACAGACTATCTGTAACTGTGATGTCAGCACTCCAACCACCAAGGCAGTCCTACATCGTGAAAGCACTGTCGTATCATCATTAGGATTTCTTCTTTGTCTCTATTTCATTATATATTAGTTTACTGTCTGTTGTCGTGGCACTTTTTCCTACAGACTACTTAGTAATATTTCCTGGAAAACGAACTCGGGTGATAGTAGAAGATTTTGTGTTCATCTGGGAACTAAGTCGCAAATTTCCAAATATTTTAGCCTGTTCCTAAAATTATCACCTACTGACAGGCAACTTACGTACTTAATAGGATCGATACGGATATCCGAACGACTGACAAACAAAATATGTAGGTCCATCTAAGTACCTGAAATTACAGTTAAGAACAACTTAAATTGAAACCATCACGTAGCAAATGTTGTGGGGAAGATGAACCGAAGACTGCGTTATATTGACAGAACACATAAAAGATGCGTCGAATCTACTAAGCCTGCCAACACATGACTTGTTCTTACTCTTCTGGAAGACTGCTACACGATATGGGGTCCTTACCAGACGGTGTTGATGAAGGACATCGAAGAAATTCAAAGCAGGCCAGGTCGTATTGTGCTAGAGTTGGGGTGGCAAACATTGAAACAAAGACATTGTTCGTTGTGGCGAGACCTCAATATCACTCAGACCGTTCACAGCCATGTGTCATGTGTGGACGAGAAATGTCCTGTTGAAAAATGTCACCACGATACTGTCACGTGAATGGTAACATATGATGGCGCAGTACCATGTTGCAGTCAAAGTTCTTTCAATGACTACCAGCAGTGACCGTCATACCCACTGGCTCCCAACACCATGACGCCAGGAGTAACACCTCTGTGCCTCTCAAATGGTTCAAATGGCTCTAAGCACTATAAGACTTGACATCAGAGGTCATCAGTCCCCTAGACTTAGAACTACTTAAACCTAACTAACCTAAAGACATCACACAGATCCATGCCCGAGGCAGAATTCGATGATGATGATGATGATGATGATGTTTGGTTTGTGGGGCGCTCAACTGCGCTGTTATCAGCGCCCGTACAAATTCCCAATCTTTGCTCAGTCCAAACTCGCCACTTTTAGGAATGATGACGATATGATTAGGACAACACAAACACCCAGTCATCTCGAGGCAGATGAGCATGATTCGAACCTGCGACCGTAGCAGCAGCGCGTTTCCGGACTGAAGCGCCTAGAACCGCTCGACCACAGCGGCCGGCTCTCTGCCTCTCCAAAACACTAGAAGAACGGGACATCTTACCAGGTCACCGCTAACCTCGCTGAGAATGGTCATCCGAGGCAGTGCAGAACCGCAGTCCATCACTGAATACAATGTGACACAGTCCATGTTTCCTGGCTATAAAACAAATGCAGCTATTTGTGTTATGGTGTTAGGGCAGCCTACGCATCGGATGGTAATTCCCTATTCCCGGCGCTGTTGGTCAAAGTCCACATATACGGTATGAGTCAGAATGATGCAGGGAGTCCATTATTTGTCCCGGTCGCAGGCGGAGAAAATGAAATTATATGGTTCCAGAGACCTTTTCAAGTCTTATTTTAACTATATATGGCTTCCCGGCCATTGACCTTCCTGTGTGCGAACGCACACGCTATACCCGAACTCGTACGACACTTGGTAGATTAATCTGCCATGAATAATGAGTGTGATGGGCAAACATCTATTAGGCACACTATGAATGTAGTGGTGTGGACATGTTGGGAATGTGGGTCTCACGGGGAGCGTGCAAAGGATAAGTCCCTGCAGGCGCACTATCATTTGTGCTCTCGGTGGCACAGATGGATAGAGCGTCTGCCATGTATGCAGGAGATTCCGGGTTCGAGTCCTGGTCGGGGCACACATTTTCAACATGTCCCCAATGAAGTATATCAATTCCTCTTTGCAGCTAGGGTGTCCATTTAATTATCATTTCATTAATGCACTATGGTGGACGTTCTACTTGTCACAGAGAATTGCAATTCTAATCATTTACATCTCTCCCGATGATGTGTACGTGTTCGAAATTACGATGACATCGGATCATGAGTGCTGCGTGCTGCACTTTTTTTTATCAGGCAGTCTAACATACACTGAGGTGACAGAAGTCGTTGGATACCTCCTATTATCGATTCGGACCTCTTTTGCCCGGCACAGTGCAGCAGCTCCACGTGGCATGGACTCAACGAGTTGCTGGAAGTCGCCTGCAGAAATAATGACGCATGCTGCGTCTGTGGCTGTCCATAACTGCGAAAATGGTGCCGTTGCAGGAGCTCGTGCACGAACTGAGCTCTCGATTATGTCCCGTAAATGTTCGATGGGAGTCACGTCGGGTGATCTGTGTGGCCAAATGATTCGCTAGAAATCTCCAGAATGCTCTTCAAACCAATGGTTGTGGCCCAGTGACATCGTTGACTGGGAACATGAAGACCATAAATGCAAATGGTGTCGGAGTAGCTGAACGTCAAAGTGCCCAGACCATTTCATGTAGCCGGCCGGAGTGGCCGAGAGGTACTAGGCGCTACAGTCTGGAACCGCGCGATCACTGCGGTCGCAGGTTCGAATCCTGCGTCGGGCATGGATGTGTGTGATGTCCTTAGGTTAGTTAGTTTTAAGTAATTCTGAGTTCTAGGGGACTGATGACCTTAGCAGTTAAGTTCCATAGTGCTCAGAGCCATTTGAAGCCATTCCATGTAAGTCGGTCGTTGTGGCCGAGCGGTTCTAGGCGCTTCAGTCCGGAACCGCGCTGCTGCTACGGTCACAGGTTCGAATCCTGCCTCGGGCATGGATGTGTGTGATGTCCTTAGGTTAGTTAGGTTTAAGTAGTTCTAAGTTCTAGGGGACTGATGACCTCAGATGTTAAGTCCCATAGTGCTCAGAGTCATTTGATCCAGTTCACGTAAGCATAGTCCTTACCTCTGTGGAGCCACTACCAGCTTGCACAGTGCCTTGTTGACAGCTTGCGCTATGGCTTAGAAAGGTCTGCGCCCCACTCGAACCCTACAATCAGCTCTTAGCTACTTAAATCGAGAGTCATCTGATCAGGCCAATGTTTTCCAATCGTCTAGAGTCCAACCGACAAGGTCACGAGCCCACGAGAGGCACTGCACATGCTGTCGTGCTGTTAACGAGGACACTCGCGTCGATCGTCTGCTACCACAGTCCATTAACGCCAAATTTCGCCGAATCCTAATGGATACGTTCTTCATAAGTCGCCCACTGATTTCTGCGCTTATATCATGCACTGTTGCTTGACTGTCAGCACTGACAACTCTAAGCAAACACTACTGCTCTCTGTCTGTAAGTGAAGGCCGTCGGCCACTGCGTTGTCCGTGGTGGGAGATAATGCCTAAAATTTGGTATTCTCAACACACACTATGGCTCAACACACACTATGGCTGTCGGAATACCGAATTCCCAAACGATTTCCGAAATGGAATTCCCATGCGTCTATCTCCAACCACCATTTCGCATTCAGTGACTGCTACCGAGCGAGGCGGCGCAGTGGCTAGCACACTGCACTCGCGTTCGGGAGGATGACGACGGTTCAAATCCGGATGCGGCCGTCCTGCTTTAGGTTTTCCGTTATTACCCTAAATCACTTGAGACAAATGCCGGGATCGTTTCTTTGAAAGGCGACGGCCGACTTCCATCTCCATCCTTCCCTAACCCGACGGGACCGATGACCTGGCTGTGCGGTCCCCTCCCCCAAATCAACCAACCAAAGTCAGCTAGTTCCCGTCGTGCGGCCATAAACACGTCGGAAATCTGTTCACGTGCATCCCCTGGGTACAAATGACAACTTAGCTAATGCACTGTCCTTTTGTACCTTGTGTACGCGGCACTACCGCCTTCTACAGTACTGGCCATTAAAACTGCTGCACCACGAAGATGTGCTACACACGCGAAATTTAACAGACAGCAAGAGGATGCTGTGATATGTAAATGATTAGCTTTTCAGAGAATTCACACAAGGCTGGCGCCGGTGGCGACACCAACAACGTACTGACGTGAGGAAAGTTTCCAACCGATTTCTCATACACAAACAGCTGTTGACCGGCGTTGCCTGCTGAAACGTTGTTGTTATGCCGCGTGTAAGGAGAAGAAATGCGTACCATCACGTTTCCGACTTTGATAAAGGTCGGATTGTAGCCTATGGCGATTGCGGTTTATCGTATCGCGACAGTGCTGCTCGCGTTGGTCGAGATCCAATGACTGTTAACAGAATATGGAATCAGTGGGTTCAGGAGGGTAATACGGAACGCCGTGCTGGATCCCAACGGCCTCGTATCACTAGCAGTCGAGATGACAGGCGTCTTATCCGCATGGCTGTAACGGATCGCGCAGCCACTTCTCGATCCCTGACTCAACAGATGGGGACGCATGCAAGACGACAACCATCTGCACGAAAAGTTCGACGACGTTTGCAGCAGGATGGACAATCAGCTCGGAGATCATGGCTGCGGTTACCCTTAACGCTGCCTCACAGACAGGAGCGCCTGCGATGGTGTACTCAACGACGAACCTGGGTGCACGATACGCAAAACGTCATTTTTCGAATGAATCCAGGTTCAGTTTACAGCACTATGATGGTCGCATCCGTGTTTGGCGACATCGCATTGAACGCACATTAGAAGCGTGTATTCGTCATCGCCATACTGGCGTATCACCTGGCGTGATGGTATGGGGTGTCGTTGGTTACACGTCTCGGTCACCTCTTGTTCGCACTGACGGCACTTTGAACAGTGGACGTTACATTTCAGATGTGTTACGCCCCGTGGCTCTACCCATCACTCGATCCCTGCGAAACCCTACATTTCAGCAGGATAATGCACGACCACATGTTGGAGGCCCTATACGGGCCTTTCTGGATACAGAAAGTGTTCGACTGCTGCCCTGGCCAGCACATTCTCCAGATCTCTCACCAACTGAAAATGTCTGGTCAATGGTGGCGGAGCAACTGGCTCGTCACAATACGCCAGTCACTACTCTTGATGAACAGTCGTATCGTGTTGAAGCTGCATGGTCACCTGTACCTGTACACGCCATCCAAGCTCTGTTTGACTCAATGCCCAGGCTTATCAAGGCCTTTATTACGGCCAGAGGTGGCTGTTCTGGGTACTGATTTCTCATGATCTATGTAACCGAATTGCGTGAAAATGTAATCTCATGTCTGTTCTAGTATAATATATGTGTCCAATGAATACCCGTTTATCATCTGCATTTCTTCTTGGGGTAGCAATTTTAATGGCCAGTAGTGCATACGTGTGCATATTGCTGTCCCTAGACTTTTGTCATCTCAGTGCAAAGATTGTCAGAAGTATTTGGCGCCGTTGCTGGTGTGCGGTGTCACGGGAACTCAGGAACGGTGGACACCGGACAGCGCAGCACACAGTAGCCGACCTTTAGGACTGATGACCGCCGCGACGCTTCCGGTGTCAGCGCGGGTAGCTTCCGCGTGACGGGTGCTGTCAGCCGGCCACGCACCTCCGCGGCGACCGCGAGATGTATGGCTTCACATCCACGCCCCGCCCCACTACCAACTGCGCCCCCCCGCAGGAAGCCCGCGTGCTCCGCGGGTGCGACACCCGCCAGAGCCTCGGATTTACGTATGTGCCCGGAAACCGCACGCTCTGCGCCTCTCCCCGGGGCGACAAATCACAATTATTAACTCTGCGGTCCTCTGCACCGCGACGCCGAACCGTAATGCGCCTCCGCAGTGTGCCGCACTCTGCTTTGCGCCTCCTTCCTGTGTGTGTGTACGTGTGAGATTGAGTGTGTGCGAGCGACGCTCATAGACCGCCGGCAGCGCGCATCCGGCAGGTTCCCGTGCTGTAACGAGGTTTCCCGACGCCGCTGCCGGCTTTAATTTTTTCCCCCCCAGCCCCCCCCCCCCCCCGCCCACTCCTCCTCCACCGCTGCGCCATTCCGTACTACCGGCACACCCTCATCGTGCCACCATTTTTTTTTTTTTTCCGGATGCGTCAGTAACAGAATTTTTTTGTGCCAGACCACGATACATATAGAGATAAAAAATTGTTATATAATTCTGATAGCTTGGACATTCGTCAATTAAAAAAAACGGCGCAGTAGGAACCGTGGGTTACTGGACATGCTTTTCGTGTGCAGGAATTAATAAAGCAGTCATTTCTGCTTCGGGAAATGGTTTCCGGCGCCAGGTATAAGTTCAGGAGCCATCAACATCAAACGAATTTTGCGTCGGTACTTGGCTAACATTGTTAAATAGGAAACACTGTTCTAATCTGCTGCAAAATTATACCTATTTGGTTGTACCGGCCGGATTGGCCGAGCGGTTAAAGGCGCTACAGTCTGGAACCGCACGACCGCTACGGTCGCAGGTTCGAATCCTGCCTCGGGCATGGATGTGTGTGATGTCCTTAGGTTAGTTAGGTTTAAGTAGTTCTAAGTTCTAGGGGACTTATGACCACAGCAGTTGAGTCCCATAGTGCTCAGAGCCATACTTATTTGGTCACGAACCATATTCGGCTGCTTAGGCTATCGTAAAGTGACAACTGAATATTGCAAACACGTACGACTTACGCGGTTATTTTTTATACAGAAGATAAAACAAAAGTAACAAAATGATGATATGCAGAGTGCTTCTACTAGCGAAATTATCACATGCCACGCAGAGATTCACTATGTGATCGAAAATATCTGGACTCCCCTTTGTAAAGCGTAAATTACCATTAGATATCACGAGAGCCGGACCCACCAGTATAAAAGGAGGAGGCGAGGAGGATTTTGTTGTCCGTCGAGAAGAAGTAACAGCGGAATGAGTCGGTCAGAAGACTTCCGTGACTTCGAACGTAGACTGGTCAATGGATGCGACACGATAACAAATCCAGCAGAAACATTTCATCCCTTCTAAAGCTACCAAAGTGATCATTAAGTGGAAACGCGAAGGAGCGGCCAAAATTAAACCATAACCAGGTAGACTTCACGTACCGACGGACAGGGACCGTCGAGGATCGCAGATCGCGGTTGTAAAATATCATATGAAATCAGCATAAGGAATCACTCGTGACTTCCAAATTGTTATTAGCAATCCGGGTAACACTATGACTGTGAGTAAGGAGTTAAAATGAATGGGGTACATGGTCGTGCAGCTCATCATAAGCCACACGTTTCTCAGTCAGTGCTAAGCGATGGAACTGGACAGTGAATGGCCGCAACCTAGTGATTCGGTATGATGGTTCACGCTCTACGCCGTGGCAATCCGGTGGAAGGTTTGGATTTGGTGAATGCCTGGAGGAAGGTATCTGCAATCATGTGTAGAGTCAGCGGTGAAGTATGGAAGAGGTGGTGTTACGGTATGGGAGGTTATTTCCATGGTTAGGTTTGTGGCCTCCTTACGACACTTAAGAAAACGCTGTGTGTGGAAATATTACGTACTAGAGGAACAGTTCGGAGATGATGATTCTATCAGTATAACAATGCACCCTGTCGTAAAGAAGCGTCTGTGAGGTAATGATTTGTGGACAGTAACATTCCTGAAATGTCCTGGTCTGTTCGGACCCCTGGCCTGAAGACAGCGGCAAACCTTTGGGGCGGATGAGAACGTGGGCTTGGCTCCAGACCCCAGCGCCCAACATCAGTATCGTCTCCAGTTTTGGCTCTTGACGAAGAATAGGCTATCATTCCTTCACAGACGTTCATACATCTCATTGCAAGTGTCCCCAGCAGTGCTCAAACAGTTGGAGATGAAGGTTGACACAGCCCATATTAGTATCCAGTCGTGACTCTTGACGAAAAAAAGGCTATCATTCCTTCACAGACGTTCATACATCTCATGGAAAATGTCCCCAACAGAGCTCAAGCAGTTGGAGGTGAAGGGTAACACACCCCATACTAATGTCCATTAATATGTGGACACTACTCTCCAGCATCACCAGTCTCCAATTCTGGATCTTGACGAATAAGAGGCTATAATTCCTTCACAGATCATCATACATCTCACTGCAAGTGTCCCCACCAGAGCTCAAGCAGTTGGAAGTGAAGGGTGACACAACCCATACTAATCTCCTTTAATATGTGGACACTAGAGTCTCCAACATCACTACAATCTCCAATTTTGGCTCTTGAGAAAGAATAGGCTATCATTCTTTCACGGACATTCATGCATCTCATTACAAGTGTCCCCATCAGAGCTTAAGCAGTTGGAGGCGAAGGGTGACACAGCCCATTTTAATGTCCACTGATATGTGTCCGAATGCTTTTTATCAGACAATTTAGATGTTTACATTTAACTAATATGACAAGCATCGTTTTTATGTGTATATCGATACATTTAACAGCAGATAACGAAATAGAGTTTACAATGGCAGTATAATACTGGCATTACTAAATCTTAATTTAGCAGAAGGAAAAAAGGCAACTGAGTTTCGTCACTTAATACTAACATGGAATTCGTTCTCATATGTTCATTGAACTCCAGTATTTTCTGCTTGTCTTAACAGTTTGTAAAATTACACAATCTGCATCATATGGGTGCTTTTCTGTTGGAAGATGTTCGGCAGAGATTATTCTCATGCTCAGATAACCCAATTCCCACAGCTCTGCCCTGCCGACCCACATATATTTTTCCACAGTACCTGCATATTATTTTATCTAGACCACTCTATGCCGAAGGTTGCAATTTGGTCTTACTACTGAGTAAAAAAATTTATATGGTACTGCTTTTAAAAACGCAATTCTGTGGTTCTGACACTTTAACAGCACAGCACAGTGAATTGGATTGCTGGCGAGTGTTTTACGCCATTTATATTCGTAAAATTTATACGCATAAAAAGTATTATATATCAAAGCTCTGTCTTCATCTCACTTACGACCACTTAAGTCAATGTGAGAGTTTATTAACAGATAAAACATGTATCATCCCATATTATGTTATAAATAAATATTTCCATCCTATCCTACTTCCCATTACAATCATAGCACTATTTAGTAACCTGTATGATTTCGAAAAGATTTTACGATATAAAGCTTATAAGTTGTATCATTGGTGTGTACTGTCTTTGCTACGTGCACAGGCAGTATCTTTAGTAAATGTATTTTCACGCCAACCGACTTAGCTCCACATGTTGTCAGTGCACCATGGTAACATCGACATTCAGTATATATGTAACAACATATTACGATGCAATAAGTGTCGGACACATCGGATCTTGTGGGACTGTCACAGTTAAAAGGCTGCACTTTGACGACGACAAGTACTCATGTCAGTTAGTTTTATATTCTGACAGAATGTAAGTAATGTACATTTATCTCCAATTTCTATAATTGAGCTACTTTCTTAATGAAATGTTTGCTTAATTATGTATAGCCGAGCGGGATTAGCCGAGCGGTCTGAGGCACTGCAGTCATGGACTCTGCGGCTGGTCCTGGCGGAGGTTCGAGCCTCCCTCGGGCATGGGAGTGTGTGTTTGTCCTTAGGATAATTTAGGTTAAGTAGTGTGTAAGCTTAGGGACTGATGACCTTAGCAGTTAAGTCCCATAACATTTCACACGCATTTGAACAATTATGTATATACACCCTGTGCTTCACTTTTGTATTTTTGTGTTTAGGTAACTTTGCAGTGTTACTTGTAATAGTAACAATAAATATTTTATACAGTCAACAGCGACTATGATGTCTTTTAAGATATATTATATGACTGTCAATCCCAACCATGAGAAGTTAATTAAATACCAGTTGTAGTTCTCTCTCCAAACTTCCCTTAGTGCTGAAACATAATTTCAAAAAGCCTTTCATCCCGTATTTCACGCCCCGCCCCCCCCATAGGAATGGAATTTCGGACAATCCCTTCCTAAACGATACCTACAATATAAGATACATACCCTCTCCGAACTTCAAGTTTCTATCCTTGACGGTTTGGGCTGAGCGATGATGTGTCAGTGAACCAGTCTGACCCTATCTCAGGGTTGAATTCCCAAAAACCGAGAACGCCAAAGAAATATTTCAAACATTTAGCTTTAAAACTGCTTCCGCAATGACATATTTTCATAAAACCTTTCATCCGCTTAGGGGCTCAATTTTCAAAAACACTGAATAACGTATTTTTTTATTTGTAACCGAGAAGTCAAATGCCAATGTTCATAGATGTAAAACTTCCTGGCTGATTAAAATTGTGTGCCGTCCGAGACTCGAACCCGGGACCTTTGCCTTTCTTCCACGAGTGCTGGTTCTGCAAGATTCGCAGGAGAGCTTCTGAGAAGTTTGGAAAGTAGGAGATAAGGTACTGGCGGAAGTAAAGCTGTGAGGATGGGGCGTTAGTCGTGCTTGGGTAGCTCAGTTGGTAGAGCACTTGCCCGCGAAAGGCAAAGGTCTCGGGTTCGAGACTCGGTCCAGCACACAGTTTTAATCTGCCAGGAAGTTTCATATCAGCGCACACTCCGCTGCAGAGTGAAAATCTCAAATCAAAGTTCAAATGACTTTGAGCACTATGGGACTTAACTGCTGAGGTCATCAGTCCCCTAGAACTCAGAAGTACCTAAACTTAACTAACCTAAGGACATCACACACATCCATGCCCGAGGCAGGATTCGAACCCGCGACCGTAGCGGTCGCGCGGTTCTAGACTGTAGCGCCTAGAACCGCTCGGCCACTCCGGCCGGCGTGAAAATCTCATTCTGGGTTCATAGAAGTAGCTTTAAAATTGCTTAATTAGTTCCTTAATAATGATATATTTTCAAAAACATTTTCACTTTCTATTTCATCCCCATAGCGTTAAATTTCCAAAAATGCTGAAACACTTATTTCTTTATTTCTGACCGCGATACCAAATACCGATTTTCGTAGGTCTAGCTTCAAAATTGCCTTAAAAGTGACAGTTTAAAAAAAATTCATCCCCTATTTCACCCCCTTAGTGTTGTAATTTCGAAAAATCCCTTCTTAAATGACGCATGCAGTGTTAAGGTTTGGTAGGGTTGTTTGGGGGAACAGACCAGACAGCGAGGCCATCGGTCTCATCGGATTAGGGAAGGACGGGGAAGGAACTCGGCCGTACCCTTTCAAAGGAACCGTCCCTGCATTTGCCTGGAGCGACTAAGGGAAATCACGGAAAACCTAAATCAAAGTGGCCGGACGCGGGATTGAACCGTCGTCCTCCCGAATGCGAGTCCAGTGTGCTAACCACTGCGCCACCTCGCTCGGTGCTGTGTTAAGGTCCACAGTTCACCAGATTTCAAGTTTCCATTCGTAGCGGTTTTGCCTGAGCGTTGATCAGTCCAGTCAGTCAGGTCATTGCCTTTATTTATTGTGTGTGTGGGTGTGTGTGTGTGTGTGTGTGTGTGTGTGTGTGTGTGTGTGTGTGTGTGTAGTTACGTGTTTTAGCTCCACACTCAAATACAGGAGGACCTATTGACCATCCGCCTCAGGACAGATGATGTGTTGCTTTGAGACTCAGGTCGCCTTGTTGTTGTGTTGCAGGACTGCCGAGCATGCGCGACAGCTTCACGCACCCGGTGCACGTGTACGAGGGCGACGACGCGCTCATCACGTGCGTGGTGCGCGACGTGGGCGACAACACGGTCATGTGGAAGAAGGAGGACCGCGAGCGCCACAGCCGGCGCGTGCTCACCGCGGGCGACGCGCGCGTCACCGGCGACCGCCGCTTCGACGTCCTGCACGACGGAGGTGCGTACGTGCAGATGTCGCCACTCGCTCCGCAACTGTCTCACACTAAATACGTTTTCTTACCGGCGGCACGCCCTCGTAACATTCAGTTCCAATTGCAGAAATAGTGAATCTTTCCTAACCACAACAGACTTTACATTTTTCTGAAGTCTATAGCCAGTAGTTGTTAAGTATTTTATCAAATGTATGACACGCACCCATCTGTCATTAGTACTCGATTCCGTTAAAAATCATTGTCACAGCATAAAACTTCATACACAAGGGGCTGCAAAATACTAACGCGAATTCTTTACAGACGAATGGAAAAACTGGTAGAAGCCGACCTCGGGGAAGATCATTTTCGATTCCGTAGAAATACTGGAACACGTGAGGCAATACTGACCCTACGACTTATCTTACAAGATAGATTAAGGAAAGGCAAACCTGCCTTTCTAGCATTTGTAGACTTAAAGAAAGCTTTTGACAATGTTGACTGGAATACTCACTATCAAATTCTGAAGGTGGCGGGAGTAAAATACAGGCAGCGAAAGACTGTTTACAATTTGTACAGAAACCGGATGGCAGTTATAAGAGTGGAGGGGCATGAAAGGGTAGCGGTAGTTGGGAAGGGAGTGAGACAGGGTTGTAGCCTACCCCCGATGTTATTCAATCTGTATATTGAGCAAGCAGTAAAGGAAACAAAAGAAAAATTCGGAGTAGATATTAAAATCCATGGAGAAGAGCCGGAGTGGCCGTGCGGTTCTAGGCGCTACAGTCTGGAACGAAGCGACCGCTACGGTCGCAGGTTCGAGTCCTGCCTCGGGCATGGATGTGTGTGATGTCCTTAGGTTAGTTAGGTTTAATCAGTTCTAAGTTCTAGGCGACTGATGACCTCAGAAGTTAAGTCGCATAGTGCTCAGAGCCATTTGAACCATGGAGAAGAAATAAAAATTTTGAGGTTCGCCGATGACATTGTAATTCTGTCAGAGACAGCAGAGGACTTGGAAGAGCAGTTGAACGGAATGGACAGTATCTTGAAATAAGGCTGTATGATGAACATCAACAAAAGCAAACGAGGATAATGGAATGTAGTCGAAATAAGTCGGGTGATGCTGAGGGAATTAGATTAGGAAATGAGACACTTAAAGTAGTAAAGGAGTTTTGCTATTTGGGGAGCAAAATAACTGATGATGGTCGAAGTAGAGAAGATATAAAATTTAGACTGACAATGGCAAGGAAAGCGTTTCTGAAGAAGAGAAATTTGTTAACATCGAGTATAGATTTAAGTGTCAGGAAGTCGTTTTTGAAAGTATTTGTATGGAAGTGAAACATGGACTATTAATAGTTTGGACAAGAAGACAATAGAAGCTTTCGAAATGTGGTGCTACAGAAGAATGCTGAAGATTAGATAGGTAGATCACATAACTAATGAGGACGTGTTGAACAGAATTGGGGAGAAGAGGCGTTTGGCACAACTTGACTAGAAGAAGGGATCGGTTGGCAGGACATGTTCTGAGGCAGCAAGGGATCACGTATTTAGTATTGGAGGGCAGCGTGGAGGGTAAAAATCGTAGAGGAAGAACAAGAGATGAATACACTAAGCAGGTTCAGAATGATGTAGGTTGCAGTAGGTACTGGGAGATGAAGCAGCTTGCACAGGATAGAGTAGCATGGAGAGCTGCATCAAACTAGTCCCAGGACTGAAGACCACAACAACAACAACACAAGGGGCGTTCAATAAGTATTGCAACACTCTTTTTTCTCGAACACTTTCGGTTGAGAAAAAGCGGAGTTTGTTGCGGCGAAGAACCAAAGCACTACAGTATTCGTAGGCGCTTGCGGAGAATCTACGGAGACCTGGCAGTGAATAACAGCATGGTAAGTCGTTGAGTGGGGCTTCTGTCAACATCCCAACAAGGTCACGCCAACCTGTCCGATCCACTGCTTGCCGGCCGGCCGCGCGCAGCTGTTACTCCTGCAATGTTAGAACGCCGGACACTCTCACTCGATGTGATCGACGGATAACAATCGTACACCTCGCTGCACAATTTCACGTCTTCGTTGGTAGTGCTAAAACACTCGTCCAGCAGTTGGGTCCTCAGTTCAAATGTCTCTTAGCACTATAGGACTTAACATCTGAGGTCATCAGTCCCCTATAACTTACAACTGCTTAAACATAACTAATCTAAGGACATCACACACATCCATGCCAGATGCAAGATTCGAACCTGCAACCGTAGCAGTCACGCGGTGCCGGACTGAAGCGCCTAGAACCGTTCGGCCACCGCGGCCGACCCTCACTGCATAAAAGAGCACCATAAAAAGTAACGAATTGCTTCCGCTTTGGGAGGCTGATAGTGACCATTCTTTTCGTCGAACGTCGTCACTGCTTGATGTCCTTCCTCATGATGCAACACTCAACTCTGAACCGTATTGTACTATCCCCTGGAAATTGGAGAACTGACTTCAGCGTGTTCGTTGTCAAAAAAAAAATTACCTCCATGATAACGCAACACCTCACAGCAGTCTGCGCTCCAAGTAGGAGCTCATAAAACTTCATAGGAGAATAAATTTCTTTTATTTCCGTCAGTAATCACAATGATCTAAGGACCCAAAGGTTTGTGATCATTCACGAAAATAAAAAAAACTGAAACTTTCTGGCAGATTAAAACTGTGTGCCGGACCCAGACTCGAGCTCGGGACCTTTGCCTGTCGCGGGCAAATGGTCTACCATCTGACCTACCCAAGCACGACTCACGACCCGCCCTCACAGCTTCAATTCCGCCAGTACATCGCTTCCTACCGTTCTAACTTCATGGTAGCTCTCCTGTGAGCCTTGCAGAACTAGCACTCCTGGAAGAAAGGCCATTGCGGAGATTAGCTTAGGTCCCGAGTTCGAGTCTCGGTCAGGCACACAGTTTTAATCTGCAGGAAGTTTCATATCAGTGCACACTTCGCTGTAGAGTGAAAATTGCATTCTAAAAAGAACTGTTCTTAACTTCCTCGATTACTGTTTTAATCCGAGACTACGTCGCAGCCGGCCGGAGTGGCCGAGCGGTTAAAGCCGCTACAGTCTGGAACCGCACGACCGCTACGGTCGTAGGTTCGAATCCTGCCTCGGGCATGGATGTGTGTGATGTCCTTAGGTTAGTTAGGTTTAAGTAGTTCTAAGTTCAAGGAGACTTATGACCACAGCAGTTGAGTCCCATAGTGCTCAGAGCCATTTGAACCCACTACGTCGCAGCTTGCTAAACTCCATTGGACTGTTCTTCCTCATACACTCTACAGCCGCGACCTCGCAGCTTCCCACTTCTATCTGTTTGGCCCAATTAAGGATTCACTCTCCAGGAAGCAGTACGTGGGTAACGGAGAGGTCATTGATGCAGCAAGACCGTCCAGTAGAATGGTACCATGCAGCCATACAAGAGCCCAATAGAGTGGCGTAAGGTCATCGACCTGAACGGAGATTACGTAGAGAAATAGGGTTTTGTAGCCAAAAGAATGGTGAATAATATGATGCATTTGAATAATCTTGAATAAAAACAATCTGTTTTCAGAAAAAAATTTGTTGCATTACTTATTGAACGCCCCCCGTCTTATTATATATCATTTCACGTCATATAATTTTTTTTAGTCATCACTCATGACAGGATTGTTTCGGGGCCCCAGGGATTCTATCTTGCGCTAACATCTTCTCAGTGTAGCACTTGTGACATACGTCCTCAGTTATTTGCTAGGTGTATTCCAATCTCTATATTCCGCTACAATTTTTACCCTCTACAGCTCCCTCTAGTACTATGGAGGTTATTGCCTGAGTCCTCTCAGCATGTCGCTTGTTACTTTCAGTCAGTGTTTCCCATATGTTCGTTCCTTCGCTTCCTCTTTCCTTACCTTATCAGTCCACCTAATTCTCAACAGTCTCCTATAGCACCACAACTCTTCGATTCTCTTCTGTCATAGTCATATACTACTCTTATTGATTCATCCCCATCAGAACCGGATGCATTACATAAAATACAACGGATTTTATGCACTTTACTTGAAAACGTACTACTGAACCTGAGATTACAATGATATCTCAATTACTCGTTTTCTGTACCAGTCAAGATCAAACTAGGTTGTTAATGCTCCATTGAAGTTTTATCCTGTGTCCATTTGAAACGTTCCTGTCGCCCATCCTCGGAGCTTCTGTGACGAGTGTCACTCACGGTCGTTGTGGAAATCCACGCTTTTTTAGTGACGTCTGTTGCACGAGACAAATTGCACCAAGTACTACTCTGCAGATTTACTCGGAATCATTTGTTGGCGGACCCTTGTTAACCCACTGCACTGCTACACTATGAAGGCAGTCTACATGATGGTCGCTTTAACACGCTACTCAGGCTTAAACTTCTCACAATGCCAAAGTCGGTAATTAAAGCCCAGCAGCTATCTACCAATTTCAGAAAGATTGCAATCCGAACACTGGACTGGAAAATATCTCCGTCAACAGTACATTCACTGCCACGACCTGGGCATCTAGCAACCTCCGCAGACAACAAAAGAGGAAACAGTTCAGAGTCAACACAAAAGCAGCACATTTCAAGTTGCCACGAAGCATTCAGCTTCGGTTACCCTCGCCAAGTCGTGCCTGCATATAGGCAATCCAATGAACATATTTCCAAAGCGGGCTGTTGTCGCTGCGCCTTACTGGGTAGCAAAAGCAAGTTCAATGAACTGCACACGAGTTCTCTCCTACACGTACTGAGGCTTGCCGCGGCACACACGGTCTCCACACTGAGCACGTGTAGCGTGAGTTAAAAATTTGGAGAGTTGCTCTGTCCACTGACGGGTGTCAATTTCCCGCATTTCTTGTAATTTCCGCGGAGTCATCTTCTGAAACCCTGGAGGTAATTACGAATAATTGTGTCTTCAGTGTCACTATTAAGTAATGGGACAATTTTCAGTGGGTGATGCCTGACAGGAAAAGGACCACAAACGTTCACATCAACTTATGTCTGGAGGTGTGTGATCAGTACTATTGATACATCACGTTAAATGACATCAGTTATGTTATATTATTCAAGATGTTCTAAATAGCCACCACAAGATATTTACATGTCACCTCACAGACCGACTCACTCTTTTGAGTATATTCCAGTCTTAGCAGAATCGCCTCACAGGCTGCACGGACACACTGTTCAAGCATCTGAACATCAGTAACTGGTCCAACACACACATTTTTCAGAGAAACCACCAGTAAAAATTAAGGAAATTTAAGTTCGGTGTCGTCTGGTGATGATTTTGTTGAGATGTTGACAAATGATGGTGCTCTATCACACATAAGCCACGCAACCTGTCGCACTGTTTAGGCACATTCACAAGCAAAAGAAGCAGAGCGTCCTTCGGGAACACGTAAGTGTGTCCACTAAGTAATTGGTCGGCAGTAATACCCGAACATTGATACTAAACCGTGCCTGAGGCATCCCCCAAGGATATGCTGTAGTTCGCAGATGAGGACTGTGTAGGTTGCTGTGTAGGTCGCTTCGTCGGTGAAAAGTATTGACGAAAAAAAGATCCAATAATGATGGTGGCCTACTGCGATGACCAGTGACGATTATGAAACACCACGCCATAAGGACGTTATACAATGGTGGCACGCGTTTATTATCGTTCGCGGATATCGGGATCCAATTCGTTACAATTGCTTTATTGCAAACTTATCGACCATTTGTGGACATTTGTCCATTTCTACGGTTCCGTAGCTCAGTCGGTAAAAGCGGAATCATTATAAACTAACCCGTCTGTCTGTCCGTCTCTTAAGAACAATTTTTCTCAGGAGCTGGTAGATGTATGAAGTTGATATTTATGTCAAATACTAAAGTCTGCGATCGCTTGACGTTGTAAAAAATTTAAGCTTATAAGACAATGCAATAAAAGGACACGGCCATTTGTGGCAGATATATTGAGGCACGCAATCACATTCATCAGAACCTATAGATAAACTATCTATATCCACAATCAAGTCTGTACGGAGCCCTCAGAGCGCTAGTCCAACTCGCACTTGCCCAGCCCCCCCCCCCCCCCCTCCCTTTTTTTTTCCAACAGCCTCCTGACAGGTTTGATGCGCCCCGCCACGAATTCCTCTCTTGTGCCAATTTCTTCATACAAAATAAAACTTGTACCCTACGTTTTCAGTTACTTGCAAGATATATTTCACTCTGTCATTCTCCTATACGTTTCAACATCTACAGCTATGTCAAGTGTCATGAAAGTAATTCTTAAAGTACGATATAGCAGTGCCTGTGTTATTCTGATTACGATGGTCCAATGGAACAGGCACTACAGCGTTCACATCGTTACGAAACACATCAAATCAATTCGTAATTGCGAATAAGAACTACCATTTGCTGTAGAACGGAACGACTCCAATGAAGATCTATGTTGAACCGGGACTCAAACCTGGATTTCCCACTTATCACGAGCAGTCGCCTTATCATTTGGCTATTCACGGCCAGACCCAAACTTCCATATGTCGTCAACCATGCGTCTACGACTTGTACTCGTACATCCATTATATATACTCCCGTACGGAACCGGCGTTGTACTTTACAGTCACTTGCCCGGTATCGGCAGATAAATACGATATTGCGGAGCCCCTGTTATTCTGATTACGATGCAAAGTTCCTTTGGGCATGCATGCATGTCCGAACGACGTAGACACATGGTTCATGACGTATGGAAGTTTTGGTCTGGCCGTGAGTAGTACACGGATAGCCGAATGGTAAGGCGATATGCGAGAAATCCACGTTCGAGTCCTGGTCCGGTACAAAACTTTATTGGCGTCATTCCATTCTACAGTTTACGGTAGTCTTTATTCGCAATTGCGAATCCATTTGATGTGATTCCTGATGCCCTGTCATCAAGTTCCTTCATCTTGTCAATGTTCTCCCCATATTTCTCGCGAGGCCGTTTCTGTGGAGACTGCATCACTTCTTGTCAGTGTACGTAATTTTCGACATTCTTGTGTAGAACCATTTCTCAAATGCTTCGATTGCATTATTTTACACTTTCCTCACAGTCCATGGTTCAATTCCGTATTATATTCTGTGCTCTACACACATTCTCAGAATTCTCTTCCACAAATTAAGGCTCATGTTTGATACAAGCAGACTTCTTCTGGGCAGGAATACCTTATGTACTTGTGCTAGTCTGTTTTTTATGCGGTCCTTGCTTCGTCCGTCCAGTGTTATTTTGCTTCCAAAATAGTAGAATTCCTTTACTGATTTTGGATTGGGCTCCCCAGGTTAGCCAAAGCTCCTTTGTGCATTTCGTCATTAATTTAGTTTCCAAAATGAGATTTTCACTCTGCAGCGGAGTGTGCGCTGATATGAAACTTTCTGGCAGATTAAAACTGTGTGCCGGGCCGAGACTCGAACTCGGGACCGTTGCCTTTCGCGGGCAAGTGCTCTACCAACTAAGCTACCCAAGCACGACTCACGCCCGTCCTCACAGTTTTACTTCTGCCAGTACCTCGTCTCCTACCTTCCAAACTTTACAGAAGCTCTGCTGCGAAATCTCATTCTGGAAACATCCCCCAGGCTGTGGCTAAACCATGTCTCCGCAATATCCTTTCTTTCAGGAGCGCTAGTTCTGCAATATTCGCAGGAGAGCTTCTGTAAAGTTTGGAAGGTAGGAGACGAGATACTGGCAGAAGTAAAGCTGTGAGGACGGGGCATGAGTCGTGCTTGGGTAGCTCAGTTGGTAGAGCACTTGCCCGCGAAAGGCAAAGGTCCCGAATTAGAGTCTCTTACCGGCACACAGTTTTAGTCTGCCAGGAATTTTCATTAATTTAGTCTTTCTTAGGTTTACTCTCAATCAGTAGTGTGTGCCCATTAGACTGTTAATTCCCTTTAACAAGTTCTGTAATCCTACTTTACTTTGACTAACAATGAGGACAGCAGTGTCATCACGTAAGCTGCGATATTAAAGAACCTTCAACATCGCAGCGCGTCAGCAATCGTTGGTTAATATATTAAAAAACCAGAAACCCACCTCGATTGCGAAAAATGCACCTAGTGTTAACCTAGGTTTCGGCGTAGATAACTACACCCTCTTCAGAACAATAAAACCCACAAGTGCCTAAGAAGACCTTTGTCAATGATTAAAAGAACACCATGGCTATACATTTATAAACGAAAAAAAGGAAAACACAAACAGTACATATGCACAAAGTATAAACCGTTACTTAACTTAATGTTGTAACGTCCACATCACACCGGCCTATGTTCGATGGGCCATGACCCGCCATAAACGCCGAAATCTAGGTTAACACTAGGTGCATTTTTCGCAATCGAGGCGGGTTTCTGGTTTTTTAATATAAGCTGCGATAGACTGACATGAACTTTTTTGTAGCTTCTCGTGCCATGAAGAGCCTGTTGAAAATTGTCCCCCCACTTAATATTCAGCTGCACCTGGCGTTCTCGTCAGGAACTTCCACCCGTCCAGCCACCGGTGCCTCACGTTGTTAGTTAGCGACGCGGTCTCAGAGCTGCGGCCGTCTACCTACGGACGCGACGCGGCGGCACTGCGCGACCACAGCAAACAGAGGCCCGGTGGGAGTGCGAGGAGGCGGCCCGCCCGTGTTTGCTCCGGTCCTAAGACGCGCGCCGCCCCCGCAGCCGGTACTCCGCGCCAAGTGAGTGGATTATCGCCGCGGCCGCAAACAGGCGCCACGGGGCGGCCGCGGCGACCGCTCGCTCAAACACCCGCCGCCTGATAATCGCCAAACTGCGACTCGTAATGAGATTAGCGAACGCCCACCTCGCGCTGTTTGCGCAAGTTGGCGGATTGGAGCGTAGCTGCCGGCTCCGATTCCCGCAAGCCTCCCGCAGCCGCAGCTTTACGGTTATCGGCGAGTGTGGCCAGCCGTGCGTTGCCCCGATTACAGCTCCTCTCACAGTTCCTAACCCTATGTCCTGTAATCGTACTTTACTGCCCGACCATTCGTCCCCAAGTACGACGCCCATTAACAGCTGCAGCGCCAGGAACGAAACCAAGTACCTAAATTTTGCTTATGGTGCGTGTACAATAAAAAAGAAATTTTTATGGAGTTCAGAGAAATGTAATACACACAGCAGCCATCTAGAACGGCCTTATGGATGGCGGAAGGCAACATTTCACACACCCGGCCGCTCAGAATCGACACGAGAAGGCCTTCGCTTGGGGCGTTGACTCCCACACATTTTACCCCCGGAAACGATAGTTTCCAATACGAAGAGCCACAGGACGACGTTACCGTTCACATTCCTGCTACTTCCTGCGCTTTTCAACCCTACGTCCAAAGACATTGTGGGGCTGCAACTCCATTGAAAGTGATCTGACCGTTTTGGTGTGTAATGCGTCCGCTATTTTTGTTCTAGGAGCTTTTCAAAACCATTCGATGAAACCTGAACGTGATCTAGAGCAGCAAAGAGGTTTTATGTTTTTTCAGTACTTCTGCTTCACGCCCTCCTGTGGCATGACCGTCGGCCTGGGTGGCCGAGCCGTTCTAGGCGCTACAGTCTGGAACCGCGCGGCCGCTACGGTCGCAGGTTCGAATCCTGCCTCGGGCATGGATGTGTGTGATGTCCTTAGGTTAGGTTAGGTTTAAGTAGATCTAAGTTCTAGGGGACTGATGAACTCAGAAGTTAAGTCCCATAGTGCTCAGAGCCATTTTTTGTGGCATGACCAAGAAGGGGTGGGGAGGCTACATTATCATGTGCATGAATAAAACGTAAAAGAATCCATCTAAGACTGCCTAGTTCGGCAATACCTTCGGTGGGACCCACGCACCAATGTGGAGTACTTTAAAAATACACCTCTCGGAAACTTAAACATCAATGTAGCCTCACGGCTGCTGTTACACCTGAAGGTAGGCAAATTCAGCTTAGGGGTGTATTAGGGATTGCCTAACCTCCGGCGTTAGAGCAGCTGCGAGACCAAATGTATGTCCAAGTTTCCGATAGTACATTTTTAAAGTGCTCGACAGAGGCGCGTGGGTCTCAACGAGGGTGTTGCCAAACTAGGGCTGCTGTTTTATTCACGAACCTGTCAACGCAGTGTACCCTCACCCCCTCCCCCACCCCTTCCATCCTTCTTTTGTGAGCACGTCACAGAGGAATCAGAATCAGTGAAAAAGCATGAAAGGCCTTTGCTGCTTCAGATCACGTTCAAATTCCTATTGGTTCCACCTTGTATACTTGGTTCCACCTTGTATACAGAGCAAAGTGCTGTGATCGTATTACGGTCCAAAATCGTTAGATCAAGTTCAAAGAGGTTGCAACTCCACGATGTCTTCAGAAAAGGGCTGAAACGCCCAGGGTGTAGCAGCATTGTCGATCGTTGTCAAGAACGTCGTAATGTTGTTCATCGCACTGCAAACTATGGTTTTCGGCGGCACAATGTGTGGCAATCAAAGCCCCAAGGGCATATGAGACGCCGGCCGTCTGAAATTTTTCTCTCGGCCCGCTAAGTATCGCGGTTCTGACTTCCACCGCAGAGGCGGCAAAAGGGGTGAAATGTGGGTAAGAGAGGGTGTGACGACCTTCCCTGCGTGTTACGAGTCCACGCTGGCGTTGGGCAGAATTTGTGTGCATTAATCCAACTTAAGACTCGCATAAACTTCTGAGCTGTGGCTTTTCTTTCGCACCTGACGGCACCTTGCTGCGTGAATCGCTGCTGGGCCCGAGAGTGACGTCGCAGAGCGCCACGCTTTTGCACCTTGGAGTCAAATTTTGAGAAGTAAGTTGGAATGGGAGACAATTACAGGGTTTCTGAGAAGTGAATCTTAGTTTTCTTGCATAGTGCAGCTTGTCGCTTAGACCGGTGAGAGATGTGGAGAATGTGTTGGCCAGGGCAGCAGTCGAAAATTTCCTGTATCCAGAAAGGCCCGTACAGGACCTGCAACATGTGGTCGTGCGTTATCCTGCTGAAATGTAGGGTTTCGCAGAGATCGAATGAAGGGTAGAGCCACGGGTCGTAACACATCCGAAATGTAACGTCCACTGTTCAAAGTGCCGTCAGTGAGAACAAGAGGTGACCGACACGTGTAACCAATGGCACCCCATACCATCACGCCGGGTATGGCGACGATGAATACACGCTTCCAATGTGCGTTCACCACGATGTCGCCAAACACGGATGTGACCATCATGATGCTGTAAACATCACCTGGATTCATCCGAAAAAATGACGTTTTGCTATTCGTGCATCCATGCTGCTGCAAACGTCGTCGACCTGTTCGTGCAGATGGTTGTTGACTTGCAAACGTCCCCATCTGTTGACTCAGGGATCGAGACGTGGCTGCCCGACTCGTTACAGCCATGCGGATAAGATGCCTGTCATCTCGACTGCTAGTGATACGAGGCCGTTGGGATCCAGCTCGGCGTTCCGTATTACCTCCTGAACCCACTGATTCCATATTCTGGTAACAGTCATTGGATCTCGACCAACGCGAGCAGCAATGTCGCGATACGAACTGCAATCGCTATAGGCTTCAATCCGACCTTTATCAAAGTCGGAAGCGTGATGGTACGCGTTTCTCCTCCTTACACGAGGCATCACAACAACGTTTCACCAGGCAACGCCGATCAACTGTTGTTTTTGTATGAGAAATCGGTTGGAAACTTTCCTCACGTCAGCACGTTGTAGGTGTCGCCACCGGTGGTACCTTGTGTGCATGCTCTGAGAAGCTAATCATTTGCATGTCACAGCATCTTCTTCCAGTCGGTTGAATTTCGCGTCTGTAGCATGTCATTTTCGTGGTGTAGCAATTTTAATGGCCAGTAGTGTACCATTCCGCGTTCAAAGTCGTTTATTTCCCGGCGTGCGGCCATAATCACTTCGGAAATCTTTTCACATGAATTACCTGAGTACAAATGACAGCTCTGCCATTTCAACGCTATTTTATGCCTTGTGTACGCGTTATTGCCGCCATCCGTATATGTGCATATTTCTATCCCATGACTTTTGTCGCCTCAGTGTGTAGTGAATGAGAAGCTCGCTGCGCGATCTCTCCTTGGAGAAATGGCATTTCAGTGTTGAGTGTTTGTGAGAAGATCGCGGTACGTCTCAGAAAGTAGTATGTCTACCTGCACGTGATGGAATTCAATAACGGCACGATCGCCGCCTATCGAGAATGTGGTCCATCACTGCGCGACGGTGCTGCTCGCGTTGTTCGGGTTCTCACGAATGTAATGCGAATATGGAATCGATGGGTTCCCGAGAGCCGTTTTAGATGACGTACTGGATCTCAACGCCCTCGCGCAACTAGTTCGTGATAGGGAAAACATGCTGCCGAGCGGGATCGCACAGCCGCATCATCACCCTCGAGTCAAAAAATGGACTTGTTCGTAGCAAGAAGAGTATCCACAAGGAAAATTACTCTGGAGCTCCACGGACTGTCAGCGCGGAGACTGCGGCTGCCTCTGATGTCAAGGCAGAGGGGAGCGCTCTGACAGCGATAATACTGGAAATAAAACAGCGGTACCGCTGTGTCTTTTGAGACTACGTTCTGCCAATTGAAGTACTTCTACTTCATCCACACTACGTTTATCTGTATTCTCAGATGAGATATGACTGCTGGGCACTTCACTAATCGCACGTAGTTCAGTGAAAACACGGGTAACATCCTTCACTCAGGTACCCTGCAGTTAGAAAATCTTCTACGGTATTCTTTATAAGCAGTAGCACCATTTGCATTACAAAAATCGTTCACAAACACCGTACCAGCGTACTCTGCTGTTTGTAAATACATGCGCATGCTTAAACAATAGCATAGATTCACAAGCTGCGATATGGTCGCGAATTGAACAGTGACCCGAAAATAGAATAAATTTCCTTTGCTTCACGACTGTGCTCACAAATTTTTATGTCATCAGACTACCGGTTTCGATCTATAAGAACTATCTTCAGATCTGCAGCAAAATATGGGAAAAAACACAAATACAACTCGCAGATTATCTATAGCTTAAAATAATAAAATAGATCATGATGAAAACGATTACTGACATACATGTGCATTTGCGCGTTTTAAATATGATGTGGCATACCTGTTTAATAAAAACATGTCCTAATATACTGAAGTCATAGTGGCATCGTCTAATGCTAAACACAAAATCAGCGCCAGCATCGTCAAACATACATAAATAATAGTATAAACAAGGGTCATCTTGTCAGCAGCACTACTGTTCAAAACAAACTGCCATACAATAACGAGAAAATGTTTGTTTTGTAGGTTCGCCAGATGTCGTTACTGTAGGCGTACAAATATTCTTCAACTACAATTGTACGATGTAAAATAAATGGGGATACAATGATTAAAATCTTTAATTTACTTATAACTAAATAAAGAAATGTCATGTGACTTGGGCCTCCCGTCGGGTAGACCGTTCGATGGGTGCAAGTCTTTCGATTTGACTCCACTTCGGCGACTTGCGCGTTGATGTGAATGAAATTATGGTGATTAGGACAACACAACACCGAGCAACACAACACTCAGTCCCTCAGTGGAGAAAATCTCCGACCCAGCCGGGAATCGAACCCGGGTCCTTAGGATTGACATTATGTCGCGCTGACCACTCAGCTACCGGGGGCGGACAATTTACTTATAAAGTGGCATTATAGTAATATTTCTTTTTCATTTATTGAATTTCGATTCCCCCCCCCAGAGGAAGGAGGGTCGGGCTGACAGCAGCTTAATACCCCGCTCGACAGCCAATAGATGAGTTAAAAAGCATAATGGGAAGATGACAAATAATATGTAAAAGCGATAAAACGGTGACTTTGTTAAAAACAGTAAAATGGCGGGAAGTTGCGGAAGTTAAAATAGAAAAAACACGGGGGTGACGGTGCTAATGAAGACACACAGTATGTACAAAGGCAACAATTAAAAAACACGGCGACAGTGTGGGTTCTGTTCGCATCACTTTAAAAAGGGGGCACACAACACTGAACACTTAAACACTGCACCAGAGATTAGAGACGAAAATAATACACCACAGCCTTAAGCAGATGGGGGGGGGGGGGGGGGGGTGGAGAACCTGGACGTATGAGGGGCAAAAAGGGTTGGGAAAGCAAAAAGGGGGGGAGAGCCGATGGATGGAGAGTACACAGAAAAAGGGGGAGGAGCAGGGCGGACGCGAGAAAAGGAGTGGAAGACGGTGGAGGGGAAAGAACATTATAGTAATAGAAAGCATTACAGCAATAAAAAGCAATGAAATAGAACACGACAATAGTTAGATTGTTAAAAAGGAAAAAGTTAAGAGACAGTAATTGACATACGCTGAAGTGGTGGTATTATAGATAATGACATAAATAATAAACAGCTTTCCGAATACGCTGAATAATATAAAAATTACAAAACATATAGCTAAAGAAGCCCAATGAATGAAAACCGACTGCCGCACATAATCAGCGCCCTCTATTGGCGCTAACGCCAGAACGCCGCATGGGCGAGAAGTGGTTAGAGGAACGTGACCGCCAGAGGACCCCTCGTACCCTGCGTCATGCCGTTCCAAGAAAAAATGTGATAAAACCAAGAGCATATTTCAAGCCTAAAAATTCACATGTACGTCAGGAATACTTCTCATCACGGTCTATTTTATTGTTTTAAGCTGTAGACAATCTGCTAGTTGCATTTGTGATTTTTTTCCCATATTTTGTTGCAGATCTGAAGATGGTCATTATCTGCCGACACCGATAGTCTGATGGCACAAAAATCTGTGAAGTAAACGAAATTTATTCGATAAAATAGAGTCATATAAATGCGTAGTGTCTGTTCTTTCGGGCATGCTCCCTAGTCTGGGATTCCTGCAGAAGGTCGGGCGTACTCGTGCATCCGCACTGAAGAAGATGGATCCACTGCCCATCTAGGCGAATCAGTTATATGAATGCTTGGTGTCTGTTCTTGGACATCTTCAGGGCGGATGCACAAGTACGTCCGACCTCCTGTGGAAATCTCAGAGCAGCAGCATGGAGGAAGGAGACAGGGTCTGTGGATAGGTGCCGCTCGGTGGGAATGTGGGTCGGCCGTGAGGCGTACTGAAAAAGTCTGCGCAATTGCGATTAACACTGTGTCCCGATTAATAATATGCTTCCCTGTAATGTCCCGATGCAGCTGAAGCTGACATCACTAACACCTTCCCTTTCCTTTCCTTCTTCCTCCTCCACCTTCCATTTACCTATTAAATAAAATTGGCCAACAAATTACATCACAGTGCAACAAATTAGCTAGGTTGAAATGTTTTCCTCGTCTTTGTGGTTGTAGATCTGACTCAATCGCGCAGTACGTATTTGTCATGAGTTGTGACAAAAACCTTGATATAAAATGTTGCTGTCTGCTATATCTGAACAGCGCAAGGCCGTTAGCAAAACAAAGGTACAGACCTAGGGGCGATCGAAGTATCACTGCTTAATAAACATATTTATTGTCGTACTAAATGAGAGAGTACAACGCTCATTACCTTCTTTGAACTATAAATAACCGATCGTTTTGTTTGGCGCACCACTGCCATGTCATGGCATGCCGTGCCACATTACAGGTTGAAATATGGAATATAACCAGAGTGGCAAATTTTAAATACCTCGGCGCCTTGTTCAACAGGCATAATAAACTAAAACCAGAAATTAATCAATATGATGTCAATGGATGTAAAACTTATTTCAGTCTGAAACAGATAATGTCATACAAAAATTTGTCAGTTAAGACGAACTTAAAGCCTATAATGCAGTGATAGTATCAGTACTGTTATAGGAGACAGAAACGTCAAGCACATAAAAAAAGATGAAGTGAACCTGCTCATTATCGAACGGAAAATAATGAGAAAGATCTTTGGACCAATCCGCGAAGAAAAGACATGGAGACGTAGAAAGAATCAGGAACTTTACGACGTAATTAAACAACCGAACGTTGTGCGAAATATGAAAGCGTGGATATTAAGACCGCCAGGGGGCACTGCCAAGAGGACAGAAACGTGCCGAGCTGAAGGGATGCTTGTGCCAAAAACTGATGAAACCCGTTCAATTGGAAGGCCCAGGAAGCAATGGCGGGATGAATTGCAGAAGAAGGTTCAGAAGTTGGGTGTCGATGAGAACTGGATCCAAAGTGCACAAGATCGCCATCTATGGAGGAACATTCTAAGGTCAGCGCATGATTTTCAAGGTTCGTGATCGGCGATGTGATAAAGACGGTATGTTTGGCCACTGTGCAAAATGGATACACTATCACGGTGAGAATAACTTACATACTCAGCAGGTTACATTTGTTATTTGTGGGTTGCCTGGCCACTGAAATGTTGTAGGATCTTAAGACTGGGTACACCAGTTTTCATTTGCTCGTCTGAATTTACACAATTCACACACAAATTGACAGAGAGCAAGTTTCTATAAAGACTCAGCTGACGCTACAGACAATGACGCTAACACAGGGGGTGGGGGGACCATATTGTATGGAAGACTGCATGGAGAAAACGCAACAAGATTTCGTCATGTGGGCAGCTAGCGAATTCAAAGTTAACGAAACAAACAAAAGTATTATAACCAATTATACAATACAAGTTGCATGGCAGAACAAGTAAGTAGCGAGCTGCTCAGAATATGGAACATACTACCACAATCGCAACACTTATTATATTTGTCCAAAGAGCAGCTAACGTGCGCCTATCAGCAACAGACAGCGGCCAGAATACGAGAGCCCCCGGATCTTCGTTCACAACCGTCGACTGCACAGTTTTCAAAAAATTTCACATGGAGGGAGTTACTCAATGCTGCAGCCAGTGTGACGATCGAGAATATCGTAATTCCACGTAAAAACGTGGGAACGCAGCAGAAACTTACCACTTTATGCGTGCGAGAGGTGGTTGTTCTGGGTACTGATTTCTCAGGATCTGTGCACCCAAATTGCGTCAAAATGTAATCACATGTCACTTCTAGTAAAATATATTTGTCCAATGAATACCCGTTTATCATCTCCATTTACTCTTGGTGTAGCAATTTTAATGGTCAGTAGTGTACTTTGTGAGATTTATAGAGATGCTCAACCCACTAATACGTGTCACTTTTCTGTATGTCTTTCAGTTTTCGCGCAGTCGTCTTCTGAAATCCCAGACATACTTATGAATAACACAACATTTACTATCCCTCCTCTACGTATGTTTCATAGAACTAATTAGACGCAACTGGTATCGATGAGGAACAGATCTTGCAGCCCACAGTACGGGGGACACGGAAGCGGCGCCCACGATCGCAGCCCGTTGCAGCACCTGGGGAGACCTCGGCGCGGCGCGACCTACTTCTGTCGGCCGTCGGCTGTGGGCTGTGGGCGGGGTGACAGTTCTCCGATAGATGCCCGCCAGCCATCTGGCAGCGCGTCGCGGCCCTGTTGCGAGTTCACAAGTTTAGCAGCGCCGCGGCGATCGAAAGCAGCTGCAGTGCTAAAGTTAAACCTCACTCGCTGCATACTGGCTGCAGTGTCGCCACACGACTGCCTCACAAAGTTCCGAACGACACAGTCAAACATGTATTTGTTTATAGTGTTCTTGTTATTCTTTCTTTAACGTGCCCATTCTTTCCAAATGTTTAACACACTATTCTGTCTGAGAGTAGTTCCAGCTTTCAACGTTAAGCCCAACTGGACCACTATCAAAGACCTGTGTCTTTCTCATACAGCGCCCCACCAAGTGTGCCATGCAAACACGACTTACCACACTGCTCACAGCTTCTATTTGCGCTTTCCTTTCTCCATATGCCTTATTTCCTGTCTCGAAGTAGGACAAGTAGAACATAACCGGTTATTTACAACAAATAAAATTTGCTTCAGCCACAGAGTCCGTTACTACACATTTCCGGTTTCGGAAGACTGATTCACCGTCTTCGGGCGTTGTACATGTAGCATAGGAAGGAGCATCGGCCTATTCTTTTTATCTTACTCTTTCACATTGACAAGGGGAAACATGCGATCTCTTGATTTAAAACATATGTGGATAAAAATCCTGCGTCATGAAGGGAAATTTTCTTTATTGTGTGTGTGTGTGTGTGTGTGTGTGTGTGTGTGTGTGTGTGTGTGTGTGTGTGTGGTTTGGGAACTTATGGGCGCCCAATGGCGAGGTTATCAGTGCCCTGGCATCGATGAAAACGAACGAATGTGGATAAGAACGAACACAGTCGTACACGCATGCACACGAAACGACCACACAATGACTATCGCACAGGCACTCTCCCATGCATTAAAACCAATGTGGAGGCAAGATAGCTAATCAAGAAATTAAAACAGACGGAAAACAAAACACAAAAGAGCTAAAAGAACAGCACAGCGAAATGAGGCTGGCTGACCACTTACGAAAAAATTCGGGTGAGCCAGCCACCCCGTTGACACATTAAAAATATCTCCCCAAAATCTTGTTAAAAATGTGGAACAATTCAGAGAACTTTAAAACCCGAACCACATTCGTTTCATTATTGCACAAAATAGACTGCAGATCCGCCGGCAAATCCGCTGCAGTTCGCTGGTCACCAAATAAAATGCAGTCCAATAAAATGTGCACCGTAATCTGCACGCCACAAGCACCACACATCGGAGGGTCCTCTCGCCGGAGTAAAAACCCATGCGTCATAGGGCTGTGGCCAATGCGAAGACGAGTAAGGATGACCTCGTCCCGTCATCGTGGCTGGAAGTAAGTACGCCAGGGCTGAGTTGTGGGCTTGACCACACGGAGCTTGTTGTCGGTCACTTCTAGCCACTCATGTTCCAATCGACACAGGACTTTACACCTCAACAGCGAGGTGATGGCATGCAGTGGGATAGCACACTGAAAGACCGGGCGGTCACGACACGCCTCCTTGGCTGCTCGATCAGCCCTTTCATTCCTCAGAATTCCCGCATGCCCTGGTACCCAGCAGAAAGACACCTGCTTCCCCAGTCCCTGTAGTTGGAGGAGGGCGTCGTGGACAGTCTGGGTTCCTTTATCTGCTGGGTACAAACGCTGGAGAGGGTAAAGGGCGCTCAAAGAATCTGAACAGACGAGAAATCTAACACTGGGAGAAAGTCTCATCTGCTCCAGTGCCCGCAAGATGGCATATAATTCTGTGTCAACGATGGTAAATTCGGGAGGCAGTCTGACCTTGAGGACACGATCCTGAAAGACGACACAGCAACCAACAGAGTCACCCTGCTTAGACCCATCCGTAAAAATAGCTACATGGTCGTGGTACTCAGATAAAATGGCAGAAAAGACCCGATTAAAAACGGAAGCAGGAGTGCTATTTCTCCTGTACCGCACCAAATCTAAAATCACTCTGGGTCTCTCCAGTAGCCAGGGTGGCAGGCGGTTAAAACCCTGGATTTGGGGTCGTACAGACTCCACACTGAACGACTCTAGCACACGTTGCACACGGAACCCAAATGGCAACGTAGCCCGGGGACGGTGGGAAAAAAGGCGGTCCAGAGGCGGGTGAGCAGCAATATGGTGAGCAGGCGAGGCTGGAGCTGCAAGAAACTTGCAAGCCTGACGCACCAGTAGGAGCTGCCGCCGGATGGTAAGTGGCGGTTCCCCGGCCTGATTACCGGTTTCGGCTCATTGACGAGCCATCATCAGATCTACCTAAAGTGTTCTTCAGCGTGTGACAATCATTACACATCGTCGTATTCTTTGAACTAAGTCGCTCTAAAATCAAAAATCATAGTTGGTTAGTAAATTCGGCAACGTTAATCACTAATCAAATATTGTTACTGTGTCCATATTTCCACACATGTGTACAAACAGTCGACAGCAATGGTAGTAGTATCGCCCATGAGTCAGTGTTTTCTTGTAGCCATGACGCTACACCTCAGCCAGTAGGCTGACATCTTTCACTCAGACACTTCCCTGTCCGGCTATGAATATTACTCATGGGCGATGCAGCTACCATTGCTGACGATAGTTTGTGCAGATGTCTGACAAATTGGGCAGTCTAATAATATTTGATTAGTGATTAATGTTGTCAGTTTGCATAGCCAACCACGATTTTTCATTTTAGGGTGACTAAGCCCTAAAAGTACGCCTATGTGTAATGAGCCGAAACCGGTAATCAGTAAAGGGAATTTGCCATCTTCACGTAGGATTTTTATACACACAAGTACTATTCTTTTTACCCTCAGCCCTAAGGAGTACTGAGAGGCCTTACACCTACTTTCGGAGACAGGTAGCTTTGCGACATAAATAATGTCACAGAAGCGTCACAAACAGAAAAACTTACGGTACTTTACTACAGCGATGAAGACAGCATAGCTTAAGGTGTATTTACTCGAACACCGGAAAATTAATATATATCGAAGTTATCATCCACGGCCGGGCGCGTTAGCACACCGTTCCTGGGATTAGAGCAGGTGTACCGACTCAGGATAGAATCCGTTCGGTGGATTACCGACAAGACGGCAGTTGTGGCCGAGCGGTTCTAGGCGCTTCAGTCTGGAACCACGCGACCCCTACTGTCGCAGGTCGAATCCTGCTGCGGGCATGGATGTGTGTGATGTCCTTAGGTTGGTTAGGTTTAAGTAGTTCTAAGTTCTAGAGGACTGATGACCTCAGATGTTAAGTCCCATAGTGCTCAGAGCCATTTGAACCATTTGATTACCGACAGAGCCGGTGTGCCGGCCAGCCAGGATGTGGTTTTTAGGCTGTTTGCCACATCCTACAAGGTGAATACCGGGTGATTTCCACGTTCCCCCCTGAATTACACGCTTCGTAAATATTTTGACAACGTTCTCATACTTCCACATGAGTTAACAATAGAAGTGGGGTATACAAAAACGGTACCGGACGGGGAGGGGTGGCGATAAGAAGGGAATCCGGCCAAGCTCCACCATTAGTATTGCCAAATATACAATAACGTGTCAACCCCTTGAAGACACAGCATCAGGTCCGTAGAAAGAATAAGATTTCAGGTCTGACGCGTGACGTTTGTCGACAGCTGCGTAACCCCTAACCCCAAGCACACTTTCGTCGAGGGGCGTAAATTTCCGCGTTAATAATCGACAACTGCTGGCTATGACAGCAGTATTTACTGCTGGAACAGCCCTGTAAGAATGCATACAGCCCAGAACGACTCGTACGCCGTTTTCATTGTGTACCCGGTCTGTTTCCCACCAGCGAGGTGTCGTTCTATGTGGTGTTCTGGACACATGGGCTTGCACGTTTGCCATTCGCTGATGACAGCTGTGATCTGGAAAAACAATACCTAACATCGATTAAATGTATACTTGAGGTGCCTCTGCAAATTTGGCTGCCAGTCACGAAATCGATCATGTGTCAAAGAGATTGTAAAACCATCCTTGCAGCCTGAGGCAATTTTATAACTAGCTGTTCGCAGCCACGCGCTGCTGTGGCCCAGTGTGGTTAAATGGAAAAGAAAGAGAAAGCACGCGTTTCCAACATGTACTGGAATTGGAATAACTTCTTAATCTCCTTCTCCCCTCTCCCCCTTCCGCTGTCCATCTCTTCCTCTTCCTCGTACTCCTCCCCCCTCTCTGTATCCATAACGTCCACCCCCTTTCTATTTCCATCTTCTTCTCCCACTCTCTCTCTCTCTCTCTCTCTCTCTCTCTCTCTCTCTCTCTCTCCATCTCCTCCTGCCCCCTCTATCTCCTCTTTTTTGCTTTCCATCTTCATTTTCTTCCACCCCTCCTTCCGTCTTATCTTCTCCCCACTCTCTGACATTGGGCTTTGTTTATTGTTAGTACAGATACAGGCTCTGTAGTAGTACTCTAATCATAAGCCATAGGTACAATATTCCTGTTTGCTAACAACGTCTCGCTATTATATACGCTACTGGCCATTAAAATTGCTACACCACGAATATGACGTGCTACAGACGCGAAATTTGACCGACAGGAAGAAGATGCTGTGATATGCAAATGATTAACTTTTCAGAGCATTCACACAAGGTTGGCGCCGGTGGCGACACCTACAACGGGGTGACATGAGGAAAGTTTCCAACAGATTTCTCATACACAAAGAGCAGTTGACTGGTGTTGCCTGGTAAACGTTGTTGTGATGCCTCATGTAAGGAGGAGAAATGCGTACAATCACGTTTCCGACTTTGATAAAGGTCGGATTGTAGCCTATCGCGATTGCGGTTTATCGTATCGCGACATTCCTGCGAGCGTTGGTCGAGATCCAATTACTGTTAGCAGAATATGGTTCATGAGGGTAATACGGAACGCCGTGATGGATCCCAACGACCTCGTATCACTAGCAGTCGAGATGACAGGCATCTTATCCGCATGGCTGCAACGGATCGTGCAGCCACGTCTCGAGCCCTGAGTCAACAGATGGGGACGTTTGCAAGACAACAACCATCTGCACGAACAGTTCGACGAAGATTGCAGCAGCATGGACTATCAGCTCGGAGACCATGGCTGCGGTTACCCTTCACGCTGCATCACAGACAGCAGCGCCTGCGACGGTGTACTCAACGACGAACCTGGGTGCACGAATGGCAAAACGTCATTTTTTCGGATGAATCCAGGTTCTGTTTACAGCATCGTGATGGTCGCATCCGTGTTTGGCGACATCGCGGTGAACGCACAATGGAAGTGTGTATTCGTCATCGCCATACTGCCGTATTACCCGGCGTGATGGTATGGGGTGCCATTGGTTACACGTCTCGGTCACCTCTTGTTCGCACTGACGGCACTGACCCAACATTTCAGCAGGATAATGCACGACCGCATGTTGCAGGTCCAGTACGGGCCTTTCTGGATACAGAAAATGTTCGACTGGTGGCCGATCAACTGGCTTGTCACAATACGCCAGTCACTACTCTTGATGAACTGTGGTATCGTGTTGAAGCTGCATGGGCAGTTGTACCTGTACACGCCATCCAAGCTCTGTTAGACTCAATGCCTAGGCGTATCAAGGCCGTTATTACGGCTAGAGGTGGTTGTTCTGGGTACTGATTTCTCAGGATCTATGCACCCAAATTGCGTGAAAATGTAATCACATGTCAGTTCTAGTATATTATATTTGTCCAATGAATACCCGTTTATCATCTGCATTTCTTCTTGGTGTAGCAATTTTAGTGGCCAGTAGTGTATTTACATACTATATACATTAAAATATATATCTTAAGGCTGTCTGAATATTCATTAGCGTATTGTGTAAAAATTTACAATAAATCGTTCGAAAGTTTCGAGATTTTTGGTAATAACGTTTCCCTTTCTTCTATTACATATGTATTTATATCAAACAACGGAAAATGCAGGCTGGAGTAACGATATATTATGAAAATGATAGATTGCTATTCAGCATGTAGTCGAGATGTATTTATGTGTATCTTACATATATTTAAAAATAGGCATATAAAATGCGCACGTACTGTAATGCAACGTTGTGGGAAAATTTCAAAACAACTGGTGAAGAACTCTGCTATTTTATACAAACGAACATTACCTTTTTATTAACCTATCTAGATTGCTGCTCGTACGGTACGTTATAGTCTCCCAACTATTAGCAGTTTATTACAGTAACGACTACCTCAAACGAAGCATTAGAAAGATTTCGACCTTGCACGTGTAAATACGATACACACGATGACGTATAGGTTTCAAGTAAGGGCAGAAACAGAGTAAAAACACCTGTTCTCAGTATACCGTCTTTCATCGCCGTAGAGAAAATGGATACGCCCACCACACTGATTGAACAACTGTCACAGTCCGGACTTCTTCGGCTGCAGCGGTGGACTGCTCAACTGTTCTCGACGTTGAGGCGGGACACCATTACAGCCTAGATATTGGTTACAGAATGAAACTTATCACGTTGGTAGATTCAAGCCTCAGCGCCTATTCAAGTAGTTCAATTAATGCTCGACTGGCTCACGACTCATATGAACCGTGAATAATTTCAGTGAACATTCCGCAATAGATCAAGATACTCAGTTCAAATGGTTCAAATGGCTCTGAGCACTATGGGACTTAACTTTTGAGGTCATCAGTTCCCTAGACCTTAGAACTACTTAAACCTAACTAACCTAAGGATATCACACACATCCATGCCCGAGGCAGGATTCGAACCTGCGACCGTAGCAGTCGCGCGGTTCCAGATTGTAGCGCCTAGAACCGCTCGCCCATCCCGGCCGGCCAAGATACTCAGTACACAGACTTTGACTTTGGGAAGGCCGTTCTTCGTATAAACTTTAAGTCCATTCTCTGTAATATCCTTTCTACTGTTGGTGCTAGCCAATTCGAAATTAGGAGCACGGCTGTGAAGATAGTAAATAACTGGAGAGAAGAATTGGTAGACTGAAGTTTCTCAGCCGGCCGCGGTGGTCTAGCGGTTCTAGGCGCGCAGTCCGGAACCGCGCGACTGCTACGGTCGCAGGTTCGAATCCTGCCTCGGGCATGGATGTGTGTGATGTCCTTAGGTTAGTTAGGTTTAAGTAGTTCTTAGTTCTAGGGGACTGATGACCACAGTAGTTAAGTCCCATAGTGCTCAGAGCCATTTGAACCATTTTTTGAAGTTTCTCATTAAACCTAGAGTCGTGCTCCAATAGTCAAATTAGTTGATCGCTATCCAAAAAAGGCTGACCAACAATCTATCGTATACCATGTCGTGCTACGTAGATAAAAGTATCTGTAAGACCAGAGATCTGTTTAAAGTGTCGTACAACACTTGCAGTCTTATTACTTCGTAGTAAACGCATATACATACGCTAATTTCATAAAAGGCTTTAAAATTTGATCATGTGCCCTACTAGTTATTAATGATCGCCAGTGGCACGTTAAAATCTTGCCATATTATTTGATCGATTCGAGGGATTCCACCTACAGTGCTGAACCATTAAAATGTATAACACAAAGATTTCTTACATTAAGTGCAGTTATTATTTTTGTCATTTTATGTACTCTGTCGAAACATAAAATCATCCCAATGAATGCAAAGTTCATCGATATCTTATTAATATATTCCTTGATACATTTGTAATTTTCATTTGTTTGTACTCTGTGTTTTGCTAAGTTCGCTTTATTTTGTTAGCTGGAACAGGAAGAGAGGGTTGGTAACATGAATTAAGGTGCATGGATCTTTCATGTTGTAATTGTTAATTCATGTTGAATGACTACAAATAAGTGAGTGTAGAGCCTCTACAAAATCGGGCAGATACCGTCTGTTTGTTGCTAACCCTGTGACTCCTGTTTCCTGTACTGTGAGCTGTCGATGCGCTTTGCAGTGCCGACAAAGCGCATTGTGCTTGTGAAGTGAGAGGCTGGGTGTTATTAATCTGTTTTGTTTCTGCTCCCACAGTGGCGCCAGAGGAGCTCTCCATATCAGGCAAGTGCAAACGCTCACGTGATTTGGGCTCTCTGCACGTCTAACGAACCCTATGCACGCCTTACGCCCTCGTTAACATTTCCTACAAAGCACTATCTCACACGCGTGGTGATGGCTCTGTAATGGTGACGGTTGGGGCTTTCGTGCCATGGGACAGATTTAAGGAATATGTAAATACATTTTTTTTTATTAACCTCGCACAATATAGTAGCTGGGATGACAGGGCTGAAGAAAACTGTGTGTGCTAACTTGGAAGTATCGTTTTTTAAATCACAACTAACTGCTGTTCAGTAAACTCATTGATATGTTAATGGTGCATATGGTAATTTAAAATGGAGAATAAGTAATCACATTTTAAGAAAGCATTATATAGAATTGTTTAGAAAAATGAAGAAATATAATTGTGGCATATCAGTACGTCACTATTTATTTTCGCTGCGTATTGAGAGTAGTAATTTCTTTGAGGAATGTTCGTCTGATTAATTTACCAGCAACCAACAAGTGCCAAAACTAGTCTGCTCCTATATATGAGCTCCCTTGGAGTCGATTGAAAAATAAAAAGTCAATATTTTTTTTAAAAGAACCTATTATAGAAAGGTGGTCGGTACGTTTCCATGTTGACCGAGTGCACAAAGTATCATCAAAATAAAATATATTTAGGCACTACAACGAATTAAAATATGACGTGTGTAGTTTTCTGCTAACGTCACTCGTTCACTTTTGAAAGCTTTCAGCTAACGTTAGTACATCAATCGTACTCTCACAGTAATTACAACCACAAGCGAACACAAGATGATTTTCCGGAATGTTCGCTACATGCTGTGTAATAGTGCAACATTTCACCCATTGTTGTAAATGATCTTCACCATGTTGACGGCTAACACAGGCAACAGTTAGGCACATACAGCAGAGGAATTACGGTTTTCCAGTTATTTCTGGGACCTGTCAGAATGTCCGAAGTCAAATCTCTCACTGAATTAGATACCGAAAATTCTTCTCGTTTGATCTCTTAGAAAGTGAACGTTCAGTTCAGTATTTCACACAATAGACAAATTGCTAAGTTTTTATTGACTAGTTTTAAGTAGTTTTGACGTTTCAAGTAAGCAAAGTAATTAGCAACTGTATTTTTGCGCAGAGATACAGCGTGGCGTTGTAGCAATGATGAACTGAAATGTCCCTGTTTATTTGTCGGCTTTAAGTAGTTTTAGTTTCACGTAGATGTATTGTAGTACAAATATTCGACGTGGCATAACAGTAATGGCTCATTGAGATATTTCCATTTCTCCTCCTTAGTTCTCAATCTGAATATACTTCTTCTTTAATGTGCATTTAGTGTTTTAGGTTTTTTAAATATTTTTCGTAGGTAGTAGTTGAAATATACTTATCAGTTGAACGGCAAATCTGAAGTTTTGTATGACTGGAAGTCGCATTCTAGTAATTCTGACCGAAAGATCATTTGATTAAATAATTTAAACTACGTTATTCTTAATAAACTAGAGAGTAGATTACCCAACTCGTACTCGAAAATCATAATTAATTCACAATTACTTCCCATAGCATATTTTAGTTGCAGTTCCTGAATGTAGTCGAATGTAAGATCTCACATTTCTGTAATAACGAATAAATAAATATGAAACACTTAACAATGTAATATTATTTCCGAAAACCGTACAGATAATTTTAAAACGTTTTCAGTGATTAACATCTTGTCCAAGTAGGTACATTTCCACTTAATTTGCAATATCTCTATCACTCAGTTTGTCCGATTTGCACGATATCAGCAGCTCTTATATCTAGGAAAAGCTTTTACCAACATTTGTATTTCAAACATACAGTATTTATGTCCATCAAGTGGTAATACGTGTAACGCATGTTCACTTTCCCCAGCACTGGTTAAGCCATGCGTTCGATAACACTTGTGCGCTCGTAGCGAGTTGTTCATTTACGTGTGTGTGTTCGTGTGTTTTTATGTGTCTATGATATTTACTTGTAATTGGAACAACCAGTGTCACTGAGACATCTTAATGAATACACAATTTTCAGAGGGAAATGCCACGCCTTGTCGGTATGTCAAGAAGGCGATGTATCGAAAATGAATGGTTGAAACAAACTGCATGTGGGCGTACGTAAACCGTTTGAACATTGGGAAGTACGTAACATAGCTCCTTTTGCAACATATTCTTGCTTAACAACTAATACTTGCCTAGTGGAAACAGCGTTGCAAAATCGTAGGAAAGAAGTTTGTTGCAACACAAGGATCGATCTTTCTATTTTTTTCTTCATTTTTTTGTTGAATCGCTCAAACCAATAAGCCTGCAACAAGTTCAAGGTCAGATTATTTACCCCCTCAACCCCTCCCCCCTCTACAACTCATTCTTGTCGAACAGGGTCATGATCTCGCATTCGAGGTACAATGGACGGTAACAAAAGAAAGGAGTAAATACTGTAAACTTCATCACAACACTTATTCTCACGATTTCCGCTACGATTACCCAATTTAACATCTACAAAAAGAATGTTTTACTGTTTTCAGTCCTTTCAGCAATTGCCTACGTAGCAATTTATGCCTGCGGTAACAAGAAGTGAGGCTGAAATTAGCCTGTTCCTGTCGTGCTTCACGGTCCAAGTGTTCAAAAGTGTAAGAATGTGATATCAGGAACAGGATGAATTTTGGATTCATGCAAACAATCACTTTCACCTTCAAATGAGTCTGCTACAAAAAGTGTGTAACTTGAATTCCTGTGAACGTTATTTTACTTGACATCGTTATAGATACATAACAGTCAAGAAGAAATAATAACATTTTTATCTTTTTTTAATCGTTTAGTAATGACGACTTTCTCATTCACAGCGTACGTCATCTAATGTCAAGGAAAATAAAACAGACATACGTAATCTAATATCAAGGAAAATAAAACAGACTTATTGTAATAGTGAAACAGCAAGAAATACATAGAATACAAGGAAAAAATTTATTATTCTGTGTTTTTACAAATAGTTACAACCTACTTCAACGGACTAAGAGGAAATATTTTTCATAAAGTACATCACCTCATGGTGTGTTATTGCCGCCATGTCTCATGGGACGAAGATATCTGAAAACGAGTACAGCTGCCAAAGAAACTGGCCATACCGCGCAGCAGTACTCCAGAAAAGGTCGGACAACCGTGGTGTACACATTCTCTTTAGTAAACCTGTTGCACCTCCTAAGTGTTCTGCAAATAAAACGCAGTCCTTGGATCAACTGTCCCCCAACATTTCCCACGTGATAGTTTTTCGTAAATTCAGTCTCTAGGTATCGAGAACCTTTAAGTCTGTGAGATTTATCGTGTACCTGAAGTTTAATGAATTTCACACTTTTTATTGTTTAGGTTCCATTGCCACTTTTCGCACTATGCAGCTATCTTATCTGTATCACTTTTCAGCTCGTTTTGATCTGCTGATGACTTTACTAGACGGTAAACGTTAGGATTATCTGCAAACAGTGTAAGAGGGCTGCTCAGATTGTCTCCTAAATCGTTTATACAGATTAAGAAGAGTAAAGGGCCTATAACGGTTCCTTGAGGAACCAGAGACATAATTTCTGTTTCACTAGAATAGTTCCTTTCAATTAGTACGAGCTGACAGGAAATCACAAATCCAATCACATAGTTGAGACATTTCTCCAAAGGCATGTAATCCGATTGGAAGCCGCTTGTGATGAACGGTGTCCAAAAGCCATCTGGTAATCTAGAAATATGAAATCAACTTGAGGTCCCCTATCGATAGCAATCATTACTACTCGCGAATGAGGAGACCATTGTATTTGACAATGGCGATATTTTCTGAATCCGTGCTGGGTATGTGTGACTAGTTGGTTTAGTTTTTTCGTATGTTGGATCAAACTATATGCTGCAAAATATTACTAAAACTGGTGTCATCTCCAATAGATGACAAGAACGTCCAGTGATTAGTTCTTAGAGCACGTTTTAAAACTAGGTCGCCCCTGTTAGTTAATCGGTAACGTCCGCCAGACCGATACTGGGGTTTAGTGCTTTCTGGCGTTTCCTTCTTACATTATCGGCGTTAAAAGTGGGCAAGTGGCTTCTGTGAAATCTGCCAAACATTGAGCCCCCTACATGCAAGCCTTGGGTCCTACGACATCTCATTCTCACGGAGAACATATCTGATATTGGCTTATTGTGCTTGAACTTGGAAGTATTACATAACAACATAGCGCGTGTATTTGAGTACTAAGGAACTTTGGGTCACATAATGTAGCGCACGGCAGCGATTACCGAGTGGTATCCGTAACGTATACTATACGCTCATCACGATGCACGAATTCGTTCAGCGACAGACGACAACTTGCGAACGATAAGCATAGTCGTGAATGTGAGAATTGCGAAATAAGAAATGCAATATTTTTTTAGTCCCGTGCGTTCAGCACATGGCTTGTACGAGGGGCGTTCAGTAAGTAATGGAACACATTTTTTTTCTCGGCTAATTTCGGTTGAAAAAATGCTGAATTTGAGGTGGAACATCGTGAAACATTCCCGCTTCAGCCACTATTGATTCCGGTAGTGGCGGCGCTATACGTAGCCTTGAAAATGGCGTCTGTAACGGAAGGAGCCTCCCAGATGACTGTACACGTACAGTCGGGCGTCCCCTGGGTAACGGTAAATACCGGCAGATCCTTCCACACAATGAGCTACGTCTAAAACGACATGTAACGGAAGTGCATTCCAAGCAGAGAGCGGTCGTTGAGTTTCTTTTGGTGGAAAATCAGAGCACCGCAGATATTTTTGAACGCTTGCAGTATGCCTACGGAGACGTGGCAGTGAACAAAAGCACGGTGTGTCGTTGAGCGCCTATCATAGGAACAAGGTAGCTCAAACCTATCTGATCTCACGCATGCCGACTGACCGCACACACCCGCGACGGCTGCAATACTGGAACGTGCATGCACCCTCATTCGAGGTGATCGACGGATCACAAACACCTCGCAGTACAACTAGACGTCTATGTTGGTAGTGCTGACACAGTCGTCCACCAACGGAGGTAGTCAAACACGTGTACGCGCAGGGTACCTCGCCGCCTAAAAGAAGACCATAAAGAACGACGTAGGACCATATGCGTAAAACTGCGTGCACGTTACGAGGCTGTTGTGACAGTTTCTTTGTCGAGAGGTGCTCGCAAAACTTCATTGGATTGTTCTTCCTCATCCACTCTGTAGCATGGATCTCTCAGCTTCCGACTTGTATCGGATTGGTCCAATGGAGAATGGACTCTGCGAGAGGCAGTACGTAGATGATGGGGAGGTTACAGATGCAGCAAGACGTTGGCTCCGACGTCGACTAGTAGAGTGGTGCCGTGTGAACACAGAGGCCCTCTCAGTAAGGTGGCATAAGGCCGTCACTATGAAAGAAGATTATGTTGAAAAATCGGGTTTTGTAGCCAAAAGAATGGGGAATAATATCATGTACTGGAACCCTGAATAAAGGTAACCTGCTTTCAGAAAAAAAAAGTGTTGCATTTCTTGTTGAACGCCCCTTGTAATACTGTGCTGACGCTCTCCGCTGTCGCAGTGGGTAGCACACAGGACTCGCATTCTGGAGGATGACGGTCTAGCCATCCAGATTAAAGTTTCCCGTGATTTCTCTAAGTAGCTCCAGGCAGATGCCGGGATGGTTCCTTTGTAAGGGCACGGCCGACTCCTTCCCCATCCCTGACACTATCCGAGCTTGTGCTCCGTCTCTAATGACCTCAATATCGACGGTACGTTAACCCCAGTCTCCTTTGCTTCCTTATGCACTCCGCTCTCACATGAAGCTCTTAATAACGCGCGCTGCTTACCGCAACGAAACTCTTTATGAGAGTTCGAGAAATTCTCGTTTGCAGCCACCATTATTACTGAAATGCTGGCAGCTATCCCCCCTGTATACGTTTCCCTTTCGCTGCATACGCATGAACAGACATGGTATTTACCGATGACTGCTCAACAGCTGGGACTTTTAGCGGAGTCGTGGTCGCAGAGGCAATATTGCCAGCTGGACAGGGCGCAGTGGATATTGCGTCCAGGCCAGCTGCGGCGGGTACCTGACTGGGGTAGCCACCACTTTCCCTCTGTCCGGAGCGGGCCGCGCTCACAATTCAGCCCTGTAGCGGTTCAATTTAGTGACGCGGAGTGGCTGCTCCGTCTCCGTTCAGCTCATGCGTATTACGTAACGTTGTAAATCTCCAGTTTCGAGCTGTTGGACTTAAGCAAGTGCTCCTTCTATGGCAAATCTGAAGATGACGGTTACTGAAATTCATCATGCCTAAAGAAAATAAAACGAAAATTGCAGTAATTGTTTTTTTTCTTTTTATCACGGACTGTTGAACACCAGTTTGTCGCACACTTCTACAAGAAGTGATGAGCTGACGTCGATGGGAAATCTGTTCCAGTGTTCTCTTGTATTTACTATTCTCTTCGCCCGTCGCCCCACTGCAAAGAGCTGTGCCTTTAGATTTGTAATATTTGTTAATAACTGATAGCAGCTATACTTTATGTTAAAAGTTCCGACTGGCTCACAACAATATAGATATAAAGAAAGAATAAATTATGATGGCCGCTGTGTGACCGTAGCGCAAAACCGTGGCTCTAAGCATTATGGGACTTAACATCTGAGGTCATCAGTCCCCTAGACTTAGAACTAACCAAGCCTAACTAACCTAAGGACATCACACACATCCATGCCCGAGGTAGGATTCGAACCTGCGACCGTAGCACCAGCGCGGTTCCGGACTGAAGCGCCTAGAACCGCTGGACCACAGCGGCCGGCTGGTTATCCTTGATTGGTAATTAAATCCAAAAGGATGAATCCCAATAAACTACACACATGTGATTTGCTAATAGTTTATAGTCCACTGGAAGACAGATCCTACACTGAAGGAAAAAATCACAAGATGGAGTTATGCGAGATAAATGAAAGTTGCTAGACGTGTTTCTGCATCTGAAAGATGATATCCATTCAAATTTCGCGTTAGAGTCGTGCAAGTAGCGCCACGATGAGGATGCAAATCAGGTTTGATTTAAATACACGCTGTAATGGCCGTGAGCGTTAGTTATCTTTGAGATTCCACGTCGTGAGTTGGTGTTAGTCAAGAATGTCTTTAAGGTTCACAAAGACGCCATTATCAACACCTCACTGAGTCTGAACGAAGTCGTATAATAGAGCTACGAGACGCTGGATGTTCCTTCTGCGATATTGCAAAAGGACTTGGCAGGAATGTAGTTATTGTACATGATTGCTGACAGCGGTGGCCACAGTGAAACGTGATTTATTTTCAAAGAATAATCTTAAGAATTTATTTATTTACTAGCGATTCATCAAGAACATTAACACATTTAATCACACTATGTAAGCATGGAAGTAATTGCCAGGGAGTAACTGATGAAATCATAACCAAAGTCCTTTTAACAAATGGTAATTTTATTCACTTTAATAGTGCCTAAAAGCATTTTTTAAAAGAAACAGATTTAAAATTATAATCGGAAAGCACCCTCTGAATATCAAAGTTACAATTTATTCAGAGGCAGAAAGAAAGAAGTTTTGACTGTATGAGCTTTCGGGCAGAGAACCTTGCCGCTCCCTTTTGACACGGCCGTAGTTACGACCGCTCAGCCGGCCGTTGTGGCCGTGCTGTTCTAGGCGCTTCAGTCTGGAACCGCGTGACCGCTACGGTCGCAGGTTCGAATCCTGCCTCGGGCATGGACGTGTGTGATGTCCTTAGGTTAGTTAGGTTTAAGTAGTTCTAAGTTCTAGGGGACTGATGACCATAGATGTTAAGTCCCATAGTGCTCAGAGCCATTTGAACGACCGCTCACAACAGCCTCTGAAAGACTACACTGGTGCAAATCTGCAACACACCAGATAACTTTAAACTAACAGTTTAACAATTTACACAAGCACACAAACTTCCCCCCCCCCCCCCCTCCGTAGGAGGGATGGAAATGGTACAAAACACTAACAATTTTTTATTTTAATTTCTAAGAAAAGTCTTACTGTGAAAGGGTGGCAACTTTATATAGTAAAATGATCATTTAAATAAGAGCCCATGAAATGCAATCTTATATAAAATTCTACGAGGTTGGCCAAACAATACTGAAGATGCTCTACAGTACACAGATACCGCCTTTCAAGATCATAGGCAATAATATCAGAGTTTCCAAAGATCAAAACATATTTCAGGTATTAGGCCGTTACACTCCAAGCAATAAATTCGTTAACACACCAAATCCGACAAACATGACAGAGGTAGCTACTAACGTACGGTAGATTGATAGGGAGATTACCTAACAACCTGAACCGCAGGTTGCTCTAACCCGCCCCTACTCCACAAGGCAAAAACTGACCACCCAATTTATAAAAAACCACCTTCCCGCGGGTGGGCAAACGGAGAAGAATGGTGGGAAGACCCCAAAGCAAAACGGCTGGCGCCCTCACCAAGAAAACAAGTTGAATTTAACAAGAGTAAATCAGACAACGTATCACCAACCACTTCTAATAAACTGCGATTTCTCGAGAAGACCTGGCGCAGCACCCCCAAATCGCTCTCCCGAACCGTCCGCTGCCAGCCGCTTCAACAGACGCAGGAAGGCGCGCCGATCTCCCGTCTCACGGCGTAGCGGCTCGCACCGGCCAGACTGATGTCGTGGGTTGACTCCTGTAGCTCTCGTGTCGACCGCGAAGTCACTATCCCTCACTATACGCCGCGGCCCACTGGACTCACTTGGCGACCTCACATGCGCCGACGCTTAAGACGGACAAGTCATCTTGTGTCTCAGTGCGCGACCGACCAACCGATCGATCCAACCGACAATGACCATTGCCTGAGCAAACTCGAGCAGACTGGCGGCCTAACCCGCAGACTCAGATGCAGGAACTAAGCGCCGACCGGGCGACCACTCACTGAGGTCTGTTACTGGCGGAGTGGAAAGACTCTCATTTTTCCGGCTTTAAAGGTTGATCCGAACGACAGACAGACAGCAACTGCCTAACAAATGCGGACGAGAGACAGACTGGCAAGCTGGGAACGAGAGACTGAGGCAGACTGACCCACTGGCGAGCTCATGCGCCCCTTAAATGCACGTGAACAGGCAACCTTTCCCAGAGGGAGACACCAAAGCTGCGATTGCCACAGCGGCGCCACCGCCAGAAACGGAGTGCGACTGCTTCACACTACACGCTGTGGCGCGCTCTTCAAAACAGCAGCTTTTACCACGGCTCTCACAGGAATGTACAGTAACAAGAAGACTGGGCTCCGAATGGCCACGAGGCACTCCCGAGAAGGAAGACCTTCATGATCGGCACATGGCTCTGGCCCATTGTATCTGCAGCAGCAGTTTGTGTAACAGTTGAGGCTGGAGTGACACAACGAACAGTTGCATTCTGTTACTTTAACGACAGCACCAGGCCAGGCGTCCAGCGTGGATTCCAATGACGCCAAACCATCGTCATTTGCGACTTCAGTGGTGTCAAGCGAGAGCTCATTGGAGTGTAGGGTGACGGTTTGGTGTGTTTTCTGATGAAAGCTGGTTCTGCCTCGGGGCCAGAAGGAGGCCAGTTGAGAGCCTGCAACCGACCTACCCCTGGGGTTATGACTTGGAGTGCGATTTCATGTAACAGAAGAAGCACTCTCGTGGTCTTCCCACGTACCCTGACTGCAAATCTGTACGTCGGTCTGCTGATTCTGCCTGTTGTGCTTCCATTCATGATCAGCGATCCAGGGGGTGTTTTCCAACAGGATAACACTTACTCACATAACGCTGTTGTAACCCGACATGTTCTACAGAGTTTCGACATGTTGCCCTGGTCTGTTGGATCACCGATATCTGTCCAATCGACCACATATGGGACATCATCGGACGACAAATCCAGCGTCACCCGCAAACAGCATAAACCGTCCTGTAGTGATCAAGCAAGTGCAACAGGCATGGAACTCCATTGCACAAACTGACACCCGGCACCTGTACAACATAATGCATTTACGGTTGCATGCTTGAATTCAACATTCTGCCGATTACACTGGTTATTGGTTCAAATGGCTCTGAGCACTATGGAACTCAACTGCTGTGGTCACAAGTCCCCTAGAACTTAGAACTACTTAAACTAACTAACCTAAGGACATCACACACATCCATGCCCGAGGCAGGATTCGAACCTGCGACCGTAGCGGTCGTGCGGTTCCAGCCTGTAGCGCCTTTAACCGCTCGGCCACTCCGGCCGGCACTCCGGTTATTAACGTACTATCATTTCACATTTGCAATGGCTCATCTCGCGCTTACTGTAAAAGAGTTCGTGTCGGAAAGGGGGGGATATAATTGTTACATCCCACTTCTGATACCAAATGTAAAAGAGTATGTGCCGGGAAGGGGGATATAATTGTTACATCCCACTTCTGACACCAATTGTAAAAGAATTTGTGGTTTGGGATGGGGAGAGAAACTTCTGACACCAATGTTAATGTATAAAATGGCAGGGAAGGGGGAAGAAGGTTGTTAAATACGCCTCGTGGCGGCAGTGTGCAGGAGGTCGAGCGGTCAGGATTAGAGAGTGGGCATTCAGGGCTGTCGTTGAATGACAAAACAGAAAATTAAGTACCATAAAGAGGATATATTTCAATATACGGAGTACAAAGGGCACGCCTAGGGTCGGAAGTTACCAGGTTTAGGCCAGTCTAGGAGGTCGAACAATTAAATGAAATGGGCAAAGGAAGGGAAGCGGTTCATGTTAACTTACGTTGGTGGCCGGTCGGGAAAAGCAGAGCCAGAGGATCTGCCTTCCAAAAAGACGTCTGTTCTGCCCGAGGTCTGGGTTACAAAAGAGAGAAGCAACTGTGTACGTCACCGCAGAAGACTCCAGCGTCCACACACGTGATCGCTATCCCGTGCACGCTATTGGCTAAAACCAATGGCGTGAATTCGCTAGCAGTTTCAGCAGAGGTCTCAGGGCGTCTACTGTCAGCAGCTTTAACTGGACAGAACTGCTTCTGTTTTGAAAGGCAAGCGACTTCTATCCCGTAGACACGGCGTGAATTACTCTGGGAGAAAACTTGTAAAGATTCCACTGGGCCTTTGAAATAAATTTTTTAAACTTATTCCCTAAAATATTCCTTGACTGGGTGCCATCCTGTACATTACGTTAACCTGTGATCTTGCAATGTAAATCACTTAAATATCTTACCTAGACAAACGTATTCCCGAAATTTCATTACCCTACATTAATTATTTTTTGGTGTTGCATTTTTTCCGTCAGTGTATTTTACTTTCTTCTTAGTGCAATGATAAACGTAAAATAACACGATGCAGCCGTTAACAGAGTACCTATGAAATCGTCACTGCGAAATATGGCATGCTGTGTTGGAAATACAACCCGTCTCCAGTCCCGCGGAGAATAATAATTCGGAGTCCTTGGACATGTCTTGAGAGAAATTTCATGTAGTTTACCATCTCAGTGTTATCGTTTCATTTGTTTCCAGTCCCCAAGCACTTTGTCAGTGAAGAAGATACGTACGAGACCCTTCGTGCATCACGATATTAACGCATGCACTTAATTACCTGCGGCTTGTTTATTTCTTTTCCATATCTTGGTGCAGTGTGAAACGCATTGCCCTGTGACCCTTTGATACGGCATGGGAAACTGTAAGAGGGGGCACGTTATTGACTTCATTGGGATCGTACAGCGCGGAAGAAGGATGAAGAAAAAGTAACTGTCGGCTGTATTAACGTTACTAGAAATCGTGATGTGCAGAAGATTGTACGCGATAAAATGGTTAAACACAACAGAAACCTGAAGAGACGATCCCGAAGTCAGCTACCCTGTGCGAAGGCTTTGTCATTGCAAATTTAAGAGCTTAGCCAATGCAGCTATTGAATAGTTTATTTAACTTGTAACCGCCAGCAATATAACGTAAATAAATGAAAGAAGCACTCGCATATATCGCCGCATTTATATTCCCGTTGTGTCTTCCATCCAGTAAAATTTCAGACTCAGTGCTCTGGCGTTCGCGGTGTTTATAAATGTCATGATAATGATGATGTACTTCTTTCACCTTGGTTTTGTTGTATACAATCGCAGTTTCTCTGAACACTGGACACCCCGTCTGACTTGTTGATTCCTCTCCTGGAGGTATTCGGCACGTACATCTGCCTCTAATTATACAGGCTGTCACACGTAACATGGACAGTGCACACCATTAACTGTTTATACATTTATACGCGTACCAGATTTCGGATTAAGGGATTAAGGTTTTAACGATAAGTAGTATTTTGCCATGTCGTTATTTTCCTTGCCTTTTACATGTACCGAGATTATGAAGCAGCTATTTTCCTTCTTCTTTCATTTTTACTGGAAAAGTAAACTAGCCTCCTAGAGCTTTTGAAGTAAACAGTGCAATAACATAACGCGTATTATGTTCTCGGTGTTTATAAGCATGACTAAGGAATAACTTATTACATTTAAAAAATACTATTTTCATCGGATGTATAAAAAATACGAATATTACGCATGCAATAAAATATTCGCCTCTTTAGTAGAAAACCTTGTTTGGATATCACGAAATGTAAAGTATGTCCAGGAAATGTGTACTGCTTCCAACAGCAGAAGGCAGTCATGTTTCCTAACGTGCGCTCTCAATTTACATTCAGTGTGATTTCGACTCGATACTCGAAAACGATTTATGTCTTCTTGAATACCTTATAGTGTGCCGTTAGCTACAGTAAACAAGAAATTCGTGTGGAAACTAAATTGATCTATATTCCTTCGGTACCATAAAAAACTGAAAATTGAGGAGTTCTTGGAGAAGCTCGCTTAGCTTCATTGAGCGAACCGTTTGAGTCAGACGCATACCCTCATTATGAGGAAACATGATCAACAATTAAGAGCAGTTAATACAAAAGGAAATTCTACCATAATTCCTTTCTTCCACTGGTTAGTGACCCAGTTACTGCAGTGTTTGACAGATCGGGTAGTCACTTGTCTATTTTCGTGTCGATACAGACTTAGAAACGTAAAGTTAAGTTTCACAGTGTGATAACATTGTGATCTCCCTGGAACATTTGGAAATATGGTATACAGTGTCGTATACGAATTGTGGGCTCACGATATGCTATGATGACCACCCTCCGAATATTTGAGAACACTACGTAGTTACGTGCTATGAAGTAAAAGAGCAGAATTTGAATGAAACCTGTAACGAAAAAGAGAGAGGCTTGATTTTCCTTCGACGACATGCAATAGAAGTCGGTGCTACAAATGGAACATTCACACACTTATTTATGTATTTATTTATCATAGTCCACTATCTCGATGACGATAATGGACATTTACATAAAGAATAACGTTTATGTGTGATTTAGTGATAATCTATTTCGTTTTCTTTTTCTCTATTCCGAACACTTAGCTGAGTCCACAGTACCTATAATACTATTTTTCCTTATTTTTATTTCTTTCTGTTACTGGCGCTCTAATATTTAGATAGCTACTTGTACGCTACACTCTATATTTTGCTTGACATCTTTTCCACTCTCATTCGGATATTATTTACCTGTGACAGCAAAAGAGTCACATGTTTTAGTTATTTCAAACCCTTTCAACTACTGCTATGAGTACCGTTACAACAGCATATACACTGAAGAGGCAAAGAAACTGGTACACCAGCCTAATATCGTGTACGGCTTCCGCGAGCTCGCAGAAGAGACGCAACACGATGTGGCATAGACTCGATTAAAGTCTGAAGTAGTGCTGGAGGGAATTGACACCATGAATCCTGCAGGGCTGTCCATAAAATTTGATGATTTACCGAATTCCTGATATTCATGTTAAATGGACGTACGGGAATATCCAAACTTCATTGCTACCTCGGACATGCTGTGTCCCAACGCTCATGCGCCGACTATAACACTACGTTCAAACTCACATCTCGATAACATGCCATTGTAGCAGCAGTAACCGATCTAACAACTGCGCCAGACACTTGTTGTCTAATATAGGAGTTGCCTACCGCAACTTCCTGTTTACATATCTCTTATTAATTTTTGAATACGAATGCCTACACCAGTTTCTTTAACGCTTCAGTGTATTACTACTACAATAATAAACAATACAACTAATACAGGATTAATAGTCGCTGTTACTACGACCACCTTATCTATTTCTCAACGGCAACTACTACTACTGAAAATTAGGCGAACAGTATTAATACTAGCACTTCTAGTATGATTACTTATTAGAATGTTAGGGTTACTGATCTTAGGGAACAGTTAAAGACCTCATTGTCTAGTGTCCAGCTTTACTGTTTCTCTCTTTACTTCTCTTCGCTGCTTCACTGTAGTTTGAGATGGACACACACACACACATACGCTACTTTTACTACTACTACTACTACTACTACTACTATCAGACAGTATCTGGTTTCTCCGTATGTTCCTCACTATGTTGAGTCCAGCAATATTTCGCGGCCTCCAGACACCATGGCGTTGGTTCGGAACGCATGTCTTATCTTTCACTGATACTTGTCGTTCTTGTACGATACGCTTGTGGCCACCTCCCCTCATTCTTCCGTTACTAGGCCAACCGATCATAGAGCTATCGGGCACCGTCTACAGGCCTTACTCGGCTCTGCTGTAGTGTCTGTTCCCTATAGTTACACCTTGCTTTCTCTGAGACAGCGTTAAGAAGAAGATTTAAGGTATCAAAAACGTCTTTCGTCTGATTACTTTATAAAAACATTAAAGCCTACCGTTTTGTGTGTGTGTGTGTGTGTGTGTGTGTGTGTGTGTGTGTGTGTAGCGTGGGCTTTGATGCAAGTCTACGAACAAACAATATGCTTGACAATCTCTGTGAACACATCAATGCCAACTACTTTATTCTCATTGCAGGTGGCGACGTTTGGGTACTGGTGATCCGGAACGCTATGCCTTCGGACTCCGGCATCTACGTGTGTGAAGTCAACAGCAACCCCATCGTTCGCTCCTTCCACAAGCTTAGCGGTAAGTAACACGCCTCTCGGTCGGCTCTAATTGCAATTTTTTCGGAACAGCACTCGATGTTAATGATCCCTCCCCCCTCTCTCTCTCTCTCTCTCCCTTTCTCTTTCTGTGTGAGCGTATACATAGCATCCACTTAAGTACACTTAGAGTTGTTAACGACCAGAAAGCAGTCCACAATCGTCAATCCCACTGGGTTTCTATAGATTTAGCTGCATTTAGCGACTTCGCCAAGAGTCTTTAAGAACTTTTAAGGTTACATTCATCTAAATTCATCCAGGCAATGCATACTATCCTAAAAGATCCACACCTACCGTTCTGAATGTGTGCTTGGACAGATTCAAATTACCATCTGTGTTCCTTCTGATTCAAGCGCTGTGTAGTTTCGACAAACCGCTTGAAATGGACGACGAGGTACGGTAAATATTTTTACGAAGCTTCTTCCAGTACCTCGCTAATGACATTATTGACGCAACGTAAAATTTTCGTCAAATTAAGTTCATCTAATTTAAAATCGTGCGATTGTACACAAACTGCCATTCGCCATACACCATAAGGTGGTTTACGGAATATAGATCTATTTGTAGATGTAGATGTTGTGGGCCTCTGCTCTTTTCATTCAGATCACTGAGCGAAACAGGAGTAAGCTAAGAGGAGGTTCCTAATTTGGAATATTTGGGAAGCTATTACCAATTCCGGCACTTTGCTCGGAACCGATAGGGTGTACCCATTTTTATTTTGTTACTGGAACTGTGCATGACTAAAAACCTTTAACCCGTGTGCGTTTGTAATTTTACCGTAATTTCTGAAAAATGGTGCGGTGTAATGGAGCTATCGTTACTGCAACACTGCATCCAGAGGAAAATTCCCTGCACGTGGGTTGCGAGGGAAGCATACACGAAGGTGACGAAAGTCATGGAATAGCGATATGCATATATACAGATGACGGAAGTATTGCGTACACAAGGTGTAAAAGGGCAGTGCTCTGGTGGAGCTGTCATTTGTACTCAGATGATTCATGTGAAGAGAACTCCAACGTTATCACGCCGGAATGACGGGAGTTTGAAGGCGGTGTGGTACTTGGAGCTAGACGCACGGGAGATACCATTTCGGAAATCGTTATAGAATTCAGTATTCTGAGATACACAGTGTCAAGAGTGTGATGAGAATACCAATTTGAAGCATTACCACGGACAATGCAGTGGCCGGCGGCCTTCACTTGACGACCGAGTGCAGCGGCGTTTGCGTAGAATTGTCAGTGCTCAAAGACAAGCAACACTGCGTGAAACAACCGTAGAAATCAATATGGGACGTACGATCGAAGTATCGATTACTACAGTACGGTGAAAGTTAGCGTTAACGGGCTATGGCAGTAGACGACCGACGCGAGTGCCTTTGCTAACAGCACGACATCGCCTGCAGCGCCTCTCCTGGGCTGGCCTAGTTAGATAAGTCCCGGTTTCACTTCGTAAGAGCTGATCTTAGGGTTCGATTGTGGCACATACCCCACGAAGCCATGGACCCAAGTTGTGAACAAGGCACTTTGAAAGCTGGTGGTGGCGCCATAATGGTGTGGGCTATGTTTTCATGGAGTGGACTGGGTGCTTTGGTCCAACTGAACCGGTCATTGACTGGAAATGGTCTGTTCGGTTACTTGGATACCATTTTCCCACGAAGCCATGAAGTTGTGAACAAGGCACTTTGAAGGCTGGTGGTGGCTGGTCTATGTTTTCATGGAATGGACTGGGTCCTTTGGTCCAACTGAACCGGTCATTGACTGGAAATGGTCTGTTCGGTTACTTGGATACCATTTTCCCACGAAGCCGTGAAGTTGTGAACAAGGCACTTTGAAGGCTGGTGGAGGCTGGTCTATGTTTTCATGGAATGGACTGGGTCCTTTGGTCCAACTGAACCGGTCATTGACTGGAAATGGTCTGTTCGGTTACTTGGATACAATTTTCCCACGAAGCCGTGAAGTTGTGAACAAGGCACTTTGAAGGCTGGTGGTGGCTGGTCTATGTTTTCATGGAATGGACTGGGTCCTTTGGTCCAACTGAACCGGTCATTGACTGGAAATGGTCTGTTCGGTTACTTGGATACCATTTTCCCACGAAGCCGTGAAGTTGTGAACAAGGCACTTTGAAGGCTGGTGGTGGCTGGTCTATGTTTTCATGGAATGGACTGGGTCCTTTGGTCCAACTGAACCGGTCATTGACTGGAAATGGTCACGTTCGGTTACTTGGAGACCATTTTATTCATGGACCTCATGTTAGCAAGAATGATGTCAACGGGCCACAATTGTTTGCGACTGTTTTGAAGAACATTCTGGACAATCTGAGTGAATGATTCGGCCACCCAGAGTGCCTGGCATGGATCCCATCGAACATTTATGGGACATAAGCGAGAGAGAGAGGCAGCATGGCTCGTTATTTCTGCGGGGGACTTCCAACTACTTCTTGAGTCCATGCCATGTCGAGTTGCTGCACTGCTCCGGGCAAACGGAGGTCCAACACAATATTAGGAGGTATCACATGACTTTCTTTACCTCAATGTATATGGCTAACGTGTCTCGCCGAAGTGATCTTACGACAGTCACACCAATGCGTACACCGTGACACCCTCAGTCTATCACTGCGACAAAAAAAATTACCCTCTCCAACAGCAGCAACGACAACTAAATTACGCCCGTATTAGCTGATTATTACGCGGCCGTAACTCAATTCCGCGTCAAGGAAAAGCCGCGTAGTGTCGCACCAACTTTATTCGTATAAATATTTAACAACCACCAGTGACTGGCTCTCGCGTTCCGGAGACCCTAATGAAATTCAGACCGAAGCGGGTAATCATCGGCCGTGGAAACTGGATATTTGTATGTAAATGAACGACCGGCGACTCTGCGAGCGTCCCATAATGAAATTTGGGGCCACGTTTCCGTGACGGGGCACCGCTTTTCATAAAAAGGTTTTTAGTGCGGTGTGCGTTGCCGGAGTTCTCGGCGGCATATCCGGTATTATGTAGCCGATTTTAATTACGAAAATTAATTTCCTTTTTTCCTATCGCGCTGCGCTGGATATTAAAGGGTGTTGCAGGGACAGCCCTGTCAATCACTCCTGATTGGTGATAACGATTTCTGCTCGTTATGTGGTACTTCTGGAATACACGAGCTCAACAAGAGAAATGGAAATGTCGTGTGGCTAGGGCCTCCCGTCGGGTAGACCGTTCGCCTGGTGCAGGTCTTTCGATTTGACGCCACTTCGGCGACTTGCATGTCGATGGGGATGAAATGATGATGATAAGGACAACACAACACCCAGCCCCTGAGCCGAGAAAATCTCCGACCCAGCCGGGAATCGAACCCGGGCCCTTAGGATTGACAGTCTGTCACGCTGACCACTCAGCTACCGGGGCGGACTCAACAAGAGAGCTAGCCTGGATCACGCGTGCAGTTCATTTTAACCGGGTAGTTATTAGTACGCCAGTACAACATGGCGTTTGCCCTCTTCGTTTTTACGGTCTCCAAAGCTGAAATTTAGATTCTGTTTGTTCGCCCTCCTGACGTGTACACCTATACAGTATACGGAAATTCCCGTTGCAAACTTCTACGACTTGTAGAGGGGAGTGAGTAGATAACATTCTGAGTTGGAAACCACGTCCGGAAACGTATCATTCCCGTGCGGCAACCATATGAAAACATGTTGGCAATGCGACCACTTTTACAACTAACCAATTACGCGTGACCCAGTATATCACTTATTTTACAGTTCCACTCACTAATTGCCAAAGAAATTGCTCGTGTACTCGTTGACAGGTTCTGTTCCACGTGATGCATTAGGACCTCCTCCAATTAGGGTATGCAGCGTTTCCTCGGAACACCACAGTTACCCTTGCTGACGGCGAAGATATACTTTCTCGAAGTCGTTGCGTAATTGTGGCGAAAAGACAATGAGCAGCTCTTTCATTACCCTGAGCTTTGCCATTCAGAAGGATCATGTCGGTGTATTCTACAAACGTCTACTCAGCCATGTTGCTGTAACACTCACATACAAGTGAATGAGGCTCGAACCAGGTCACAGAGGTGGAATAGACATCAAAAGACGCCAGCTAAATCGAAGTAAACACCCCCACCATGATTAGCCTGTTGCATACTTACCTAGCAAATAAGTTTTCAAATGGCCGTTTCCGAACATGGGTTCCTGTTCAAAATATTATGTACTCTCTCCCCTCTATAAGTCCAAGTTTGTAGCGGGAATTCCCGAACACCCTGTATATACATACTCCGCAAGCCACCGTATGGTGCATGGCGGAGGATACCTTATCACACGACTTAACTATTTCCTGTCCTATTCCACTTGCTAAGAGAGCGAGGGAAAAACGACTGTCTGTATGCTTCCGTAAGAGCACTAATTTCTCTTAACTTATCTTCGTGGCTCTTACACGAAATGTATGTTGGCGGCTGTAGGCTAGCACAGAATTTTATGGGCTTGGAATAGAGTTCATGATTATTTTAGTCATGTAAGATAAATTAAATAAGTTTACTATTTTAGTTATTATTTACTTTTTAATCAGCAAGCTGTCATCGTCAAGTTCCTTTCCTGACCTTTCAGTAATAATTTGCACATGCGCAACAGTATCCACACTTTCTTACGTCATTTACATTTAACTTGGAGCCTGGAAAGGAGATATATGTTTTATAAATCGTTATACTTATTAAAATTTCTTTCAGTTGTGAAGGACGTAGATACATTCATATTTTCACCTGTTTTCGTTAAACTCAATGCAATAATACGTTCTCTATTTTTGTAGGAGTGAATGACGGTGACTCTGCTCGTGCATGCAGCGTTGCGTTTGTTTTGTTCTGAATGGACGGAGCACTTTTCAAGCTCTTGCGGCTTCTTCTCTGGGCTTTTACACTGTCGACGCTCTAATTCCATACAATGCTGCGTCGCGGACTTGCTGATTCAGGAATTTCGTTCTCAGCTGCATTGCGATATTTAAACCCAGTAGAGTCCTTTGAAGAGCGCTGTCTTTGCGTTTGCCTATTAATTTCCGGTATTTCCCTTGATTCACTCAGCGTATGCTCTCCCGGCTTCTAGACAACAGAAGTTGACAGCTCTTCTACCGCTTTCCAATCTGTATATTTAGCTGCACGTCATTCTAATTCTCTTAATCATTTTCCTCTTAGCTTTCTTCTTAACCCCATTCTTTTCTAAGTGATGTACCCACTCCTTCTGGAGATAGACATGTTGCGTGTGATCTGCTCTCAGTCCTCATAGTACAGCCTCAACAAAAACAGCCATAGTTGTCTTTATACGTACGCTTTCAATCCTTCAGACAATGCTCTCAGAATCCTTATCGATTGTAATATATCGGGTGACCAAAAAGTCAGTATAAATTTGAAAACTGAATAAATCACGGAATAACGTAGATAGAGAGGTACAAATTGACACACATGCTTGGAATGACATGGGGTTTTATTAGAACCAAAAAATACAAAAGTTCAAAAAAATGTCCGACAGATGGCGCTTCATCTGATCAGAATAGCAATAATTAGCATAACAAAGTAAGACAAAGCAAAGATGATGTGCTTTACAGGAAATGCTCAATATGTCCACCATCATTCCTCAACAATAGCTGTAGTCGAGGAATAATGTTGTGAACAGCACTGTAAAGCATGTCCGGAGTTATGGTGAGGCATTGGCGTCGGATGTTGTCTTTCAGCATCCCTAGAGGTGTTGGTCGATCACGATACACTTGCGACTTCAGGTAACCCCAAAGCCAATAACCGCACGTACTGAGGTCTGGGGACCTGGGAGGCCAATCATTACGAAAGTGGCGGCTGAGCACAGGATCATCACCAAACGAAGCGCGCAAGAGATCTGTCACGCTTCTAGCAATATGGGGTGTTCTTTTGTTGTTGTTTTTTTTTTGTTCTAATAAAACCCCTAGTCATTCCAAGCATGTGTGTCAATTTTTACCTCTCTATCTACATTATTCCGTGGTTTATTAAGTTTTCAAATTTATACTGACTTTTTGATCACCCGGTATTTCTAAGTCTTCCAGCTTCTTCTTCTCCCGCTTTCCACCGTCGTTTAAGTTCAAAAAAATTCAAATGGCTCTGAGCACTATGGGACTTAACATCTATGGTCATCAGTCCCCTAGAACTTAGAACTACTTAAACCTAACTAACCTAAGGACATCACACAACACCCAGTCATCACGAGGCAGAGAAAAATCCCTGACCCCGCCGGGAATCGAACCCGGGAACCCGGGCGCGGGAAGCGAGAACGCTACCCGTTCAAGTTCGACTTTCATACAATGTCGCGTGCAAAGACTTGTTCCGGGTAATCAACGCTGCATAAAGCAAGAAAATTTAATGTGCTGTCCCGCTATTTAATTAATAGCATATGTGATAAATATATTGGCAGCATTGTAGTATGCTTGAGGGTGGCGCTGGCTGCGATTAGGAGACGGGGCAATTGCAGGTTAGTATTGGATGGAAGCATCACAGGATGGAGAAAAATGTGATGTATTCGCCACGTGGGGGAAACGGGGTGGAGCTGTCTAGTCAGTAAGTAAATGCTGGATTTGAATGGCCAGAAGGTCTTGATAATAACATTGAGATATAAGAGGCCTGATGTGTGGGGAGAATAGGTGGCTAGAGCATAAACTCGTCACATAACTAATTGTCGGTACGAATGATTGGCTTAGGAGAAGAGTCTGTTAAAGATGTGTTGGACTGGGACATGCAGAGTGTCGATATCGGAGGCTGCATATGTAGGTACAAACTTAGCAGTAAACTATGGTTTGGAAGAGATTGATGAGATAACAGACGTCTGGGAGATGTTCGAGTGTTCGAAGATGTGGAGGAAAATTGAAGAAATTAGTGTGTGGAAGTGGGTAGAGGGAGGACTGTACGGGCTGCAAGCAGAATTGTTTCTTTGTGCTGTCCATGTTGACGTTGAGACAGGGCCGACAACACATTAACGAGATGCACACACGTGAACCACAAGAAATACGTTTTCAGTGTGTTTGCAGACAGTAACGAGTAACACGCGTGGTATGGTGTTCCCGCAGTGCTGACACGGTCGCAGTCTGCGCTGGAGGGCAACGCTACGGCAACAGGTGTCCACGGTGGATCGTCGACGGGCCTGGGCGCGCCTGCCGAGCCATCTGGCGACGGCACGCGCAACCACAACTACACCGACTGCTGCGCCGCCAGCAACGTGTCAGCGGCGTGTTTCGGGTTCTGCAACATCCAGAGCATCCTCGACGGCAACACCGGCCAAGACCCCGAGCACTGCGAGGCAGACTTCCCTGCTATCGTGCGCTGCATGGCTGGTGAGTGACATAACGAATGCACTTCTCATTTCATTTCGTGACGAAATAAGAGAATATTATCCGCATTTAGAACTCCTTGCCCCATCCCACCTCATGTAAAGGTGTTTAAATAACAATAAAGGAAAAAAACCGTTTTTTGCCCGCCACTTTGTTCAGTATCATATGTGTCTTCTTTGTATTTTCACTGTCAAACCTGTGGCTGAAGAGCAGCGTAGTATGCTGCTGCCAGCCCACCTTATGTAAAGATGTTTAAATAACAATAAAGGAAAAAAAAACTTCTTGCCCCATATCTGGGACTGGGACACACTGTAACTCCACCCGAATTGCACTTACACATCAGTCTCTCAGACTACAATCCTGCTGCACACTATCCATTCTGTCACAACAGCCACACCTCTCCGACCGCATACCTAAAGCTAGTCTTTTCATCCTCAAGACATAACCACCATTCTTTTTAATGCTAATTTCAATCAGAACGTAGTTTCACACGTAAACAAGATCATCGACACATCCCCTTCCTGTCACGAAACTTGGAATACGTACACACCATTACACGGACACAAACTCATTGTTACTGTACATCTTATAATGTGACTGTCGCAGAGCAACACGCTCCAAGTTCTTAGACACGACTTCTCCACTTATTACCCTAAGTAAGGTACCCTCCTGTTTCTCAAAACCATCAACATCATCATCCTTGGTAACAGTTGTTTCCCAGAACTGTGAAAGACATCAAAGATGCTTCTATTCCTAATTTTTGTTTGTTGATAATTTTATACAGGGTGATCACAAACTGTCTGAAAAGCTTGCGAGGGTTTCAGAGATAATTGTATATGCTTGACATTCTTCAGGTACAGAGGCGATTTTGGCTCCTTAAGGTTTTGTAATTCCATTTTCATAAGAAACAGTTGCCAAGAGAAAATTCGATACTTTGCGCCGTGTCCGAGTTAATTAGCATTGAAGTTAACCAATCAGGCCGGTCTGCGCGCAAATTGTAGCGGTCCTCCAGAGACGGGTGTCGCCGAAAGCGTTCTTTGTTTGGTTGCCTAAAACCGAACAGGAGAGTGATCCAAAACTGGACATGGGACGGTAGTAAGGATCTAACCTGAGCCAAAGGCTGAGCAGTCTCGTGCGCTGCCATCTACACTACGAGAACAACTGACGCTAACACCCTTACAAGCTCTTCCGACTGTATAAAGAAAATGTTTATCTTTCTTAAACCTAAGAAATCTCCCAGTGGTACCACTGTCTGTCAGCCTATTGACCTTACCAAAATATTCAGCAGTATATATGAATCTGTCCTCGACAAAGGCATCCCCCAACACACCAAACCGCACTTTTCTCTCTTCATCTCAGAGTACGGCTTGAGTCGCCACTCCTCCTATCCCTGGGCATTGATAAAGCCTATCCTAGGTAACAAAAAGCAATATCCACTCCGGTTTTTCTCTTCCAGTAACAAATGTAGTCTTGCGTCCTATCATCGCTGCTTTCTCCCCTATGCACAGTTGACGTTCGAAAACCATTCTCATCCGAATACCTGTTCCAGTACACCGAAGACAATGCCTTCCGCGTCGTTTCACTCACACTTACCAAAGTCTGTGTCAACTAAACCTCAACAGCTTCACCTTCCAATGTACCCGACGCCACCTCTGTATTTATCCCGCTGAATCCCAGGCAATAATTATAGCTTTCCACCTTTGTGATCTCAATCTAACAAACGGTAACTTTTCATTTCATAGCACTAAAAGGTTAGATTATGTAAGCGTAATACTCGATCGAGTATTAACATCTCAAAACTAAAACCATTAACTGGGTTTTTGGGCATCACAGTTATCTCACAACTATCAAAAACTTGCATGATTGTAGTTTGTGACATTGATTTCCCATAGAAACATTATATCTTTGATGAAATGAAACAGAAATTCTGGCATCGCCCATAGCCGGGCATTGAAATGAATTCAGTGGCGGCAATTGAAAATCTGTGCCGGACTGGGGTTCGAATTCGGATTTCCCGCTTTACACGAGCAGACGTATAAACAGTTCGGATATCCGAGCACGCTACCCGCCCAACCCAAATTAACAACTTCTCGCACACTGCTTATGTAGTGCCCCCTGTCCCTTACACTCGCTGCCCGCAACCTCAGGCTGTTTCCCGTTGGAGTTCGGAAGAGAGAGAGAAAGCCCCACACGGAAATGACCTCTAGCGAGCGTTCAAGGAGTATACAGGGTGAGTCACCTAGCGTTACCGCAGGATATATTTCGTAAACCACATCAAATACTGACGAACCGATTCCACAGACCGAACGTGAGGAGAGGGGCTAGTGTAATTGTTCAATACAAACCATACAAAAATGCACGAAAGTATGTTTTTTAACACAAACCTACGTTTTTTTAAAATGGAACCACGTTAGTTTTGTTAGCACATCTGAACATATAAACAAATACGTAATCAGTGCCGTTTGTTGCATTGTAAAATGTTAATTACATCCGGAGATATTGTAACCTAAAGTTGACGCTTGAAACCTCCGACGTTCAGTTACGTGTTGTAACAAACACGGGCCACGGTCGGCGAGCAGCATCTACAGGGACATGTTTACGATGACGACCGTGTTTACGAGTGTGGCTGTAGTGCACTGTTGTGGTTTGGTCTAGCTGTCGCAGTGTCCGCATGTAGCGCTTGCTGCTATTGTTATTCTGCATTCGTCTCTGCACGCAGACCAACTGTAGTACACCGTGTTACCAGACGTCTGTGATAGTGTAGTGTTGTAGGAACTGTGACCATGGTGTATTCGAACTCTGAAAAGGCGGAGATGATACTCATCTATGGCGAGTGTCGACGAAATGCAGCTGAAACCTGAAGGGTGTATGCAGAACGGTACCCGGACAGAGAGCATCCAACGTGCCGCAAATTGCAAAACATCTACCGACAACTGTATGCAACAGGTATGGTCGTAGCACGCAAACGGGTCCGTAACAGGCCCGTCACAGGAGAAGCGGGTGCAGTTGGTGTGTTAGCTGCTGTTGCCATGAACCCACACATGAGTACACGGGACATTGCGAGAGCCGGTGGACTGAGTCAAAGTAGTGTCATGCGCATACTGCATCGTCACCGCTTTCACCCGTTTCATGTGTCGCTACATCAGCAATTACATGGTGATGACTTTAATCATCGAGTGCAATTCTCTCAATGGGCATTAACAGAGAATGCGTTGCAGTTCTACCAGTTTACCGATGAAGCGGGTTTCACAAACCACGGGGTAGTGTATCTACGGAACATGCATTACTGGTCCGTGGACAGTCCTCGCTGGCTCAGACAGGTAGAGCGACAGCGACCGTGGACTGTAAATGTATGGTGCGGAATCATTGGCGACCACCTCATTGGTCCTCACTTCATTGCAGGGGACCAAACAGCTGCAACATACATCGCGTTTCTACAGAATGATCTGCCAACGTAGCTCGAAAATGTCCCACTGGAAACGCGTTGACGTATGTGGTATCAGCATGATGGTGCACCTGCACATTCCGCAATTAACACTAGGCTGACCCTTGACAGGATGTTCGACGGGCATTTCATAGGACGTGGAGGACGCATAAATTGGCCAGCCCGTTCTCCTGATCTTACACCTCTGGACTTCTTTCTGTGGGGTACGTTAAAGGAGAATGTGTGCCGTGATGTGCCTAAAACCCCAGAGGATATGAAACAACGTATTGTGGCAGCCTGCGGCAACATTACACGAGATGTACTGCGGCGTGTACGACATTCATTACTCCAGAGATTGCAATTGTGTGCAGCAAATGATGGCCACCACATTGAACATCTATTGGCCTGACATGTCGGGACACACTCTATTCCACTCCGTAATTGAAAACGGAAACCACGTGTGTACGTGTACCTCACCCCTCATGGTAATGTACATGTGCGTCAGTGAAAAAGACCAATAAAATGGTGTTAGCATGTGGCCGTAATGTGCTGCTCCAGTCTCTTCTGTACCTAAGGTCCATCACCGTTCCCTTTGGATCCCTACGTAATTCGGTGCTCTCCGATACACACGATCGAACAGCGGAGGAGTGGTACTCAAGCGTCAAATTTAGGTTACAATATCTCCCGATGCAATTAACATTTTACAATGCAACAAACGGCACTGATTACGTATTTGTTTATATGGTCAGATGTGCTAACAAAACTAACGGGGTTCCATTTAAAAAGACGTAGGTTTGTGTTAAAAAACATACTTCCGTGCATTTTTTTATGGTTTGTATTAACCAATTACACTAGCCCCTCTTCTCACGTTCGGTCCGTGGAATCGATTCGTCAGTATTTGAAGTGATTTACGAAATATATCCAGGGGTAACGTTAGGTGACTCACCCTGTATACATGATCCGGCCACATTAATGTGACGTTCGACGTCAACATGCAATAGCCACTCTCTGACGCAGGTACCAGCACTAGCAGTGGAGGCTATGTAAAGCATGTCGTTTTGTTAAGCGGAAACGGAACGCCGGCCGGAGTGGCCGAGCGGTTCTAGGCGCTACAGTCTGGAACCGCGCGACCGCTGCGGTCGCAGGTTCGAATCCTGCCTCGGGCATGGATGTGTGTGATGTCCTTAGGTTATTTAGGTTTTAGTAGTTCTAAGTCCTAGGGGACTGATGACCTCAGAAGTTAAGTCCCATAGTGCTCAGAGCCATTTGAACCAGTTTTTTGGAAACGGAACGATTTTCCTGACGTCTAAAAGGGCACGATCACTGGCTTTCGGGCCGAAGGTGGAAGCGTTTCCAAAACGTCTGAGTATGTAAACTGTCCACGTGCCGCCTTGGTTAAATTATACAGTGCGTGGCAAAATGGCACTGTCAAAAAACCGGCACCGAGGTAACTGTGGTACACCATGGGCCATAAGTGGCAGGTGTGAACAATGGCTGTGGGATGCGTAAGGGCGAACAGACGTGCAACTGTTGAGCAGCTGACCGCCCACATGAACCAAGAAGCTACCAACAGTGTCTGCTCAATGACTGTTCGTCTAACGTTGCTGCAGGCCTCCACAGCATGCACCTGGTTCATGCACCCACGATGACTGCTGTTCATCGATAGCAGTGCAACTGGACGTCCACTGAATGGCGACGGGTAGCCTTTTCAGATTACAGACGGCCGTTGGCTTGTATGGCGTAAAACGCCTGAAAGCAAACACCCTGCAACAATCTTCGGAAGAGTTCAAGTCGCAAAAGGAAGCGTTAATCTTGGGAATGTTGTTGTGAGATTCCCTGGATGATTCCGTCATGTTGAAAGGCACAATGGATCAACACAAGTATGCATCCATCCTTGTGGATCACTTTCACCCATATATGCAGTTTGTTTATCCTCGGCAGGATGGCATCAACCGGCAGGACAGTGCAACTTGTCATACAGCTCGCAATTTACGTGCGGGGTTCGAAGAGCACCAGAAAGAGTTTACTATACTCCCCTGACCAACAAACTCCCTGGATTAGAACCAATCGAGAATCTGTCGGACCACCTCGATCGGACTTTGGCACCTGAATCCTCATCCGGGGAACATAGCGCAGCTGGCCAAAGCAGTGGAGCCAGCATGGGTACAGATCTTTGTCGGTATCTTCCAGAACCTCATTCACTCTCTTCCTGTAAGTCTCGCAGCAGTTCGGACTGCAAAAGCAGGTTAGTCAGGCTTTTGGCAGGTGGTTAATGTGATTGGACAGTGTGGTGTTCATTCGTACATTATATCCTTGTTCTGAATGATACTACGAAATATCGAAAAGGCCATCAATGAAACTGAACACTTTTCTATTGGGTAACCTGTTACTGGGGCGACTAACGTTTTAAGCATAGTATTGTCATCATATAAAAAACCTAAACAGTTTGTCTATAAATAACGAAGAAACCACCGTCACAGCACAACACTATTACAACAAATGATACCAGAAGTCTGGGGTTAATAAACACACTGTGCATACCCCAAATAAAAGCTAAGATGTAAAATACCAAAAGAAGATTCCTCGAAGGTAGAAGCATTCATAATATTTTGCCACATCAGTACTTGCTGTGTACTCTGTTAGTTTGGGAACTGCCATGGTATTTACAGCAGCTTTAGGGGTTACTGTCCACAGAAATTACGGTCTCCAGTTCTAAAAACGTCCCCCTTTGTGCAGCGCAGTGATCTTTGGTATTAAACTTTGTCCGGAGCCTGGTCTTTGTGTAGGTTACAAAATTATATACAGCAACTTCAAAAAGCTCAATTACGTTGAAAATCTGTCACATCTCGCAAGGCAGGTTCCTCGGAGGAGGCGTTTTCTTTGATCGCAACGCCAGCTCGTCCCTTTTTCATTTCCATAATCACCTCTCGGATATTCCCTTGCTGGCAGCGCCGCCGTTAGCCTTTTATTAAGTTCTGCCCGCGGCACGGTTCCGGAAGCCCGTGTTTACGAAAGCATCGTCCGTTACTCCGCCAACGTGGTTCCTGCTCCCCTTCTTTAATCCCTAGTCGCTTATGACAAGTCTCCGCTCTCTGAGGCTCTTAGTCAGCTCATCCCCTTTTGTTTTCCGCCACAGTGCCCTCTTCCGCACGAATGATGTTTTCCGCGCTACTGCGAGGGTACAGATCTCACGTGTAAGGAACCGGGGCCACCGACCTACCTGCAGGTTCACGTCGCAGGCTGCGTGGGTGTAGCCACATTGCCATGAACTGAAACCCAATTACATAAGTTCTACGAAGGGTGAAGAACAGGTCTAATCGAATCGACTAGAAATGCATTCACAAGATATGCGGTTCCCGTAAATAAAGGGAATAACTCACAAGGGGAGGCCACGACGTTTGTTTGGAACGCGGATTTACTGCAAACTTCGTACAATCGTTGTACTCCATGAGGACAACAAAATGTGTAAGCAGTAGCGCATACTCCTCAAGCGTTATTGAGAAAATTGGAAGATAATTTCGGTCGTCGAATATATATATATATATATATATATATAATATTCGTGGCCAATTTAACCATGAAGCGGCTGCAGCCGAGTGGTGCCGGCGGGTAGCTCAGCGTGTTCGGTCAGAGCGTTAGTTACCCTTTATAATAAAAAAACTGAGCGAACGGATCATCGACAAACTGATCTGGTGTCATTGGACGTCCGCCCCGAACAAATTCAACGAACAATATAGAACAAAATATTAAAAAAAAAAGTGTTTGGCGTTCAAGCCGCTGGATCGTTGGATCGAGTTGCGTTCGTCAGTTTTTTTTTTTTTTTTATTTTCGACACAGTCATTTTCTTTATTATGTATATTAAAACTGAAATAATGGGGAAGGTACGTGTAATTGGATGAAATTTTGTTAAATTTACAATGTTATTTGGCAGTCTACTAATTTTTATTATCACAAATAATGTAATATTCATAACTATCGACTAGTAAACGACCAAATGCATGAAGTCATACTGAAAATGTATGCTTGTCCGTGATTTGAGAAGGCCCTTGTACCTGGAAGAAGCCCGAAACGACTTGTTATTTCCACAGACGGCTTTCGAAAGAGGTACAATTAATCGTCGCTTTCGACATTACGAGTACGAGTTGCAGGATGGTATTTTTCGTAAAAACATGGAAAACATAAAGTTAAACGGCACCAGCTCCATTCAATAAATGCTATGTTTCCGCATACGCAAGGTCTTGACGTTTTCTGTGGAAAAACAAACCTTGTTAACATATTCAAAAACTTCTCTTTCAGACTATAGTTTGGAAGCAAACTATGCATAACGCAGTATTTCCTTAAAAATCGGTGCTGATAATTGGTTATGCAGTATCGAGTGTATTTTAATAGTGTCTTTAAAAAAAAACTTGTTCTATATAGTTCGCTGAATTTGTTCAGGGCGGACGTCCGATGACACCCGTTCAGTTTGTTCGTTCATCTGTTCGCTCAGTTTTTTTATTAGAAAGGGAAACTAACGCTCTGACCGAACACGCTGAGCTACCGTGCCGTCACCACTCGGCTGCAGCCGCTTCATGGTTAAAATGGCCACGAATATTATATATATATATATATATATATATATATATATATATATATATATATATATATATATTCGACGACCGAAATTATCTTCCAATTTTCTCAGTAACGCTTGAGAAGTACGCGCTACTGCTTACACATTTTGCTGTCCTCATGGAGTACTACGATTGTACGAAGTTTGCAGTAAATCCGCGTTCCAAACGTCGTGGCCTCCACTTGTCAGAATCTGTATGTGGAATCTTGTGAAACTTAGGCAAAATGCAGAACTCCCGACTCAACTTGAACGAAATATAACAAAATATGATATCACTGCTCGAAACAAAGGAGTTACATGTTTGAAAAGTACAACTGGCTGTATCAGATTGGTGCATGATAGCACAGATATTATCAACGCCGAGCAAGAATACAATGCATATGTGCACCTTCCGCCAGCATCACAAATACAAAAAAAAAAATGGTTCAAATGGTTCTGAGCACTATGGGACTTAATATCAGTCCCCTAGAACTTAGAATTACTTAAACCTAACTAACCTACCGAGCGAGGTGGCGCAGTGGTTAGACACTGGACTCGCATTCGGAAGGACGACGGTTCAATCCCGCGTCCGGCCATCCTGATTTAGGTTTTCCGTGATTTCCCTAAATCACTCCAGGCAAATGCCGGGATGGTTCCTCTGAAAGGGCACGGCCGACTTCCTTCCCCATCCTTCCCTAATCCGATGAGACCGATGACCACGCTGTCTGGTCTTCCCCAAACCAACCAACCAACCTAACTAACCTAAGGGCATCACACGCATCCATGCCCTAGGCAGGATTCGAACCTGCGACAGTAGCAGTCGCACGGTTCCGGAATGAAGCGCCTAGAACCGCTCGGCCACCTCACAAATACACTCTAAGAAAAAAAATTATCTACATATATAGACAAACAAATGTGTTGTTCCAACTCTGGCACTTACGCAAGTACTTATTCGGCCTGGCATTGACTGACAGAGTTGTTGGATGTCCTCCTGAGAGATATCGTGCCTAATTCTGTCCAGTTGTCGTGTTAGATCGTCAAAATGCCGAATGGATGGAGGACCTTGCCCATAATTCTCCAGACGTTCTCAGTTATGGAGAGATCCGGCGACCTTGCTGGGCAAGGTAGGATTTGGCAAGCACCAAGACATGTAGAAGAAACTCTCACCGTGTGCAGGCGGGTATTACTCTTCTTAAGTGTAAGACCTGGATGGCTTGCCATGAAGGGCAACAAAACGAGGCGTAGAATATCGTCGACGTACTGTTGTGCTGTAAGGGCGCCGCGGATGACAATCACAGGGCTCGTGCTGTGAAATGAAATGGCACCAGTACCACCACTCTTGGTTGTCGGGCCGTATGGCGGGCGACATTCAGGTTGGTATCCCACAGCAGTCCGGGCTGTCTCCAGACACAGCTTCACTGGTCGTCGGGGCTTTGTTCGAAGCGAGACTCATGGCTGAAGACAGTTCTACTCCAGTCAATGACTCCAGGCCGAAGAAGTGGCTGGAGGCGCCCCGGACAGCGATGGGATACTTACCCGACTGTCCTCGCCACACGGCGCGGCATCCAGGAGTGATGGTCTGGGTTGCCTCCAGTACTTGTTTAAGTCTTTCCAACAGTATCCTTTCAAACAGTTTGTAGGTTATAGTTTGCATAGCCATTTCAGCGCTTTTGGTCCAAGATTTTTCAAAAATTCGGGGACGATGTTGTCTGGTCCGGCTGCCTTCCCTGCCCTTGTGTGTTGGAGTGCCATCTTCACCTCTTCTTCTTGGACTGCTGACGTGAACATGTCGGCTTTTTCTTCCTGCGGTGCCACAGCCATCTGGGCTTTTTATGTTTTTTCTTTGCTCAGGAGTCACTGCTGTCTTGGCGTTATCCCTGGGTTTCTTGCTGATTTTGTTTGGGTGGATACTGGCCTCTGCTGACTTCCTGTGGTTGGCTCCTCTCAGCTTTCTCATGAGACTCCAGCTTTTACGGCTTGAATGTGTGAAGTCCATTTGTTCCATCAGCTTTTGCCATCTTTGTCTTCTCGTTCATCGTCCAATAGGTCGGTAAGAGCCTGGGCAGTGCCCTCATCTTCTGTTCTGTTAAATTCTTCCAGTAGGTTGCTGCATTCTTCAGACCAGCATGGGATGTGGTATTTTCTGGCCGCAGTGAATATACCGAAATGAAACTCAGTGAAGTTATTAAGTTATTGAGTATCATTATTACTTACAGATTTTCACGTTAAATGTTGATAGTGTCCCCCCCCCCCCCCCCCCCCCCTGTTGTTGAATACACAATTCAATTCGTCTAATCATGCTTTCGCTGCACCCCAGAAGAAAACGTCAGGTGGTGTTAGGTCAGGCGATCGTGGAGGCCGAAGTCCCTGTGAAATTATACGATCACCAAAAACATCAGCACGACTGTCACTTTGTATGGGAAAAGTTATAATTTTTTCCTTACAGCTGTGTGGGCCGTTTCGACACTAACATCGATTTCCTGCGCGAGTTTTCTTACTGACTTGTTGCGGACTCATGGACATTTTATCGGAAATATCGAGGAGTTTATCCTCATCAAAACGCTAGGACGACCACTTCTCGGTGCATCTGTCACTGAACCCATACTTCGAAATTTGTTAATCTAATCTCGCACAGTATCGCAATGTGAGAGTGTTGTCTCCGGGAAAACTGAATTAAATGTTTGACGAACTGAAACTGTGTATTTACCGCCAGCTTTGAACACTTGTTCGACTAAAAACACACGTTCTGCAAAGGTCCTCATTTTACAGTGACAAAAACGAAACAAGCGGACAAAGGAAATACACTTAAACGTTCACGTCAACACGTAACGACACACACCAACGATACTACTGCCGCTGTCTGAGATAAACGAAACAGTGGAATGTTGAGAGAGTCTACTTGAAGGGAAGTAACACAGGCAAGCGAACAATCATTCGGCACGCGCGGCTAACAATCATACGGCACTGCGAAGAGACTTTTTGAACAACCCGTATTTCAGCAAGACAATGCCCGTCCTCGCACAGCGAGTGTTTTCATTGCTTGTCTTCGTATTTCCAAAACCGTATCTTCGCCAGTAAGGTGCTGTGCAGGACGTTAGTGTAAAATATCCGCGCATATACCTTTCCGAAACTGCTTCGTTCGTAGGAATAAGCTGTGGAAGCTTCGGTAACCGATCCCAAACGTGATTTTTCTGCACGACAATACAAGGCCACACTGTGCTGTCTTAACAGGGAGAAAACTAGATGAAAATCATTGGGCAAATTTGGAATGTCCTCCTTATAGTTCAGATTCATCACACTGCTACGAGCAACGTTTGGACCGCTGAAAGAACAACTTGGGAGACACCTATTTGATGAAAACACAGCAGTAGAATTCGTGTGCTAGTGGCTGTTCACATGTCCCTCCTCATTCTTCGAGGATGGCATCCAAAAGTTGGCAGTTCTATATGAAAAATATGAAGCAAAGTCAAGACACACTAAAAAATGAACTGAATGTATTTTTGATTTGGTTGATTTTATAAAATTTACAAAAAACAGTTCCGTTTCACATCTGTTCTCGCCTCATAGAAATGCTATACAGCGTTTCATATCAAACACCTATCGAAATCATTCTTCTCGTCTTAGGTGGTTTTTATCAGGAATACTAAGAGGGGATTCATCAACAGAAATACCATCTTTTCAAATTTTTGTAATAATTGTTACAGATTCGTCAGTATAGTTGGCAGTTCACAGACTAATTTGCATCACTATATATTCACAATTTCCTGCTCTAGCTTCCTGATCACATGGTTTTATTACATTCCATATTATTTCAATACTCCCACTACGAGTCGTCTGCCCGTTATTGCGCTATGAAGAAATTGTAGAGACGGAAGAAGTAATCTCGGTGACTACCGATTCACTAGTCACTGAATAAATATTTTTCTTCGCACACGACAAGCAGTAACGAAACAAAATACCGAAACAACATAGATGTAAGTAACTAAAAAATATAACGCACTAATGAAAGACACCTGACGAGATTACATCTACATCTACGTGATTACTGTGCTACTCACAATAAAGTGCCTGGCAGAGGGTTCAATGAACCACCTTCAAGCTGTCTCTCTATTGTTCCACTCTCGAACGGCGCGCGGGAAAAAAGAGCACTTAAATTTTTCTGTACGAGCCCTGATTTCTCTTATTTTATCATGATGATCATTTCTCCCTGGGTAGGTTGGTGCCAACAGAATGTTTTCGCAATCGGAGGAGAAAAATGGTGATTTAAAATTTCATGATAAGATCCCGTCGCAACGAAAAACACCTTTGTGTTAATGATTGCCACTCCAATTCACGTATCATGTCTGTGGCACTAACTCCCTATTTCGCGATTATACAAAACGAGCTGCCCTTCTTTGTACTTTTTGGATGTCATCCGTCAGCCCCACCTGATGCGGATCCCACACTGCACACCAATACTCCAGAATAGGACGGACAAGCGTGGTGTAAGCAGTCTCTTTAGTGGACCTGTTGCACCTTCTAAGTGTTCTGCCAATGAATCGCATTACACGCCGGACAAAGAAACACGCAATAACAAGGCAGACAATAAAGTCTACCGATAGGGTGACATCTGTCGGACGGCAGATACCACTGAGCATTGGCACATGTAGGATGGTAGGGAGCGAGGCCTCCTTACTAGATCCGTTGATAAAATACTGATATATCGATACGTATCAAAAAAGATTCGACGTATGTCGGCGGCACTTCTTCCCTGATATATCGATATCAAACTAGTAATATCGAATGCAGGTATTTTTATTTTATATTATACTTTTTCAGATTTGAAGTCGTTCCTTTGAAAATGTAGTAAAACGTGATTTTATTTTGACTGTGTGAAGGAATTCGTACTACTTTTTGACCTTTCATCATGTCGAATCTGTCTCTTTGTCTGTGTGAAGAAACTACGAGTGTTGTCCAGAAAGTAAGTTACGATCGGTCGCGAAATGGAAACGACTATGAGCATTGCCACATGTAGGATGGTAGGGAGCGAGGCCTCCTTACTAGATCCGTTGATAAAATACTGATATATCGATACGTTTCAAAAAAGCTTCGACGTATGTCGGCGGCACTTCTTCCCTGATATATCGATATCAAACTAGTAATATCGAATGAAGATATTTTTATTTTATATTATACTTTTTTTCAGATTTGAAGTCATTCCTTTGAAAATGTAGTAAAACGTGATTTTATTTTGACTGTGTGAAGGAATTCGTACTACGTTTTGACCTTTCATCATGTCGAATCTGTCTCTTCGTCTGTGTGAAGAAACTACGAGGATTGTCCAGAAAGTAAGTTACGATCGGTCGCGAAATGGAAACGAATATGAAAATCCGATAAAGCTTTGCAAAGATGTGTTGGGCAGTGTCTCTAGTATGACTCTAGGTAGAGTTATGTCGCTCTTTTCATTCCTGAGCTCTTAGTGAGCGCGTAAAGATGTTACAGAAAATAGTGTCTCCCGCTAAGTGCGAGGGCCTGGTGAGAATTTTCCCCTGAAGCTATGCAACCAACATTACATAACTGTCGTGCGGTTTTTTCTTCAAGACAATTCTCAGCCTCATTCTGCAGGGGCAATGAAGATGTTCCTGCATCGTTTCAATTGGAAATGTTTGGTTACCGACAATACAGCCCGTAATTGTCTCCCACTGACTTTCATCTCTGCTCAAACGAACCGCTGGCTATGAAGACAACATTTTGGCACAGACAGCGAGCTTTAGGCCAGCGTAGAGAATTGGCGGAAAGCACTAGCGGCTGCCTTCTATGATGAGGGTATTGGAAAGTTGGCACAACGCTATGACGAATGTCTGAGTCAGAACGGCGACTACGTAGAGAAGTAGCTGAAAGGTGTAGCTAACTGTTATAAATGAAACATTTCTGATTTTCACTGTGATTTTCATTTCGCGATCAATCGTAACTTACTTTCTGGACAGCCCTCGTATATGCGGTACAAAAGAAGAACTATTACACTGGTGTGAATGGAATAAGAAGATTTTCGATGTGAAGAAATGGCACGCCAGTTGCGTTAATAAACAATTGTTACGCAAATAGTGTGCTATTTCTTCACACTGGCATGCTTCAAAAACAAATGCTGAAAATGATGAACAAAAATCTAGGACAAGATTGGTCCTTACGGTGGGCGGACACGTGTGAGGGATAATTCTGACGTAATCGGCGCTCGGCGCTACCAACAGAAACTGGAACGTTTAGCTTCACCACGCAATTTTGACACTACAGCTGCTAGGTCGCTGGTGTTGGCAGAAATGAACAAAAGGAAGTCGACAAGTGTTCCGCACAAATACGATATGTGACAAAACCGCATTGTTAGCAAAGCGGTTATCGCCAACCGTGAACGTACATTCTTGCTCTAAGGGGGACAGGCAGGCTGCTAACTTGTTCATGCACAGATTATCTAATGAAAAATCAGTACTTAAGTCTACAGCTGTAAAACCGACATTATACACTGAAGAGCTCTAAACAAACTGGTATAACTGCCTAATATCGTATATGGCCCCCGCGATCACGCACAAGCGCCGAAACACGACGTGGCATGGACTAGACTAATATCTGAAGTAGTGCTGGAGGGAACTAACACCATGAATCCTGCAGGGGTGTCCATAATTCCGTAAGAGTACGAAGGGATGGAGATCTCTTCTAAACATCACGTTGAAGGCATCCCAGATATATTCAATAATGTTCATGTCTGGGGAGTTTGGTGTCCAGCGGAAGAGTTTAAACTCTGAAGAGTTGGCTCAAATGGCTCTGAGAACTATGGGACTCAACTGCTGAGGTCATTAGTCCCCTAGAACTTAGAACTAGTTAACCCTAACTAACCTAAGGACATCACAAACATCCATGCCCGAGGCAGGAGTCGAACCTGCGACCGTAGCCGTCTTGCAGTTCCAGACTGCAGCGCCTTTAACCGCACGGCCACTTCGGCCGGCCTCTGAAGAGTGTTCCTGGAGCTACTGTGTAGCAATTCTAGACGTATGGGGTATCGCATTGTCCTGCTGGAATTGCCCAAGTCCGTCAGAATGCACAATGGACGTGAATGGATGCAGGTGATCAGACAGGATGCTTACATACGTGTCACCTGTCAGAGTCATATCTAGACGTATCAGGGGTCCATATCCCTACACCTGCACACGCCCCACACCATTACAGAGCCTCTACCAGTTTGAAGAGTCCCCTGCTGACATGCGGGGTCCATTGATTCATGAGGTGTTCTCCATACTCCTACACTGGATCCGCTCGATACAACTTGAAACGAGACTCGTCCGACCAGGCAACATGTTTCCAGTCATCAACAGTCCAACGTCGGCGTTGACGGGCCTAGGCGGGGCTACTCGAGTGGGCCTTCGAGTCCGAAAGCCCATATCGATGATGTTTCGTTGAATGGTTCGTATGCTGACACTTGTTGATAGGCCAGCTCTGAAATCTGCAGTAGTTTGTGGAAGGCTTGCACTTCAGTTACGTGGAACGATTCTCTTCAGTCGTCGTTGGTCCCGTTCTTACATGATCTTTTTCCGGCCGCAGCGATGTCGGAGATTTGATGTTTTACCGGATTCCTGACATTCACGGTACACTCGTGAAATGGTCGTACGGGAAAATTCCCACTTCATCGCTACCTCGCGGATTCTATGTCCCATCGCTCGTGCGATGACTAACACCACGTTCAAACTCATTTAAATCTTGGTAACCTATCATTGTAGCAACAGTAACCGATCTAACAACTGCGCCAGACACTTGTTGTCTTATATAGGCGTTGCCAACCGCAGTGCCGTGTTCTGCCGGTTTACATATCTGTTTTTTTGGATACACATGCCTATATCAGTTTCTTTTGCGCATGAGTGTATTTCTAATGTTCAGCTGATATATTTATAGGCAGGTACGTCGACATTTTTCCTTCCAAATCAACACTTCTTCTTGATATGTCAAGAGCCTATAATGATATTTTTTCGATGTATCGGATTCCCGATATTTTTAAAACTATCAACAATCCTAATTCTTACGCTTCGCAGGCATTTTTCTGTGCTGCCTACTGTAATATGGGCTGTCAATGTCAGCAGTTCAGTATCCTGAGTATTGTAGCCCTAATTTTTTGTTAGTTGTTATGAACTGATGGAACTACATTCGTCAGGTCATAACTGTGGGTTCTTCAATTGTTCCGAGAGATGGCTGATCGGAACAACAACATTTGAAACATTAATTTACTTTTTTACAAGAATGATAATAAGAATTACTTAACGTTATATAATTTATTGTCACGGGAGTATGTCGAATAACTGTCTTAGAAAAGTAACGCATCACTTGATGCACACAATTACAAACTCTTCTCTTGAAGTACAAGTTCAACATTCACAAAAGTACAGTTCCATCAGAGATTTTAATAGCACTGGTGTCCTAAGTAAATAATGTTGACTGCTTCATCAGATATCTTGAAATGGGGCACAACGAGTCCATGCTCAGCTCTGTAACGACCTCCGTGCGGTGGCTCTGCCGTGCTGGGAGAAAGGGCGTATCTTCAGGAGTGCTTTCCGTTCGTCGTTGCGGATTGCAGTGAGACATGGCTAATGTCTGTGGCATCGATACGCGATTTTTGGATTATACTACATCAGTGTTATATTTTACCAGTACCAGTCGCTCGCTTGCAAACTGTGATAACGAAAACTGAGTGTGGATGCAATGTACATCTCTGAAATTTGATATAACTTTGTACATTACTTGCACAGAAGATATTGTAAAAGACAGCACTACTGGTTTACAATCTTATCTCTAATGCTACCTTAGAGCAACATGACGCAATGGATGAGTTACTAATTCGCGCATTGCAAGCTGACACTCAGTGCAGTAGCTGACAATAGCGACTGGAAATGAGAAATGCCTTTACAGACGCTTCCATCAGCCACCGCACTGAGTGTCAGCTTGGATTACGCGAATAATACACTCCTGGAAATTGAAATAAGAACACCGTGAATTCATTGTCCCAGGAAGGGGAAACTTTATTGACACATTCCTGGGGTCAGATACATCACATGATCACACTGACAGAACCACAGGCACATAGACACAGGCAACAGAGCATGCACAATGTCGGCACTAGTACAGTGTATATCCACCTTTCGCAGCAATGCAGGCTGCTATTCTCCCATGGAGACGATCGTAGAGATGCTGGATGTAGTCCTGTGGAACGGCTTGGCCGGCCGAAGTGGCCGTGCGGTTAAAGGCGCTGCAGTCTGGAACCGCAAGACCGCTACGGTCGCAGGTTCGAATCCTGCCTCGGGCATGGATGTTTGTGATGTCCTTAGGTTAGTTAGGTTTAACTAGTTCTAAGTTCTAGGGGACTAATGACCTCAGCAGTTGAGTCCCATAGTGCTCAGAGCCATTTGAACCATTTGGAACGGCTTGCCATGCCATTTCCACCTGGCGCTCAGTTGGACCAGCGTTCGTGCTGGACGTGCAGACCGCCTGAGACGACGCTTCATCGAGTCCCAAACATGCTCAATGGGGGACAGATCCGGAGATCTTGCTGGCCAGGGTAGTTGACTTACACCTTCTAGAGCACGTTGGGTGGCACGGGATACATGCGGACGTGCATTGTCCTGTTGGAACAGCAAGTTCCTTTGCCGGTCTAGGAATGGTAGAACGATGGGTTCGATGACGGTTTGGATGTACCGTGCACTATTCAGTGTCCCCTCGACGATCGCCAGTGGTGTACGGCCAGTGTAGGAGATCGCTCCCCACACCATGATGCCGGGTGTTGGCCCTGTGTGCCTCGGTCGTATGCAGTCCTGATTGTGGCGCTCACCTGCACGGCGCCAAACACGCATACGACCATCATTGGCACCAAGGCAGAAGCGACTCTCATCGCTGAAGACGACACGTCTCCATTCGTCCCTCCATTCACGCCTGTCGCGACACCACTGGAGGCGGGCTGCACGATGTTGGGGCGTGAGCGGAAGACGGCCTAACGGTGTGCGGGACCGTAGCCCAGCTTCATGGAGACGGTTGCGAATGGTCCTCGCCGATACCCCAGGAGCAACAGTGTCCCTAATTTGCTGGGAAGTGGCGGTGCGGTCCCCTACGGCACTGCGTAGGATCCTACGGTCTTGGCGTGCATCCGTGCGTCGCTGCGGTCCGGTCCCGTTCGACGGGCACGTGCACCTTCCGCCGACCACTGGCGACAACATCGATGTACTGTGGAGACCTCACGCCCCACGTGTTGAGCAATTCGGCGGTACGTCCACCCGGCCTACCGCATGCCCACTATACGCCCTCGCTCAAAGTCCGTCAACTGCACATACGGTTCACGTCCACGCTGTCGCGGCATGCTACCAGTGTTAAAGACTGCGAAGGAGCTCCGTCTCCGTATGCCACGGCAAACTGGCTGACACTGACGGCGGCGGTGCACAAATGCTGCGCAGCTAGCGCCATTCGACGGCCAACACCGCGGTTCCTGGTGTGTCCGCTGTGCCGTGCGTGTGATCATTGCTTGTACAGCCCTCTCGCAGCGTCCGGAGCAAATATGGTGGGTCTGACACACCGGTGTCAATGTGTTCTTTTTTCCATTTCCAGGAGTGTACTTGTGCTTCATTCGGGAAAAGCTGAGTTGATCTCTGCATCCAGCTGTCTAGATTTTGGTTTTCCGCCGTTACGTAAATCATTAGGTTGGTGCATAAGTTTGTAACGTTTTTGTTCTGCGTGTTGGTATTCCGGTTGCTATGAATTTGTTTATCAGGTATCATTTTTATTTGTAGTTCACTGTTGCTATCTCAGTTTACACATTGCCGTTTTGTCATTTGGAGATAGTGAGTGGATCTGCGGACGTTAGAATGTGGAGTGCCAAGGGGAGAAATTGTAACGTTTCCGGCATATTCTTCTGTCTGAGTTCAGTAGAGGGGTGACAGCAGCGGAGACAGCCAGAAAGATTTGGGCCGTGTATGGGGATAATGCTACTGAACAGAGCATAGTAAGAAAACGGTTTCCTCGATCAAAGGGGGTTCCCTTTGACATTAGTGACCCTCCCGTTCAGGAAGACTTTCGGAATTTGATGAAGATCGTTTAAACGCGTTAATCCGCAATGATCCGCGTCATTGTACTCGAGGACTGGCAAATGTGATGAGCTGTGATTATTCCACCATCTTGCGACATTTGCATACAATGGGGAAGGTTAAAAAATAGAGTGCACGGGTATCGCATGCTCTAAAAGCCAAATCACAAAAATCAGAGGGGGCGCCATATGTGCATCTCTGTTTGCTCCTCGTCAATTGGCTTGTGAACAACATCGACCTTCCCTATCCTGCATGGTTACTGGTGACGAGAAATGGTGTCTTTATGTTAACATAAGGAAAAGAACAGCAACTGTCCGTACATAAACCTGCGCGCATCCACGAAAGATAATGTCATGCATCTCGTGAAACAACGACGGTGTGGTGTACTACGAACTGCCTCTCTGAGGTGTAACTATCACTACTGACGTATTGTCAGCAACTGAGACCTCTTGCAGCCGCAGTCCAAGAACGACGAGCAGGAGAACTGCGTCAAGTGATGCTGCTCCACGGCAACACCCACCTGCGTTCTGCTAGACTGACAAAAAACCCTGTACAGGAGCTAGGTTGTAAAGTCATTCCGCACCCACCGTATTCACCTAATCACGCGCCCTCAAATTTTCATTTTTTCCGCTCTCTATCGGACAACCTTCAACGAAATTCCTTTCTGGGTGTAAATGCGCTCCGAACATGGCTCGACGAGTTCTAGGTTTCAAAACTAGGTGATTCCTACAGTCGCTGAAACGAGAAGTTATCCCAGCGTTGGCAGACTGTTGTAAATAGTGAAGGAGAATATATTATTGATGACTAAATTCTGTGTTACATATTTATCAAAATTATTGAAAAACGCTACGAACTTAAGCACCAACTTAATAGTTAAATATAATTTCCAGATTAGCCAGCCGTTGTGGCCGAGCGTTTCTAGGCGCTACAGTCTGGAACCGCGCGACCGCTACGGTCGCAGGTTCGAATCCTGCCCCGGGCATGGATGTGAGTGATGTCCTTAGGTTAGTTAGGTTTAAGTAGTTCTAAGTTCTAGGGGACTGATGACCTCAGATGTTAAGTCCCATAGTGCTCAGAGCCAGAGCCATAAGTTCCAGATTGTTCTTTTGAAAATGACGTGGTCGGGTTCTTTTCACATTCGTGACTAATCCGAGCCTTTGTTCCGTTTCTAATGTTTTCTTTCAAATATTAGCTTTCAATTAATTTAGTAACAGTTGTCTCTAGCAGCTTCTTAGGTACCAGACAACCCAGAAACTTGGAAAGTCTGTAGCATTGATCAGCTAGCCATTATAAACACTGAGAGCGCGTCTTTGTGACTAACTTCATATACATGTTGTGCACTCGAATAGCTGTCAAAGACCCCTGAATGTCGTAAATCTGATCTCCACATGCTATTTGACAAAAAAAGTAATTTTCTCGTAAGACTTAGCGCAAGCATCACGTTGTTATATGTTTTCCCAATACCGCATGGTGGTACTGAATCGGAATCCAATTAGTAAACGCTTCATCTCTCGTTCAATTCATAATAGAAATGAGTATCTCTCGCTCTTTGAAATGACACTTGCTAGCCGCAGAGAACCGTTAAAACCTTAATTGCTTTTTAGCAAATTAAACACCATGCAATTTCGTAAATTATTACATCGCTGCCTTTACAAACGTATTCACTCTCTCTGAAATTTACGCCAAACCATCGATGTTCAAATCGACCGCAATATCCTATCGGCAGGCTAACAACATAAGCAAACGAAATCAAAAGTTTTATCTCAGCACAGAACAGTAAAAAAGATTTTATGATCGCACTGTACATATTAACAAACACGGTATACTGAATTTAACTATACAACTTGATACAACTATTAATTATATGTGCAACGCTCGGTTTATAAATCGCATCAGCTGCACAAGCCACGTCGTCATACCAGCGTGTCTGAAAGATATGGATGTGTAATGTGACTTTCCCCACTTCAAAAACGCCTCTGTGCTATGCATACATGCACATAGGCTTAAATACACAGACGGGAAAAATTAATGTAGAGTAATCCTGGAATACATTTGTCTACGTAACATACTTAAGTGATTAAAATCGCGAGATCACAGGCCACTGTAAGCGCGAAATACGCCATTGCAAACATGAAATGCTGGAAAAACGTGCATAGATTGTGTTTTACAGGTTCCGGATGTCAGTTTGTGGAATGGAGTTCCATGCCTGTTGGACTACGTCGGTCAGTATAGGAATGGTTAGTGCTGCTTGTGGATTACGATGCAGTTGTCGTCCGATGATGTTCCACATATGCTCGAATGCTGGCAAATCTGTTGATCGAACAGGCCAAGGCAACATGTCGATAATCCTTCGAACATGTCGGGTTACAACAGCGGTATGTGGGCAAGTGTTATCCTGTACAAAAACACCCCCTGGAATTTTGTTCAAATGGTTCAAATGGCTCTGAGCACTATGGGACTTAACATCTGAGGTCATCAGTCCCCTAGAACTACTTAAACGTAATTAACCTAAGGACATCACAAACATTCATGCCCGAGGCAGGATTCGAACCTGCGACCGTAGCGGTCGCGCGGTTCCAGGCTGAAGCGCTTAGAACCGCTCGGCCACTCCGGCTGACAACTGTTCTTGAAGTAATCGATTTGCAAGAGTTCGTTGTGACACTGTGCTTCCAACTGCTGCTCAAACAGCAGCTGCAGCTGCAGTACTATGCGCTACAGCCGCACGCCGAACGCAATGGTCTTCCCTCTAGTAGGCAGTGCCACATGGCCGTCCGGAGCCGGGTCTTACTGCGACCATACATTCTCGCGTCCATCGTTGCCAGCAGTCAAGTACAGTTGTCACATTCCTGCCACGTCTATCTGCAATATTGCAGAAGAAATATCCAGCTTCTCGTAGATCTGTGATGTAACCTCTTTCAGACTCACTGAGGTGTTGACAATGGAGACTTTGTCGCCTTAAGGGGACACAGTGGCGAGGGAAGTCCCATAAGGAATCAATTCAAAAACGAGTAAACGTCAGGTACACTTTCTGAAGTAACTAATGGAGATAAAGACCTGAAACTTTTACAGTGTACAGCTGAAACATCATTCTCAAATCACATAAATAATGGTTAATGTATTTTATATATTTCATGAGTAATCATTTTTTTGTTCTATAAGACAAAAAATTAAAACTTTTCTAAACACCTTGGAGATTGTAAATCTGTTCATTTTATCACTACTGGTCTATTTTTTATCTAATTAATCATCGTTGTATTACCGAGAGATACTGTAAGTCTGATGTCTGTAGCAGTCATAGTTTTTGAGAAAAGTGTACCAGAAGGTCAAAAAATGTAGTTTTGAGAAAAATGGTATTAAAGTTTACATGCAAGAAAGTAATGTACAATGTCATACAGACACACTTTTAAAACATTCCAGGGCTATACTGTGGCTCAGCTTCTTGATCTCTATTTTCTTTTCTTCTTTTCTTTGATCTTCTGGCTATCCTGGCCTCCTTGGTACCATTTCCTGCAGAATTATCAGCATAACAGATACGGTCCATGTCAATCTTTTTCAGTCCCCTTTCAGTATTGATACCATCCTTTGTTCCCAAGAGTCTTAATACATCAGTCTTCTTTGACACACCAGCATTGAAGCACATCACTGCATCATGAACACCAAATTTTAGTGTTTCTTTTCTAACGAAAACAGTTTTTGGTAGCCTTGTCCAAATGACAGAATACAAACTTTCATTTGGGTTTTGAGTTTTTCCATCGAGACACTTTTTTCAAGAGCTCTTGTTGGCTAAGGTCTCTGAAAATGAGTTTCACAGCTAGCAGGATTTTTTCTGGAATTGAATGTTTGTGCTTGTAGCTGGAAGATGTAGCTGAGTTGTTGAATTTGCACCAGCTGTCAGGTCCCCGTGGGCAAAGGTTATGTTGTGGTTCCTTATCTGTTGAAATTTTATGAAAGAAAATAACCCAGATGGCTCTCCTCATTGCTTCTACATTGTTGCAGTTATTTCTAATGGCCATACCATAATAAGTCTGGATCCTGTCTATTTCAGCTTTTGTCAGGCCCCCTTTACCACCTAACTTTTTTTCCTTACATGTCTTTAGAAGTCGAGATCCCATTCTTTTCTGTATATGTCCTATATATTCCAGTTTATTAATTTTGACTCTAAGCCCATAAGGTTTATCTTCTACCACTTTCTGATAAGCCGTACTGTCCCCCTCCCCAAGATAGTCTGTATAGAGGATACCTCTTGACTGTACAGACCTTTTGAAAATGTTAGCAACACCAGCCACTTCCATGCCTCCACTAGAACCATCATAGTCCTTTTTGCACACATGTTGTATAGTGGGATTTTTGCTACAGATGTTACAGAACTTAGTAATAATTTCAATATCCAGAACCTTCCCAGTATCAAAAGAATATGCTGACACAATGCCATTTAGGGATGTATGCCCACGTTTCTGCCAACTGCCATCAAAACCAGCAGAAATTTGCCTTGGGTCAGATTTCGTATCATTCAACTGAATTGCTTCTTTGGCTGCTTTCAACATTGTAGATTCACTTATCTCAGCTACAACTGCACCAATAGTCTTGTTGTAAACATCAAACTTTCTTGGAGGTGGAGGAATGTTCATCACTGCACAAAGAACAGCACCTGCACTTCGCCCTTTTCCAATAGATCTAAGTGCATACACTAATCTTATATTGTTTTCATACAATCTGCTTCTTGTGACGTGGGATGACATTGTATTGGCAGTACAGCTACATTCCAAACATGTCAAAACTAAATTACAAACAATTCCCTTGGTTTTCACCACATCTTCGTGCAAAGTAACATTTCCACCACAGTTTTTGCAACTTTTGTGTTTTTCGATAAATTCACGTAGTAACCTCATGGAGATCAGAATGTTTATGTCAGTAACAAAAGAAACACTGTTCACACCACATATTGCATTGTCACGCATTTGAGAGGCACTTATAAACCGGCAGCACCTAGAACCTTCTTGCTTGAAGCACTGACACTCGCACTGACTTCACTTTCAATATTATTTTCTGCCCTCTGTTCAAAACTAGCAGTTTCGCGGTTTATTTTTACATATTGATTTCCACGAAACTTAGGCTTATATACAAACTTCCTTATTCTACCCATTGTGTTATCACGTTTCACAAAATCATTACATTTGTATCACCAAAACGTAAACAACTACGATGAAGAAGCTGACAAACGATAATCGACAATGCAGACAGGCTGGCAAACATCAGAATAACAATTCTCTCTTGCAACCCAAATAAAGAGTATTTATATCCGTGGAACATAAATGATTGTTGTACTATAGTCAATGTTGACTACTGCGCAAGACACAGCAAAAATGAACGTGGCGCTAGTTACCATGCTTCACGAATAAATTAATAACTCCGAATCTAATAATCAGATTTGTATGAAACAAACGGCATTTTGTAGCCAAATAATTGGAGCATAGATTAAGACTAAAAAAATCGATTTTTTGAACCTGTTCGCGACTGTCCCCCCTTAAAGGCATTCTAGACTAACATCAGCTCACCACGTCCTACGGCTGATCCCGGCGGAGGTTCGAGTCCTCCCTCGGGCATGGGTGTGTGTATGTTTGTCCTTAGGATAACTTAGGTTAAGTTGTGTGTAAGCTTAGGGACTGATGACCTTAGCAGTTAAGTCCCATAAGATAAAAAAAAAAAAAAGCTCACCACGTCCAGTCTTAAAGGTAACTACCGCTCACGAAAGTTGCACCGTGTATTTAAAGCAAACCTGATTTACATCTTCATACTGGCATATACTAGCGCCACTCTTAAGCGAATGACGCGAAATTTTGATGGACGTTATGTCGGACAACTTCTTCTTGGTTGTGGAATATTTTTTCCGTCGATGTATAACCGCCTACTTCTCATTTAAACGTTCAAAACTTTGAACTACCAGCAATATCAACCGTGAATCTTCATGGTTTCGATTGTTCCCTTTAATTACAACACACGAGCAACATACAGTTCAGTTCGTGGTTCAAGGGACCTCAGGAAAAATTCTAATAAAACTGAGTTCGACGTAGCAAAAGTTTGACTGGTCAAGGTAGAATCAGGAAATAGTTGAAGTAAGGATCTCACAAGAATAATGTTAAAAATAGTACTATAGTTTCAATAACTACCTATTTCTTTACAAAGGTTAGTGGAACGTAAGATGTAGAATTCAAATTAAAAGGAAGTTTCTTTTTTAACAGTGTTATTAATTTAATTTTTTAATTTATTTTAGCATTTCAAACGGAAGACACATAGTAATTTCCGAAAATACACAAAGAAACGTTAATTTTATTTTGAAAATAAATCAGTGACGCTTTTCTGCTTTAGTGACAACCAGACTGCTTGGTGAAACACATTTCCTTCGCCGTCTACTTCCGTTGTAAGATACATGCGCAACATTTTCAATGACAGCTTTATCTCTTTTGGAACAACATGCGAAATCGGCTATGCTTCTTCTTCTTCTTCTTCGTCATCGTCCTACTTCTTATTTTCTGGACTAGACAAACTTTCAAGGTCAATAAGGGAACTGCAGACTTCCACAAGATCGGCAAAATGGATGAAATCATCAAATGCCACAGGCTCTCCTAAGTCAAAAATCACAGCCTCTGGTATCGTGGAAACCAGGGCCCTTTTCTCTACCCTCTCGTTGTTCCGGCTGAATCTGTAGCTCTGTGATGAATTCGCATTTCCTGAAACTGTTCATAATCATCGTCGGGGTAACACTTTTCCATCAGACATAGTCATCGCTGTCAAAATTTTATCTTGAGTCTCTCCAGTGTAATCCAACATCAGAGAAACAACTTACTTGCGCAAAAGTTTTAAAATTTTTAATTATTTCCTGGTGAGTCGGTTGTAGTTTCGAAGTGGTATTTCCCGAGGAAACACAAAGTTTCACATTATCTAGAGACGGTAATTATTGTGAACTGCACTATTGTCCAGAAAATAGCAGAATTTTTCGCTTCTGTTCTTTATGTCTTTGTCTACGCTCAACGGCCACATTAAACAATTTTGTTGTAATAGAAGCTTTCTTGTGGAACGGTGAAGCACAAAAATGATACCCTTGAAATATCTAGGATTAGCAGCCTTAGCTATCAAAATAGGTTTTAGTTTCTGAGAGCTGGCAACGTTTACTGCAAGTAACAGCTATACGCTTGAGATTTGTCGTCTTTAAAAGTCAGTGCTCTGTCGTCTGTCGGAAACATCTGAAAAACTGCCGTTTCGTCAGTATTGAGGACATCGTATGTGTTATAATTTGCTAGAACGCTTCCGAGTTCATTTTTTCCATACCGAATAAGCTATGTTATTAACATTATTAACATTCGCTCTTTCACCGCGAATCTTCTTAAAAATGATGCGTCTTGTTTTTAAAAAATAAAAAAACGAAGTTGATGTGCCACCCGCACTATGCTCAGACTAACAGAGAATTACTTGACTTTTCTTTCTGCATATAACCTCCGACAAAAACGTTTCGTTTTCCACGTTGACTCTATCTCAGTAAAAGCTGCGCGATCTCACCTTTGCTGGATTCGCATCCTGCCTCCGTGTGATAAGTTTTCATCAATACAATATTTCTACTTCAGGATTGGCATCTGCATGTATGACAGAATCCTGAAAATTTTTATTTCTTTGAAGTAGCTTTCAAAATTTATTTCTATCGTATAATATGTTACGCATTGTTGAGTAAACAGAGGACTAACGTAAAGACTGAAAGATACAAATAGTACTGAAACAACTGGCGAAACAGTTCAAATTGCTGAGTCTTAGATAACAGTTAACTTCGAAATTACAGTGTGTTTTCGGGCGGTCTATCATTGCAAATACTCCGATCTATCGATTGTACCAAAAAGTTTGTGAATTCTTCGGTTTATCGAGGTTTTTCCTAGGAACGGGGCAACTAGTTCGATTTATTTAAATTCGAATTAACAAGAATAGACCGTATCAACAACAGTTCAAGTTTACAGCAATGCAATAGGGTTCAGTATTTTTTACTTTTTCTATGTTCTGCCAAACCCATTGAGATTAACCCTACGGTTAACCTACCCGCTCCTCATCTCCCACCCTCCCCCACCCCCAACCCGGTGGATCCCACGCCATCAACTCAATGAGTCACAGTAGCGAGATTAATCGAGGGCTTGTTGCACAGTTTGGGATACTGGCAGGAGGAAAGCTGGTGGTACGTAATTTCCCATGACCAAATTTTGATGATTAAACTATCTTCAACACTACCATTCTACCTAACCACCTATTATGTGTCACGATTTTTTACGCATTTGCTTTGCACCTGACGACGCTGTGCCGTATTGTTGCAGATGGACGCAACCACGTGCCCTGCTGCATCCGACAAGGAGTGCCCGACATTTGCCAAGACGTGTGCCGAGGGGAGTACACAGTTATCACGGACAACATCAAGACGCACTTCTCCTGCTCCGCCTACACCGAGGAGACGCTGGCATGCATCGTCGACGGTGTCGGTCAGTATTGCAATGGTATATTGTCTCCATCCACATAGTCCTCTCCCCTCACTCAGTCCATCTGCTCCTCCCCCTCTCTGTTCATCTGCCCCTGCCCTCCGCTGTCCATCTGCTCCTTACCTCTATCCATTCCCTCCTTCCCACTCCACGTCCACCTCCTTTACCCCTCTCACTGCCCGTCTCCTTCTCCTCCTCACTCTAGCTTCTCGTCCTTCTTCTCTGTACCTCCTCCACCTCTCACTCTCTGTCGATCCCCTCCTGCCCCTCTCTTTTTCTATCTGCTACACCCTCTCCCCTCCATCTGTCCATTTCCTCCACCTGTTACTCTCTGTCCATCTGCTATCCCCCCTTTCTTTGTCCACCTGCTCTTCTCCTTTCCCTCTGCCTATCTGCTCCTCCCCTTTTCTGTCCGTCCCATCCTCCCTCTCTCTATCGATCTCCTTCTCTTTCCTTTTTTGTCCATTTCTCCCTCTAAGACCATCTTCACCTGCCCCCTCTATTTCCTCCTCACCTCGTCTAAGTTCATCTCCTTCTCCCCATTCTTTGTCCATCTCCTCCTTCCCCTCTCTCTATTCTCCCCCCCTCTCTCTCACTCCACCTCCTCCTTCTCCCTCTCTCTATCTGTCCAGTTCCTCCTCCCCTGTTTCTCTGTCCATCCCCTCCTCTCCCTCTCTGTCCCTCACCTTTCATTTCCTTTCTCTGTCTATTTCACTCTCCCCTCTATATCCCACTGTCCTCTTCCCTTTCTTTGTCCCCTTCCTCTCTCTGTCCCTCTCATTCTCCCCCACGCCTATGTCCATCTCCTCCTTCCTCTTCCCTGTCTGTCCATCTCTTCCTCCCCATTCTCCCTCCACGTTATCACCCCTATCCCAATACGAGGCTGCTGGTTCTTACCTACATGGGATTTCTTTCCAGATAGGAAGTAACGTGTATACAAAATGTGGCTGAAATCGACTCAAGCGTTTAGGAGGAGCTTTTTACTCGCCAATAAGCCCACATACTGCACATGTCACATATATATTTCACATATATTTAACATATTTGACACTAATTTTTATACATACTTCGCCTCTGACTCCAGCTAATTTCGCTCTGCGGTCTCGTTTCGAAGCAGCTCGGTGTTTATGACGTCATATCTCCAGAATTACGTGTCGTACAATGATATAATTTTGCTGATAAATTCAGTGGTACTTGTAGTGTCTGCAAAGTGCGTCGGGAATACACTTAGTAGTAAAAAGGTAACGAATCAAAATTTTGAGCTTTATGTGGCAGTTGAGTATCGAAAATGTAGTAAGCGATGAACTTTTTTCCGTTCATCATTTTGTGGGCGTCGTCTGAGAGAAAAAGTTTCTTAAAGATTTGAAATTCTGTTTAAAGTCAGTTGCAAGTCGCTAAGTGCTCTCATTCTTGTACTGGATGAATAAAGCCTGGATGTTCACGAGTCGTGAGCTACACTTCTTTCTCACCCCCCACCCTTTTGAGACAGTAAGTGATATGTGTACCAACATTGTTTAAAATCTATCCAGTGGTTTATGTGGAGGTGTGGAATGTTCTTACATCCACACACACATACATACACATTCTTAGCACGATATTGTTGGAACATTCTCACCGCTTCTTGTCATTATCTTCGTCCTATATCAACAAAGGGCTGTACGCCACGCGTGGAGTTTTTGACATTACTTTATTAACTGAAGCACAATAAATAAATTATTTTACTAGCTGCTCAAAGCGGTAATGTGACATTCTTCAAAAAAGTTTCATTCGCAAAAATCTTTCATCGCCAGTAGCAGTTCATTTATGGTAGCAGTCCAGGTAGCGAAAAAGTCTAAATCAGCGTCCACACCGGCCGCATCGTACATAACCAACAACGAACGAATTCCGTGTAGTGTCGATACATCGAAGGAAATGGTTCGTTCGTGCGCGCCCTGTTTGCACAGTGTTTCTCGTTTATCATTTTTATTACAAGCGCACGCACGCACGCACGCACACACACACACACACACACACACACACACACACACACACACAGACATACATACACACGGATAGATCACTGATATCACAAAAACATCCCAAAACATAACATCAAGTAAACAAATGCTCATTTTCTAGAGGAGGAAAGCTGTAAAACAGAAAAAAAGCATACGTAGGCAAAGAAATGCTCTACTGAAACTGGGCGAGATAAACAAATACAAGTTACCAATGTGGTGTCACCGCGCGCCCTAACTTAAATCCAAAGCAGTTGCCACTACTGCCGCTTGGTGACCCAGTGTTTCTTTCCCTTTCACTTGCACTTCTCGTGCAAAAGCGATTGCACTCACTCACACATACAGATGCCGAGTCGTAAAGTTGAATCGTACTTCGCAAGACATAAGTGAGTACTAGGATTTGCGCACGTAGAACAGTAATTTAACAATTACAGGAATTCGAGACTATTTCACTAATTATTCTAAAGCGGGATTACAACCATCATTCCGGGACGGCCCCGCAGAATTGGGGACAGTTGGCCACCTTAGGTTTAATAATTTAGTTCGGGTACACTACAGCATTAAGACTATACCATAAAAATATACATAATACCATTTATTAGATGCAGCCATTACACATTATTAATAACCATAAGTCATCACCACCATGTTACGCAATGTGAATCACCTGGAACCAGCCAGCCACCAGTCAATCTAATTGTTTCTCGAGCATAATTGTTTCTCGAGCATCATGTGCTCACTGTGTTGTCCGTACTCTGTAGTTGTAGCTAAGCTTGAACATTCCTTCCCTTCCCCACGGGCGCCAACGACTCCAAGCAAATCTGCACGTATCCGAAACTTGGCCTATAACTCGATCATTTCAGAAGTCTTAAGTTTTCATTGAAATTCACAACCGGTTAAACGAAAACTTTTACGAAAAGAAACGCCATTGAAACCCAAAAATCTGACCAACCCAAGCTATTATAATTTTGTTTACAGCTGATATCTTAAAAAAGGCTGTTGTTAACTTGAAATAATAATTGGTAAATCAGCAGTAATTAATAAGCGACTCGATAATTGCTAACTTGTATTTAACACATGAATGAAAATGCATAAAATATTGATTCAGAATGCACAGTACAATATGATTACACAGAATTAATAAAATCTTGCCATACATAAACAAATAAATCACTTGATACAGTAACATAAAGCCAGATCACTTACTTTACAGGAGGAGACATTTAATATCGTTACTCCCTTTGTAACACTTTCTTTAAATCTCTCATTACACATCAGCCATCTTAATTGGCACAGCCTTCTTTCTTAACCAGTATTACTAGGCAAATATTAATAAAATTTAGTACACGTTCAAAAATTAGGTGCTCAGTATTTATGAAGACACAGAGTAAATGAAACTGAAAATTAAAAATATACAGTTTGATTCTTGGCATCTGGAGCACAGAAGCATTTAAACAATTACTCTTCCCGCACTCCATTTGTGAATGGGAAAAAGACATAATAACTGGTACGCATCATTTCCTGTGTATTTCACAGTGGTTTGCAGCGTATGGATGCAGAATATTTTTGACCAAGCCAAGTGCTTTTCTGCGGTTTTCAGCTACTGAATTAGACGTTTGGCTACTTGTAATTATTATGCTGTTATTTTGAAATGATTACGGTCAGTTCTTAGCGAGTTAAAAATATATAACAATGTTCACTTACCGTTCTTCATCTTTTCGAAAGCTGAAAAAGCTTATGTCATTGCATATTTGCATTACAATTTGAATCACTCCTGCAGCGGCCTTTTTTCTTTGTGACAGATCATTACATCCAAGGGCGCCCATGCGGTAGTTTGAAGGGTGGGAGGGGGCGTGGGGCTAGATCTGGAAGTGTGGAGTATTTTTAATATCTTGGAAGACGAAAGGCGAATTGTACGTAGCCTTAAAAAAAGTTCCAGATGTGACTTAAAAGAAAAACACCTGACTACATTTTTTCCTTTGCCTGCGAGCTATGGGAAGTGCCCCCACCCCCAGCGGTAAAGCTTAAATTATTAACACGTATTTCTAATTTTTGCCGTACATCAAACAACTGTTAACTTGTAGGTAAGCCCAGCAGCTGAATCACATAAGTAATAAAACGAAAAAAAAGCGTATCCGCCTTTGTCCTCAAACACAACAGTGGTATTGTATGTTAACCGGGGACCTAGAAACGACGGAGAGGCTCCGTCCCCGCTGCAGCCGCAGTGGTCCACAACCCCACGACGACTACCGCAGTCCACTTCACCCCTCCGCCGCCCCACACCGAACCCAGGGTTATTGTGCGGTTCGGCCCCCTGTGGAACCTCCAGGGAACGTCTCGCACAAGACGAGTGTAACCCCTATGTTTGCGTGGTAGAGTAACGGTAGTGTACGCGTACGTGGAGAACTTGTTTGCGGAGCACTCGCCGACATAGTGTAACTGAGGCGGAATAAGGGGAACCAGCCCGCATTCGCCGAGGCAGATGGAAAACCGCCTAAAAACCATCCACAGACTGGCCGGTTCACTGGACCTCGACACAAATCCGCCGGGCGGATTCGTGCCGGGGACCAGGCGCTCCTTTCCTCCCGGAAAGCCGTGCGTTAGACCGCGCGGCCAACCGGGCGGGCAACACGATAGTTACAACTCTGTTTCAATATGACAGGCTTCGCACCTGTGCACTAAATTTTGGCGCATGTATTGCAGCCGACTTTCCCTTCTATACCTACTCTCTATTCTGCAACAACACGCTGGCGACCAGCCGCGGTGTAGTCCTCTTCGTCCCGGCCGTTAATGTTGACCTTTTCAGAGATCGCGCCCACTCCCTCTCCGTGGAATTGCGCCTCAGTTGCTACGAGCGTCGTTCTTCTAGTGTCCACTAAGCAAAATTCGTTGCCGATACCTCTATTCCACCTGAATTCTATGTGTCAACAACAGTTCTCACCAACAGGTTAGACACGGGGATGATCGTAACCTCGAACTGCGCACAAAGTATTGTAAATCTTTCAGAATATTCTAGAAAAACCAGACTTCACTCTAGTTTCGTACAAACTATATCAAAGAGAAATTAAAAAAAAAACTTCCCGTTGATCTGACTTCCGTCTTTTCCAATAATTCCGAAATGTAGCACATTATTTATGTAACAATATAAAAATAGCTAATGGATGAAATGATGAGAAAATTCAAAATCTGGAACAGTTTGTACTTGGATGCGTTTCTACGCCACTATCAACTATATTGTTCCGTGACGTATTATTAAAAATTTACGAGATAAACTTAAGGAATTGTGTTTTTAGGTCGTCCACTAAGTACAATTTGAAGTCTTCATATAGCGAATCAGTTTCTCCAATCAGCCACGCCTCAAGCAATATGCGAGCATCGCATATAATGATCTATGTCTCCGGCACTGGCAACAGCAACGATAACATTCTTTCAACAATAACAATACAATCAAGGTCGTCAGCAATATGGGAAAGGGGCAATAGGGGCACAACCATCACAACCTGGAATCTACAGTACACGCTGTTTATTCCTTAGAGAATACTTATGCACATCTAGAAATGATTGTCTATTATTCCTTGGTCGAAGATTTAGCAATATCGGCATAACATGGACGACCACAAAGAGAAATATTATGGCTTTAGCAATTACCGTATAATTTACGTTTGCTTGGCACACTGTTCACAGAAAATTACAGTTTCTTTCGGTGCAGCTGCGTTTCTGCGCTGACGTAGGCCCAAGGCAGAGACAGTCTTTTGCAGAACAGTGCTGAAACATGGCCCCCAGTCTTTTTCCTGTCAATTCCACCTACCCGATATTGCTGGGTACAAAACCACACTATTCAGTTTTGCAGGGCAGATCACTGGACTGTCCGCGGAAGAACGCAGTCGTATTATACAGTAGGAGTGCGTGTTTCATTCGCAGCAAAGACTTTGTGGAAAATCGTCAGTCGTTTGAACGGTATTTCTGAAATGTTAATACACACGATTTTATCCGACTTACTGTTCGTACTATGAAAGACATCGTCATTTTGTACGAAAATTTTAATTAAGACGGTATATGTTTTCAGGAAAAATCCACAATTTAAAACTTGCTGTAAACAGTTCATTGCAATTTTATAGATTTTTTCGCTTTTTTCAAGAGCGTAATCTGTTGTTTTTCACGCTTTACGCAGCCGCTTACAAAGGCTCCTCAGGTGGCTCTGGTGATTACAAAATGTGCTCCTTATCTTCGTTAATCCATTTTGAAGGTTTGCAAGTGGGCTCGAAACAATTACTTCAAAAAAAGAAATTCTCCTGTTTGGCTGCACAACAGTATATGCCCACTCTAAGAAGACATCCTACGATGTGACTGATGGGAGTAGCTGCGTCGTTTGAGATCGAATACCAGTAACTGATATGGACTCCTTTCTGATTGCTAGCCACTTTAGACAGCAGACAAAACTGTGTGGCAATAAATGAAATTCCAAAATGAACTTCACATTACATTTAAACGATCACCAATTTAACTTACCACTTCCGCTCCCGTAATGTAGATTCACTAAACATCGTAGTGTTGCCGGCTAGTTAACATCAACATCGGCCAGAAATCAGTTAATACTGGTCAGTGCCATTCGATTTTAACCGCTTCAAGTTAATTTGTCAGATCAGTAACCTGAGAGTCTTAATCACAGCGCGCACATAAAACGCACACAGCAAACAATTCACGCTTTAGAAAACCATGTGGGGCCTACACTATGTTTCGTAGTATGATTTAGTGACATACAGTTCGGGAAATTTGGTTACCCCCAACAACTGACTACACCTCGTAGTCAGCTTGACTCATTATGTAGAAGACGACAATAATAGAAGTCGGGATGCCACAGAATAGCGGTTTTTGTTTGTTGAGCTCGCAGTACAGCAGAGCTCAATACCAGTGAATGTAAAATGACTCACATAGGAACGAAACCTCTGTTCTGTAATCAAGTGTCTTGTCGGATAGAGGACATGGTATGCTTCGGGACACAATTTAATACCTGTGTTCGCAGAGCTCAATACCAGTGAATGTAAAATGACTCACATAGGAACGAAACCTCTGCTCTGTAATCGAGTGTCTTGTCGGATAGAGGACACGGTATGCTTCGGGACACAATTTAATACCTGTGTTAATTGAACTCTCCTTTCTTACATTCATACTGTAAAAAAATATATAATTTTTGTATGCTGCCCCTTGGAGCAGTCCGAGCCTCGGTTGTAAACCATCAGTTCTCTGGATATAATAAAATTAATGTTCAGTAATGATGAAGAGTAGGATGATGTTTAAGAGAATCGCCCGGAACAATGTATGTGAAAAGAAGTGCCGAGTAATGATGAGATGTTTTTTAAGTTCTTTAATCATCGGTCCTGCGGTAATGAATACCGCGATTGGCAGTTCAGTTGATTTTGAATAGACACGATATCTATAAAAAAACTCATTCACAAAATTTAAACTGACAAACATAGGTAAAAGTGAGGTAACTGCGGTGAAGACCTGGGTACGAAAAGAAGAACTTCAAGTGTTCGACGAAAGCAGAGACTACAAAAATGTTATGGGAAAGACAGGAAAACAGCAATTTAAGTCAGTTAAAAATGAAATAAATGGGAAGTGCAGGGAAGATTAAGCGAATTTGCTGCAGGGAAAATGTAAATAAATGTGACAAATGATGACTGTCGGAAAGACTAGTTCACCATATAGTAACCCAAAACAACCTTGGTGAAATTAAAAGCAAAGGCGTCAACATTAGGGGTGCAATCGGAATTTCGCTGTTAAACGCAGAGGAGAGAGCGGATAGGTGCAGAGTACATTTCAGGCCTTTACGAGGAGGAAGAACCGTTCCATGTGGCAAGAAAAAGTGTGATGGTGGTATGCACAGGGCCCTTATCAGCGACGTCATGAGCGCCCTTACTAGACAAATTCGAGACGATTGTAGTTTTTCAGGGGGGGGGGGGGGGGGAGGAAGTTATGCATCACAAGTTTGAGTTAGAAAATAAAATGTAATTCTTTGCCATTCTGCTGCTACACTCTCTCTCAGTAACTCTTATACTGTCACACAGAAGATGAAAAGACGTATGCCTCGAGTCATTTTACGTTTCAAACACATAATTTATAACCACACAATAGCTAAAATAATGTATCAAGTAATCATGCAAGATTGACGATTGGCATGCACTAATTAAACTTAGTTATATTTTAAAAAACGGCAATTTTAGAGTTCCTCTGCCCCTGTTTTTGAGTAAATATCTGCTGACGCCCATGACTGCAATATCGTTCAGTGAATGAGTTATTAACAACGTACGTAAATTGTAGAACGAGTACCATTCTGTAACATGTCAATAACATGCATTCAGTTTCGGTTATAAAACATTTTAGGCAGCTTCTGGGAATGCAGGTATCTAGTGGCTAGACTGCCTGAGGAAAGCATAACTTGCTGCCTCCTCATTTTTCCTCCCTGGCAGCCTGTGTGTTGTGTGGAGATCGATTGCTCTGCTGCAATCACACTCCCTATTAAGCTCTTGATAAAAGGTGTGCAAGTAGCACTTATGTGAACTCGTGTGACACAGAGCTGCTGCCGAGCCCTCCGGAAGACGTGGAAGTGGAGGCCCTCACGGAGAACACCATCCGCGTGTCGTGGACGGCGCCCTCGGAGAACGCCGACACCGTCACCACATACGTCATCAACGTGACGTCACTGCGACAGTTTGACCAGGACCCGCAGCCGCCGTCTGAGGACTACGACCTGCCGCCTGCCGCCGTCACCTTCAGCGCCACCGCCTCCACCGCAGACTCGTCTACTAGGTAGGTCTTCTGCCACACCGTTCAGTACATTCATCACCTAACTAGCGAATTGGAGCAATTCATACACATTGACGGCTTCTCCGATGTTCGTGGCAGGTGACTCCAAATTTAAAAGACGTCAAGTTTATCGAGGCGACTGATAGACACCCCACACGTGCTTCCTGTGCTTCAATCCGCGGTTCAGTTTTGGACAGGGGTCACAGTTTGTTACCCCCCCCCCCCTCCCCCCACTTCCGCTTACGCTTTTAACGTGCCACAGGTGTCTACAATTTTAATATCAATAAAATGGTTTAATATACGAGGGGGACCCGAAAGAAACAGAACTAATTTTTTTGGTGGGCAGAGTTTTTGCAGTACCGCGGTTTGCCGCTAGGAGCGCACAGAGCGAACTTTCCAGAGCCAGTAAGCTGAGTGCCACGAGGAGGTCAGGACTAGTTTCGACAAAGTTTATGATGACTACAGTTTGTGTGATTGTCGTTCTTGCAATCGCTGATTTTCTATGAATTTTGGTTTTTGCTGGGATCAAGTGAAATAGAAGCTCTTGGAATGCAAAAGCGGCGTACAAAGACGATGCTAGGGGGGAACAAAAGTGTTCGAGTGGATTTCCGTTTCAAAAATGGTGAAATATCAGTTGATGAGAAACCTCGTTCTGTTCCTCCTTCCTTGGCCCAAGTTCATTACAGCGAACTATGACACAAGATTTGGCATTGACGAGGATGCGGGTCAAATTCCTGCCACGGCTGCTGACTACAGAACAAAAACAAGGTCACGTGGAAGCATGCTGTACTTTGAAAGAAGAGTCAAAATTTTTTTCAAAAATTGTGACACGTGACGGATCTTGGTGCTATGCTTACGATCCTGAATGAAACCAACAATGAAGCCCCTGTGGAAGACAAAGTTCGCCTCGCCACAAGAAAGACCATTAGGTGGAATCAAACTTTAAAACACTTCTGATTTGCTTTTTCGATGTGGGACGAGTCATCCATTCAGAGTTTGTTCTGCAGGGTCAGACAATTTACCGGGCTTTCTACTAGTAAGTTTTGAAAAGATTGCCCAACGTGTGCGCCGGAAGCTGTCTGATTTGTGGCAGTCAGGTGACTAGTTTTTGTGTCATGCCAGAGCCCCTGCTCACATAGCCCTACCTGTACGATATTCTTGACCAAAAATGGTGTGACCCCTGTTCCTTACCCCCCATAGTCATCCGACCTTGGCCTGTGCTTTTTTTTCCTAGAATGAAAATGAGACATGGAAGGAAACAGTTTTGCTGATGTTCCCGAGGTGAAGAAAAAACGACATAGGCACTGTCAAGCGTCACAAATGATAAATTTAAACAATTTTTTGAAAAATGGAACAAAATATTAGACAAGTATATTTATACAAATGGAGAGTACTTTGAAGGGGATTGAAGGTTTGTGCTTAAAATGTGAATAAATAAGTTTAAAAAAATAGCTTCGGTTTCTTTCGGGTATCCTCTCGTAATATCTTGTTTACATTGGCTTTAGCATAACATACAAGAAAATGCAACTCAGAAAAATGTTACATCCGAAAAAGATTCGTCCGAAAATCTGGGAACAGATGCCGTGCCATTAATTTAAGTACAGTAATAGTAACAAACTCTCACAAATTTGCACAATGTAAACTCAGCGCAAATCTGGAGACTACTAGGAACATGTAAATAAGAGGATTGGTGTTTCTTTCAGTCGTGTCCACCTACATTCTGGAAGTCGATCTTTTTTTTTCCTTTTTTTTCTTTTTTTTTTTCTTCTTGGAGGAGAGTCTTGCTCTTTCTGCCTTCCGTTAGTCAGCTTCCTTAGCTGAGTTAGTTCTACCTGTGGACGTTTTTCGAATCGTGTCGGATTTTTTAATTTAATTTTTTTAGCAGGTGCGATCAGCCTGTGATTGTGCGCCATTATCCAGCTGCAATGTTACCGATCCTGTCGTACGCCCACCACGTGTGCAGGTCTTTACACATGCAACTGAAAGTATACAGTGTTAAATGTAGCCTGTAATTTACAGAATTCCTCGCCATTCTCGTGACTCATCATTTTCATGCTACTTTTTTCCGAAAGTTAGCTGTGAACTTTTGAAAACTGAAGTATGTAAAAATATAAACATTTATAGTAGGCCATACCATGACATTCAACATACGAAGACAGATTGATAATCGTGGTAATTATTTCTCAAATTGATCTCTTTGGAGGTCAATGCATTTTAATTTCCTCATAAATGAAAGTTGTAAAGTTATTTTGTTGAGGGTAACATGAGCTGTATGGTAAGATAAGTAATTCTAAAGCAGCTGTCAGCCACTAAACTGATGAATATACCCGTATAAATCGTTTTGTCGCTCTTTGTCACTGCAAGTTTTGAATGCCTGTGGGAGCCATCATAGAAGACACAGGGCTTCTAAGATAACTGGACGATTTCACAGTAAACATATGAATCATACATATGCTCTGGAATTTTTACCTGGCGAAAAGCAAAGATCATTGTTTTCTCTTCACATCATTTTTATTTCTCGTAGGGCACAACATCGTCAGTTTCTCATAATCTGTTGCATCCATCTGAAGACGAACTGTCCGTTCAAATCTGGTAACAGGAAAGAAAAAAATAAACAGTTAGGGTACTATATAACCTTCCCCTTTTCTGGGAGCAAAACAATCTGTGGGAATCGAATGACACCGTACCATTGTAGAAGGCCGTTTGCGAAAGAGGGAGAGAATTATTCCCTTACATCTCTCCCCCCATCCCCCTTTCGCACAGCAGCCAATGAAACAGGCGACATTTGTGCGCGCATGTTCCCAGCTTAACATCCAAAGGAGCCAGTGTTGTATATGGCTGGTAGATGCTTCACCATATTGTATTAGAGAAATTTATTTCGAGCTGTGCAAATACTTTTTTTACGAAACAGAGAACCTCTTCATTACCTAAACGTCATTTTTTTTAGTATATAAAAGCAGAAAACAACACATAGGGCAAAATCTGGAGAATGGTGTTGGAAAGGAACAATTTGGGGAACTATTTTCTGTACATTTTCTTATCGCAATGGCTGGTATGAACGTAGACGAATGGTCCTATCATATGAGCAAATATTTACGCTGTTATGTTGTTCGGTCTGATTCAAACGACTAAGAAGATTCTCTAATAACCAACTGACTCACTCTGCTCACGACGACCTGAACATTGTGTGTCTAATTATGCGCTTTTCGCTATCTATGAATCACGTGTCTGTTCGAAACTGCGAGTGACACAATTCTGGCTTGTGGGAAAGTTTTCTACAGGCACACATTTCTGAAGTCATTTTCAGTGTTTCTTCCTCTTTCCATTTCCTGCAAAGAGGTTGTGCATTGGTTGAGGGCTGAACTCGTTTTGGAAAGTAACGTCCTTCAAATTCACGTTGGGTCGTGCACTTTTAGATTTTCCGTTATTTTCTTATTTCTCTCGAAATGGCCCCTGGTGATTTCTTTATACATGCTTACTCACTCTGAGCTTGTGTTCCATGTTCACGTTGCCACTGGCGGCGTGACGAAACGTAATCTCTCTTTCATGATATTGCTTCTCAACCTTCTAATTTCGCTGATGATGATTAACATTTGCACACTAGTGTACATTTATTGTCGGTGAGCATGACGACACATCTTTTATTGCTGGTAGTTAACTTCATTAAAGATACATAAGAGTGAACGACCCACGAGGACATTTCTACGAAGAATTCCGTGAAAAAGTTCTTGCAAGCTGCCATCACCATTCCCAGAAAATATGAGCCTCTATGTGAAGTTAAACGTTGCATTTAGAGATTCAAAGTGTGGAACCTGCCATAAAGTGGGTACCTCCTGTCTGTGTTTGGTGCATTGACTTATGTTGTCCGCTGACAACCGCCGACATTAATGGATGGGTAGCCGCTTCAAATTGTATATACTAAATATATAATCTACCATGTTCATATGATCTGGAAGTAAAAGTGTCTTCCAAAAGATGGAGCATTGCCCTCAATTACCGAATGTACGTCCTACTAGCAATGCCTTCCATACAGTGTGATGAATATCTGCCTGTTGCTCAGGGACAGCTACGCTGACGCTGCTGATAGCTATGCGCGCGCTGCAGCTGCGGAGATACCGTTCGCTGGTGAGGAGATGACGGCACCTCCGTCACCCCACGAGGTGTCCCCAGTGCAGGCAACCTACTCCTACAACGTCTCGGTAAGTCCTGGCAGCTACATATACAGTCGCAGATATGATCAGCTTTTCTTCCCTGTCATGGGAATTTTTTGTCTTTATTTAACAGTTGTTTAAGTTTCCCCCCCCCCCCCCCCCCCTGGGGAGGGCTGGCGGCAGCCAAATTGCGGTTCTTCAGTTTTTTTTGAGGTAGGTTATTTTAGAAGCTTGATATAGTATTATTTAAGAAGTTAAAATAAGTGGTGAGGTTTATGGCAAGAAAATGGTGATGTAATGTACATTCTCTTGATTATGAGGACGACATGGAGCCCTTATTTGGAATTAGATGGGTAAGATATGGTTGGAAGCAAATTGGGGTTTCAGATATGATTTCATGGTTTGAGAATCAAACGCAACTAAAATTTTGCTGGAAAAGGAAACGCTATGTTTGAAGATAGAGGGAAGTGGGATGTGTCGATAAAGGTGAGGCAGCAGACCAGGGGAGGTGTAGGACAGATGCTGGTGTTATATATGAGAAATTTATGAGCTGGCACAGGATATGGGTGGAATAAACAGGTGGATACGGAAAGTGAGGTGCACCATGTGTCTACTATCTGCTTACTTGAAACACAACACACTTATATATTTGGAGTTTCATCTGGCTAGGCTCACACACTTTCTGCACCTACATCTATACTTCACAAGAATGCTTTGTGTACCACTGTTACTTGCACCCTTTCCTGTTCCTGTCGTGAATAGTTCGAGGGAAGAACAGTTCCCAATAAGCTTCTGTGCGGACTCGGTAACTTTACCTTCATAGTCTTTTTGTGATATATACGCAGAAGGCAGTAATATATTTGTTGCTCGTCTAGAAACGTACGCTCGCGAAACTGTATACCACTGGAGTTGGTTGATAATCTCTGTGAGACTTTCGTACTGACTAAATGAGCTTGTAGTTAAATGTCTTGCTCTTCTTTAGATTTTCTCTATTTCTTCTATCAATCCTATCCGGTACGAATCCCATACTGACGATCAATACTCAAGCATAAGTCGGACGAGGGTTTTGTAAGCTACCTCCTTTGTTGATGGACTATACAAAGAGCACTAGGAAAGTTTTGCAATACGACGCAACAATAAGTCGCAGAAAGCTGATCGCTGCAGTGTTCTGAGAATACTTCATACATGGATTGTAGCCGCTGTGCCAATTCTATGGGCGCAGTCACTAGCAGGGTTAGTTTGTAGTGCTTGCTATGGCATCGTGGTCACGAAGTGAGATTTGGGCAGTTTTATGGTACAACTTCGCGCCTGGTTTAAACACACACCAGTGCTTTGAAGAAATGACTCTGCACTCGGCCATGTGTATCCACATCGCACAACTATATTCAGGTGGTACAGAGATTTCTAAAGAGGAAATTTCTCTCTGGAGGACGCTGAGAGGAAGGGAAAACCACGATAATCAGTTACGGAGGAAAACATTGATGATTTGAGGAAAATGATAGACGAAGACAGGATACCTTAGGGCTAAATGTACCAGCAATTCATTCGATTCTGCGTGATCATTTTCAAGTAAAGAAACTTTGTTGTCTCTGGGTGCCGTACAGACTGACGGAAGAGCAGATGACACGATGTGTTGCTTGGTGCTGGGAGATGTTACGAACGTTTTCAAAGGGACAATCGCAGTATGTGAATAACTTCGTGACAGGTGATGAGACTTGGCTGTACTATTATGACTTGCCGACCAAGACTCAGTACAAAGTTTAGGTCTTTGAAGATGACGACTCACCCATAGCTGTCAGAAAATCCCAATCAGTAAAGAAGAAAATGATAGCTGTTTTGTTCAACTCGAGTGGAATTGTAGGGCGTGTTGTTTTACACACACGGAAGAGAGTCACAGCTAAGTGGTGCACTGAGCAGTGGCGGCCCAAAGTCATCCAGTCTTTGAAGAACCTGCGACCGAAGTCAAGAATGGACACTCAGTTGCTCCATCACGACAACGCTCCAGCTCACTGCGCCAAAGCACGCACCGAATATTTGCGGGGTACAGGACTGAAACTTCTTGAGCACTCTCCTTACAGTCCAGACCTTAATCCTTGTGGCTTTTTACTTTTCCCGCGGTAGAAATGAAGGTGAAAGGAGTGCAGTTTTCAAGTGATGAGAACCTCCTGATGGCTTGAGACAACGAGTGTGCCTTACTCCCTACAGAAACCTGGGAGAACTGGTTTAGGGAGTGGTTCCGGAGGATGGAGAGCTGTATTCAATTTGGCAGAAATTACTTCGAAAAAATTAAAAATTAATGTAGCTGTATTGCAAAACTTTTCTAGCACAATTCCCTTTTCCTAAGGATTCTTCTAATGAATCTCAGTCTTGGCACCTGCCTTCCTGCAACAAGTTTTATGTGGTCATTCCACTTTAAATCCCTCCATACGCATACTCCTAGATATTTTATTGAACTAAGTGCTTCCAGTATCGTTCTGCAATTGTGTAAATAATGGGTCTCCCTGCCTGTGTATATGCAATACTTTAATTTGCTTATGCTCAGGGTCAATTGCCACTCCCTGCACCAACTGTCGATCCTCTGCAGGTCTTCCTGCATGTTGCTACAGTTTTCTAGCATTTTGACTGCCCTGTATACAGCAGCATCAAATGGTTCAAATGGCTCTGAGCACTATGGGACTCAACTGCTGAGGTCATTAGTCCCCTAGAACTTAGAACTAGTTAAACCTAACTAAGCTAAGGACATCACAAACATCCATGCCCGAGGTAGGATTCGAACCTGCGACCGTAGCGGTCCTGCGGTTCCAGACTGCAGCGCCTTTAACCGCACGGCCACTTCGGCCGGCTACAGCAGCATCACCCAGAGAAATCTTCATGGAACTTGCAATGTTGTCTACTATATCATTTACATATATTGTGAGAAGTAATGGACTTATAATACAACTCGGGGTGCATTCGAAGAAATTTTTATGTCCTAAGACTTCTCTCTATTGAAATGACATGCAATGCTTTGTTTGCTAGAAGTTCTTCAGTCCTATCACACAGGTTGTATGATATTCCATACGCTCGTATTTTGTCCATTAGACGGCAGCGTGGAACTGTAACGGACGCCTTCCAGAAGTCAAGGAACAGGGCATCTACCTTGGCGCCTGAACCTAATGTTTTCTGGGTGTCGTGGGCGAACAGAATCATCTGGTTTTCACATCATCGTTGTTTTTGGAACCCATGTTGATTCCTGCAGAGGAGACTGTGGTTCTCCAGAAATGTCATAATACCAAGCATAAAACATCTTCCAAAACACTACAGTTGATTGATGTCAGAGATATAGGCCAGGCCTATAGTTTTGTCCTTGTTTTGGCGACCCTTCTTGAAAATGGGAAAAGCCCGTGCTTTTTACCATTCATCAGGAGCACTTCACTGCTGCAAAAACCTACAGTACACAGCTGCCAAAAGAGGAGCAAGTTTTTTTGCATACTCTATGTAGAATAGTACTGGTATCCCACCAGGTCCAGTTACCTCCCTTCTCTTAAGCGATTTCAGTTGCTTTTCTATCCCATGATCATTTACCTCGATATCAACAATTTTGATACTGGTGCGATGATTTAAAGGAGGCAGTACACTGCTCTTTCTCTGTGAAGCAGTTATGGAAAAAGACGTATAGTGTTTCTGATAGACAGAATTTTGCTTCTGAATTCACTGAACACTTCACATGTGGCTCCCCTTATGCTAATTTTGGCTTCCTTTAATTTTTGTTTGTTAGTAAGGCTTTAGCTCTATATAAATTTGCATTGGAGCTTTCTTTGCTTTCATAGCAGCTTTCAAATATGGCTGTCGAACCAGGGTAGGCCTTTTCCACCCCTCACGACTCCACTCAGCACATACCTGTCTGAAGTGTAGTGTACAATGCACTTGAACATTGTCCAGTGATGCTCAACATTGTCAGTGGTAGGATGAAGTTTTCATGCTGACCACTCAAGTAATTTGTTTCTTGTCACTCTCACCATGCACAGACATTTCCAACCTTTCTTTGTTTGCCTATTTAAAGCTGTATTCAGTGATGCTGTAATGGTCTTATGATCGTTGATTGCTTGTTTACACTAACTGCATCCAAAAGTTTGGGTCTTTTTGTTACTTGCAGATCTAAGATAATACCTTCTCAAAATACTCTTCAGATAAGACATTTACAACAATTTCACATGATTCCATGTCCCTACTACACACCCCAATCACTTGTCTCCCAGTCCGTAGTTGGTATTGTTAAGTGACATTGGATTGTTGCCCGCATTGGTGGAAAGTGAAATGAGACATCAAGATGATAGGAAATGTGTTCAATTAATTTCTTTATTCTCGCCCTTGGTCAAAGTACATCAGGAACAGCTTGGTGGAGGCATTGAGGTGCCTCTCCTGTGAAACAATAGACGTCCACCCTTGCTGACAGTGCAAAGAGTGGGGCCAAGTGTGGCATCAGTCAAATGACACTGTCAGTGAACTCTCCAGCTGCAACTGTGATCACAACATGGTGGCACAGCTGACAACAGTCGTCAACTTCCTCCAGTGAGTGGGCAGCTCTCTCATGACTCAGGGAAGGCTCTCCTGTCTGGTGGTTGAACAGCGGACCCTGCATTGCTTTCCAGGATGTCACCCTGGGTATTACACACTCTTGGTGTAGGCTGTGATACTGAGATGAGAATGTCTTAGTACACAATAGGCTTCAGACTATGTTTTGTTTAGGCACATACTCTAAACACTCCCACAGTGAGAAGTGAAGAAAGGCATCCCTCATTCCACTAGCATACTGCAGTGTCAGATGTTGCTATACCGTGCCAAGTCGGCCGTATTTTGCTTTCAGTTTATAACACTCTCCCCCGTCTGCGGCTGGCTCTGTTGCAACTCACTTCCGCTCTGGTGTATTTTGCACTGACTACGCTCGACACACTACATTGCCCTATTTTTTATCAAGACCCAGTCCCTCGGGTCAACCAAACTAGATTATCCTTTACTCTTAAGTTCCTCATGGTCAGCCCCTCTGTCCCTGCTTCACCTCTTAAGAATTATTCTGCACCTGGTTTCCTTAACCCTATCACTTGATCTTACACATTTCCATAGGACCCCTTGCCCTGCTGCTTAACTCAAACACCATGGAACTTAATTCATTACTAGGTTTCTTGCACATTAACTTCTAACTTCTGTTCCAAACTTGCAAGCTAAAATGAATCAACTATTCTTAATACTACCCACGTGTGTTCAGCTTCCTTCTGCTGCTTTTATACTTTGGGTATCCAATCCCTTGAAATGTGAATCACAGCTGGGTCCAAGCTTAGTTTTGTGCTTCTTCTTCTACAGACCAAAATGAGAACTATGCTCAGCAGAATAAGTGCCAATATAGTGGTTGGTATGACAATAGTGAATGTAGCCTCTTTCTGGTACTGATTTTCCTGATATGAATTTACATCCCACAATAAGGTTTCCAGGGAGATTCGTCCCTCCTGCTGGTTCAGAAGTGTGTTCTTGCCCCCAGAGTCTTATTTAAGCTGGTTAGATCTGCAGTAGATAGCATATCCATGGGTTCCTCCAGCCAGTACAAACCAGGCTGTGAAATATTCAGTTGAGTTATCCTTGAAATGATGGTGTGCAGATGGAAAGTAGGCCCCACTATCACACACACTGTTCCATTTAATAACAAAGCACTCCCGTTAAGTTCTAGTCTCTTTGCTGATGTAAGCTTCGTCTGCTCGAAACAATCAGCCACTACTATCATTTTGTCAAAGGCAGAGTACAACCAATGCACCTCAACCTGCTAAAAGTACAATTCTGGCATGATTACTTCTTTATTGCATTCTCTTACCTACTTTTGTTCCATTAGCAATTTCACTGTGCAGGAATCCTGCCCCTCAGGAAGGCTGTCATTTCCCCTCAGTGGCATTTTTGTAACTTTGCTTCCTCCATTTCTACATATCTTTCCTTATCTTTTACAATTAATAACAGTCACTTCATTTTTGCTCCTACAAATTTCTTCAGTATTGCCCACTTCACAGGAGATGCATGATCTATGTAGCACTTGTAATGTGCTTAATTCCCTTCTACAGGTTTAGAAACAGAAATGCAAACTTTCAATCCATCATTTCTCACTGGTACTGGGGTTACCTTGGAATAAAAAGGTAAGGTTTTGTGCTCATGTTCTAAAAGCAACCACAATTCTGGCAGTAGTTCCTTGTGCACTTCCTTAGACCCCATGCCACTCTGGTAACAGCATATTTATCCCTAGCTGACCTCTTACAGCATGTTGCATAGGCTCCTATAGTTCTATTACCTTCCTTCATGCTTACCAAATGCTATCTTCTATGGACTGCAACCATTTTGCCATTATTACTTCCTTGTCTAAGACTGCCACTTCAGTTTGTAGTTCCCTGATATTCTGATTAAGTGCCTCTTCTGCAGCTCTGGCACACTGCATTACTTCTCCAGTCAGTTGTCATAGTAGTTGTGCGTGTTATTCGATATGTCCTTCTCTAAATTCCACCTACGGGCAGGAATACCTATTACTTTCCTCCCCCTTCAAATTCATTGCTGCTCTGCGGCTGCTTGTGCTAATTACACAAAATCTATACCTAACCTACAAAAAAAGATATTAAATGACTATCTCCAAGGCCTTAATCCGTACAGGTTCCTTGTTACCATTTCCTTCACATCTTCTGATACCTTCCTTCTCTTCTCACTCTCCCTTTCTGGTCCACGTCTCCTATCCATGGAATAACTTTTAGACTCACTTGAAAAGGTTTCAGCTGCCCTACATGCACAATTATCATTCTCATCTGCAATTAAAACTTGACAATTATTGGCAATGTAGTCTCTACCGCTTGGTAAGGCCCCTGATGCTTTGCGAGAAACTCCTTTAAACTTTCCCTTCAGCATGTACAACCCTGTACTGACCAACCCTATACTGTGACATTCTAGCTGTGCAGCTCACTGCTTCTTCCTGTTTCTCCAGTGTGGGAGTATTTGCCCTCCATACTCTATTCCAAATTTCCCTAATCACTCTGGCAAATTCCTTAACAGACTCCAGACTTCCCTTTCAACACGTCGAATGCTGATGGCATTTTACGACCACATACTGCTTCATATGACTTTGAGTTATAGATAGATATGATTTACTTCTAATAGACAGCCCAGCTGGTGTGATGTGAGTCAACATAGTATCCAAACATATTCCTGATTCTCCTATGCACTCTTTCAATTCTTCCATTGGCTTGTGGATGGTGAGGACTCATCCTTAACTTCCTCACATTCAATAGCGTACACAATTCCTTGAACAGATCTGATATGAAGTTCATTCCCTACTCTGTTATTATTGTTTCAGGCACTCCAAGCCTCAATATTATTCCTTAGCTTCGCTGGTATCACTACCTGCAGTCCCAGATTGGATTCTCTGCTTAGCAACCCATTCTGCATAAAAAAACTGTGACTGCCTAAAATACTGCTTACATTCATCATCCGCTCTTTGTGCAGCTTGCTGTTCCTTATGCTTATTACCCCCAATATGTAATACTGCTACTTTTCTAAATTTGGAAATTTGTGGTAAGATTTTATGGGACAAAACTGCTCAGGTCATCAGTCCCTAAGCTTACAAACTACTTAATCAAACTAACTTACACTAAGGAAACACACACACCCATGCCCGAGAGAGGACTTGAACCTCTGATTGGGGGGGAGCCGCATGGACCATGAAAAGGCGCCTCAGACTGTGCAGCCACTCATCCCGGCCTACTTTTCTACTTAAGCCATTTGCATTTTTGTGCTTCTTCCCAGGTTTATTTGAAATCAAATTCAGTTAGTCTTACTGTCCATCATGTTAACCTACTGGAAGGATCGTTTAACCCCAACAACAATTTTAATGCCACATGATCTATTACTATTCTAAATTTCTTACTGTACAGATAACATTTGATATAGGTTATTCCATAAATAAGGCTTAACATCTCTTTCTCCTTCATGGAATAACTTCTTCCTGCAGAATTTAGTTGCCTTGTTGCATAAGCTACCAGATATTCTATGCCTTCTACCTCTTGTGACAACACACAGCCAGGTGCATGGTGGGTCCCATTGCTTACATTTCATAAGATCACTACTGGTGACCAAAACATGTACCCCTGTTTCCTATAATATCCTGCAACCCTTTTTTCCTACTATTCCTCTTATCCCACAATCTTACTATTCTTTGTATTGCACAGTCCATCTCTGCATAGGATTTCACAGCATCCAGTCTTACCAAGAAGAATTGTAGGTGGGCCTGGGTTACCCATTGGCAATTATCACCTTTATTCTGCCCTTGTCCCCTACTTCTCAAACTATTACTTCCTCTTACTTTATTCACAGCACCCTGAGGCTGGTGTCACTGCCTCCTAATACTCTCTGTTCATCTACATCTGACACATCTTATGTTAGCTGCAAACACTGTTCTTTTACCCTAAATTAGTCAACAAATAGATCTCCTCACACTCTATAGCTAATTGTGCTGCAGTGCACAAATCCATCGGATCCCACAGCACAAATCTAGGCATTTCCCCATGAAACTCTCTTAAAAAAAGCATTGAGCACCATCTGCTCAGCATCTTGAAAAATAATTTCATTGACTGCAGCATCCTGTCCTACAAGGTACATACATTAATTTTCCTCATCCTATCTCCAAATTGTTCCACAGTTTCTGTATTTTTCTTAGTTATTACCCCTAATTGTTCCACATAGTTTCTGCCACTATTTCATTACATGTATCTCAGAATCAACCCTTGTTTAAATTCTTTGAATGTTGTGACTCCCTTAAGAGCTTCTGCATACCCTAGATTAGTTTTACCTTCCCTTGTTAGTCTCAATTTTGCAACACTCAATAATCCCTTTTGAGCCAACCTTCCATATGAGCCAGATTTCCAAGGTCTCCTGCAAAGGCCTGCACGTCCTTGGTTGCCTTACCAGAAAAAAAAGAGCTATTAAACTTGCAACTGACAAATCTACACCCCGTTGCAATGATCGCGATTCTACTTACCAACACAGTTCTGTATTATCTCCTGTAACTTGTGCTACCTTTTTTTTTAACAATATGCTTTCTACTTCCGGTTCTGACACACCTTGCATCTTTGGATCTGTCTAAGCTTTGTCAATGATAACACTCATTTTGAGGACTAATGCAACGTGAAGTGGGCGTGTAGTCTGAGGTGCCATGTCACGGAGAGTGCAGCCTGTCCTGCTGTAAGTTCACGTCCTCCCTCACACATGGGCGTGTGTGTTGTTCTTAGCATAATTTAGTTTAAGTAGTGCGTAAGTCTATGGACTGATGACCACAGCAGTTTGGCCCCTTAGGAATTCGCACACATTTGAACATTTGAGAAATAACATTCACTAGACAATTATTATATCTGACCATGAGTCATCTTGACTCCCGGCATTGCCTAGCCATATGCCCCCAACGATTACATGTATAACATTTTACTGGAACCACTTTCGTACATGGTGCTGAGTGACCCTCAAGGTTACACTGTGCACATCTAACAGGCACTAACCAGTCAGGACTTCCAGTATCTCTAAAACTAGACAAATCCACTGGTTCTCTATATGCAATAAAATCTACTTTACAGAATACACCACTGTCAAACTTCTTCTCCATGATCAAAATACAATAAATTTCTGTTTTGGCTCTCTGTGCCATAGGCTGTAGGTTCAGACATTGATCTAAGAAGAACGTCAATGTTCTGACACTTGGATTTTCATCCACAGAGAGTGAAAGGAGACACCAGGATGACAGTAGACTTGTTCAATTAATTTGTTTATTCTGGCCCTCAGCCATAGTACATCAGGAACAGCTTAGTGGAGGCATCGAGTTGCCTCTCACGTGAAACAATAGACATCAAGCATGCTGACAGTACAAAGAGGGGGGCCAAGTGGGGCATCACTCAAATATCACAGCCAGTGAAATCTCCAGCTGCAATCATGATCACAGTGTGGTGGCACAGCTGACAATGCCCATAAACTTCTTCTGTTGAGCAGGTGGCTCCCTTGTGACTCAGGGCAGACTGCCCTTGTGTTCCGGGATGTCACTCTGGGTGTCACATGTTCTTGGCGTAGGCTGTGATATTGAGATGAGAATATCTTAGTACACGAATGGCTGAGTACTTATATGCTCCAGAGTATGTTTGTTTAGGACTTAAGGCACATACTCTAAACATCTCCATGGAAAGAATTCTCTCCTTCTGCTAGCATATTGCAGGGTTGGCTGTGGCTATCCCACACCCAGCTGGCTCTGCTTCTGCCAGTTGGCCATATTTTGCTTTGCAGTGCGTAACACTCTCACCCACCTGTGGCTGGCTCTGTTGCATTTCACTTCCGCTCTAGCACATTTTTTGATTGAATACAGTCAATACACTACATTATGTTGAGGTCTCCATCTAGTATTAGAACATCATGAAATGTACATGAAATATTCTCCAAGTTTCCCCTCAAATGTTCCACCACTACTTTTCCTGAGGCAGGTGTCTGTAAAAGTATCCAATAACCACATCTATAAAAGTATCCGATAACCATGTCTGATCATCCAAATTAGTTTGCATTCTGAAACTGTACTAATTTCACTAGATATTATTGCATTTCTTCAGTTATACAAAGAGAATAATTTTGTATATCTCCTGCACAGATGTCTTCTGCAATAACGATTAACTCTTCCTTTGTTCAGTTAATTTTTAAAAATCAGTGGCCATTAATTTCATAATAATATACTTCCTCATACTGACTGCATGCTGTAATAGCCTTAAAAACATGAAACTACTGACATATTATTTTTCTGTGGTTGCACTTAACCTGTAAAGCAAAGGATATAACTGTGCTCTTCTCATCAACTATAACAGTACAAAAACAGTGTGAACTAATGAGGGAATGAATGGCAAGACTGAAAAATGACAGGCATAAACAGATAGGTAGATATGCTGGTAGATAGATGGATATACTATTGTTTCATAAACTCATACTGAGGAGATGCTTGGGGATATGGAGCTCACCACAAAAACAAAAAATAAATGTTCATAAAAAAAAAAAAAAAATCTAATATTCCTTCCATGGATCCTAAGTGACACATAATTTGTGGAAGGGGAATAAATAAAAAGTCTGAAACATATTTTTGTTTTAAAGTTCACACTGAACTTTTCACAAACTCATAAATGTATATACACTTTAACCCTTAGAACAATTTCACTACTTACACAGACTATGTTATTGCAGTGTAGACGCGTAGAAGTAAGAATTTTATACAAGACTCATGTCACTGATATTTTTAACATATGTATCAACAGGTTGTACAGAAATACACTGAGGTGACAAAAATCATTAGATACTTCCTAATATCATGTTGGACCTCTTTTTTTCTGGCATAATGCAGTATCTTGACATGCCATGTGCTCAATATGGCTTTGGAAGTCCCCTGCACAAATATTGAGCCACACTGCCTCTATAACCATCCATAACAGCAAAAGCGTTGCCAGTGCTGGATTTTATGCATGAACTGACTTCTCAATTATGTCCCGTAATAACTGATGGGATTAACGTCGGGCGATCTGGGTGGCCAAATCATTCACTCAAATAATCCAGAATGTTATTCACACCAATCATGAACAACTGTGGCCCAGTGACATGGTGCATTGTAATCCATAAATATTCCATCATTGTTTGGGAACATGAACTCATGAATGGCTACAAATGATCTCCAAGTAGCCAAACATAACCATTTCCAATCAATGATTTGTTCATACCACGCAAACACGGCCCATACCATTATAGAGGCACCACAATAAGCCTACACAGTGCTTTATTGACAACGTGGGTTCAGGCTTCATGGGGTCTGCACTGCACCCAAACCGTACTATCAGCTCTTAGTAACTGGAATCACGACTCATCTGACCAGGCCAGTCATCTAGGGTCCAACCAATATGGTCACTACGGATGATGTCATGCTGTTAGCAAAGGCACTCGCATAGGTCATCTGCTGCCATGGCCCATTAACAAAACATTTTGCAACACTGTCCTCACAGATATGTTCATTGTACATCCCACATTGATTTCCACCATTATTTCACACAGTGGTGCTTGTCTGTTAACACTGACAACTCTATACGAACAGCACTTAAGCAGCAGTTAGACAGATTTGATCTATTTTGCAGAAGTTTCTGTAGTATCATGTTATTCCAATTTTCTTAAAATGGTATTACCATTTACACATTCAAACACATTTGATAGATCATGGAATATACTGGTAGTGTGAGACTTATTGTAAAATGAATTAATTACATTATCACTGTATGTGTAAATAGTCTTCTCAACGAAAACCCTTTAAAAATCCAAATCCTGAATCTCATAACATATTATTTTTAGTCAGATGGTTAAGAAGGTGCTTGTAAAGAGTCTTTCCTAAAATTGTCATGGATGATGGCAAAAGTGAAATGTTACAACCATTTATGACAGGAACTTAACAATTAATTCACTGTGATGCAATGATGTCTCATCATGACATGCTTAATTTTCTTCTCAGTAAGCATCTGGTAGTACACACAAGTGAAAGGTCAAAAATTAAAAAAATAAAAATTAAAAAAATAGAAAAATTCCTATATGTTTGTCAACAGGATGGATGAGGCTGAACTTTGAGATAAATATGTGCTGAATCATTTAATAATAACTCACATTTAAATTTATTCCATTTGAATCCATCTTCAGTGCATCTTCCTTAAAAATAAATTGCACAGCCAGTAAAAGATCTCATTTCAGTGAGTAGTGAAGCCATAGATTCACAATGAGATGGTTGTGTTTTTCCAGCTTTTCATTATACAATGATAGTGACTTCAGATTATCTAAATAAACTTAATCTTACATTGCCACTAAAATCCTGTTACATAGGTGATTTTTAAATGTGGAGTAGAGCTGTCAGTAATTAAAACTGCAGTGCTGATCATTGTCAGAAGTCCTATGCAGTCAGCATCATTTGAGGAAACACAGAAATTTGTTCTGTTAAGAAAATCACAATCCACTATTGAACTTTATAGAGTTCCCTTCTAAGTTAATTTTATTTCTTTTTTTCCCACCAGAGCACACATTTCACTTTCATTGGGCATATTCTGCACACTGAGCAAACTAATGATCAAGACACGTCCATGCTATATTTACACACACACTATGTGATCAAAAGTATCTGGACACCTGGCTGAAAATGGCTTACAAGTTCATGGCACCCTCCATTGGTAATGCTGAAATTCAATATGGTGTTGGCCCACCATTAGCCCTGATGACAGCTTCCATCCTCGCAGGTGCTAGAGGGTTTCTTGGGGGATTGCAGCCCATTCTTCACAGAATGCTGCACAGCTATCGATGTTGGTCGGTGAGCCTGGGACAAAGTCGGCATTCCAAATCTTCCCAAAAGTTTTCTATAGGATTCAGGTCAGGACTTTGTGTAGGCCAGTCCATTACAGGGATGTTATTGTCATGTAACCACTCTGCCACAGGCCGTGCTTGACCGTGTTGAAAGATGCAGTCACCATCCCTGAATTACTCTTCAACAGTGGGAAGCAAGAAGGGGCTTAATACATCAATGTAGGCCTGTACTGTGATAGTTTGCAAGCCCCGTCCTTGAAAAACACGATCGCGTCATAACACCACCGCCTCTGAATTTTACTGGTGGCACTACACACCTTGGCAGATAATGTTCACCAGGCATTCGCCATACCCATACCCTGCCATCAGCTTGCCACATTGTGTACTGTAATTCATCACTCCACACAATGTTTATCCACTGTTCAGTCATTCAATGTTTACACTCTTTACACCAAGCGATGACCTTCTTCGACTGTCAGTGGTCTCTGGCAGTCAACAGACGAGGTCGGCCTGTACGCTTTTGTGCTGTACGTGTCCCTTCATGTTTCTACTTGACTACCACATCAGAAACAGTGGTCCTAGGGATGCTTAGGAGTGTGGAAATCTCCCATACAGATGTATGATGCAAGTGACCCCAATCACCTGACCATGTGTGAAGTCCGTGAGTTCTGCGGAGCACCCCATTCTGCTCTCTCATGATGTCTAATGACTACTAAGGTCACTGATATGGAGTACCTGGCAGTAGGTGGCAGCACAATGCACCTAATATGAAAAATGTATGTTTTTGGGGGGTGTCTGGATACTTTCGATCACACAGTACACACCACTTGTGTGATATAGTACTTGATCATGTTTACTAACTCAAGTAAAATTTACTGTACTTTTTGACTAGAGCAAATTCAATTACCTATAAAACTTACTTAATAATATTTGATACTGTACTACCTGTTTCCAGGTGCCAGGGACTTACAACAGCACCATCATCACTGGGTTGACACCATTTACAATGTACGAAATTAATGTGATTGCACGAAACATCCATGGACAGAGCTTACCATCATACACAATTAGAACTTTGACACTAACATCTGGCAAGCTTAAGCAGACCACTGTTGCAGAATCACCTCAGTTGCCTGACATCAAAAGCTGCTGTATCAAGAAGGGTGTTTCACATGCAACGTAAGTCTTGGATTCATGTCCTGTTGTACTGAAAATGAATGTACAGTATTTGTTTAAGTGAGAATGAGCTATTTTCAGTCTTGGCATTAAGTTTACAACAAGCTAATTCTTGTCACAAGTAATTATTTTTTTCTGTTTTCACCTTAAGAGAAATAGAAATCAATACTACTGTTGTGTTCATTGCACTGATTTTAATTTGTAATATTGATGTACAAAGTAAGCTCTGTGATAATGATTGGGCCTATACCTGATGTCACTTAAGTACATACATACAGACATTCATTAACATATCTTGCTCTACAAATCCCATCTCAGTTTATTGTGCAACCCACATTTAAGTTATTTACATATAAGACATCTGCAGGAGATCACTCAGCTGTACAGTCATGCCCTAGTAAAATTATAGTAGATGAGTGTCATGTCACCATCCGTCAATGAATCTTGAGCTTGTACAGTGTTCTGCAATGCTATTTGCTATATCTTCAGTGATACAAATTTTACACAGACCAAATCTTTTCTGGTTCATGTTAGTCAAGGCTATTACCTGAGTCAGCCTGAGCATTCTTTTTAGCTAGTATTCAATTCTCATTTAAAAAAGAAAGGAACTTAGGCTGGTTATTCATTTCATATTATTTATGAATTTTCCTCACCAGTTGCAATGCAATGCTTTTAATTTGTAACTGGATCAGAAAATCCCATAAATAATGCACTTTCAACAGTTGTGGCCCTGCCTCACATCACATAAATGAATATAATGATTCTCCATTTATTTCTGAACCAAAGGTTACCGGAACCTGAAGATTTTTAATTTTAAAACCTAAACAACAGGAATTCTGTATTGCAAAATATACTATATGCGACTTCCCATTTAGTAAAGATTAAGATACCTGAAATCCACATTGTAGGATGTAGGGTTTACAACCAGTAAGTATGTCAGAGCAAGACAGATTTAATTACTAGAACTACACCACAGCTGAAAACAGTGGTTGACAATGGTAATGAAGACAAATTTACATTGTATATCTTTAGAGATCAAGATTATTGGTGAAAAGGAATCCTGTGTTTTCTTATGTGCATATGAAAAAAACATTGTCTGCTAGATATGACCAAACTGAAATTGCAATTCAACCTCTCTCAATGCAGTTAGTTGTTATCATTATTCTTTCCATTGTTTTCATTCAATTCAAGATGCTCCACTGTCATTTTGTCACCATATCAACATGACAGCTGAGGTCAGTCACATTCTGGAAATATGCTTCAGGGTAATTGATTTGCTAACCTGTCTCTGAACATCATTGGGATACAAATTTGTAATAAAGATATACAGGAAGATCATTCATTTATTGATTCATCAAGTTTTGTAGATTCCACTAAGAAGGAGAATGTTCTGGCATATGGATTGAGTTGACGTGTTCAGTAACAAAAGATAAGCAACTCGCAGAAACTTAATGTGTACAATAAACTGTCATTATAATGCTTAATACTATTTGTCCATACAAATTTGCTGGAGGACTGATTAGGATGATCATTCAGCTGTAAATTATGGTAAAACATAGAGAATGTAACATTCTTGTTTTATGGTAAGTTATAAAAAACAGAACCATTCACAAAGCTACAAAGACTCATTGCTTCCACTTGTTTTGTATATTTTTGTAAAAACAGAGATTGCATTCAGCATTAAGAAAATATATATCTATGATAGGAAATATTATCATTTGTTACAGGTGTGTTAATAAACTGTGTGACCCTACTTTGTCAGAAATTGCTGAGGTCACAGATTTAATGATATGTGCTCCATGGGCAACAGACACATTTCGATGTTTGACAAACGGGATTGACCATACAGCATGTTGTCGGGCCAGAGGCCTTCCTGTTCACTGTCAAGAACTTTGTTCAGGCAACATCACTCAACTGGACTTCAGCTACTTCAAGTAAGTTTATGATCTTGAATTTCATGCTGATGGTGCATGGTATACCTTCAATACATTTCTCAGGATTTTATAATTACATTATTGAACAACCCACTGATTTCATTGTATCCGTAACTGAAATCTTTGCAACATCAATATTTTGTTACTGATATATAGAGAACAGCATACATACTGTTATAATTAGACACAGAAGCATAAATGTTGATGTACTTTGAATGATTGTTACCAACAAAAAAAACTGTTCAATTTTGCAATTAAATTTGTATTTTAGTAATTATAACGTAATTGCCAATTTTCAGCACACACTCTCCTACATGTCTTCTGATTTTCAAATGAGTGTAGGGAGAACTAATCTGCTTACCATTGCTCCAAAGTTGGTATGCTCATTATGTGAAATGTACAATTCTTTTTACAGAGAATGTAGATATGTATTGTTTCTGTGATAATGATAGAAACTTTTTGGAGTTTATCCCTTATGTAGAGAACACATCAGTCAAAACTGGAAGAATCCTCTGGAAATACAATGAGATTAAAAAAGAAAGGACAGAGTTCAATTCTCTATTACGATCTATAAAAGATAGAAACACATTGTGCACATCACTGGATGGAGAAAGGTTCAAAGTTTGGCACAAATGCACTGTTGTTAGTTTGTAACAACATGGTTACTACACCACAAGATAAATCATTTTGTGTATTGGAAATTGTGCAAAGTCAGTCCATTGTCAAGTGTTACACGCATACTGCCATCGAATCAGCAGGAACCCACCTCTGCAGTAAGCAGATTCATGACTGGCATAAACAATTCTTGGAAGTTGGTTGCATATGAAAAGGAAAGAGTACCTGTTTATCACGCATGTCTGATGAAAATATCAAGCATATCTGAGATGCATTCACATGGAGTCCTCAGAAGTCCACAAGATGGGTAGACCAGGAACTTCAGCTTCCTCAAACAACAGTATGGCATGTTCTGAATTGAAGTCTTCATATAAAGCCTTACAAGTTGCAGTTACTGCAGCAATTGCATCCCAGCAACCATAACAGAAAAAAAGAATTTTGCCTTTCAGCTCTCCAGGATATGGTGGAGGACACTTTTTCTGAACACTCATCTTTCCTGATGCATTGACGTTGTCATCTATCGGAAAGGTAAACTGCCAGAATGTAAAAATTTGGGGACCACAAAACCCTGATGGTGTTGTCGAACATGAAAGAGACTCACAGAGATTAAATGTGTTTTGTGTCATCTAAGTTCACACAAAATGTATGGACCTTTCTTTTTTTGCAGAGGAAACTGTGACAGGAATGTCATACCTAGACATGCTGCAACATTGGTTGTTTCCTCTTCTTCAGAAAGGTTCAAATAATTTCATTTTTATGCATGATGGCACCCCACATTTTCTTAACAACATCCCACAAGATTGAATTGCAAGAAGTGGACAAGAAGATGTCGTTCATTGCTTTTGGCCTCCCAGGTCACCAGACCGCACACCTTACAATTTTTTTTTCCGTTTTTTTCTGAGAGGTCCCAACTATGCTTCAAGATCTGAGAAACTGATAAACAGAGAACTGCTGATTAGTGTGTAGAATGAAATGTGCTACCATTTCAATGTTCCTTGAGCAACACACCATGCTCAAGCTGATTGTGTAGTACAGTGTCCGTGTGAACATAAAACTTTGAAAATTCTTCCATCCAGTGACATGCACAATGTGTTTCTGTCATTCATGGTTTCTCTGTAATAAACAACTGAAATGCTCTCTTTCATTTGGAATTGCCTATAATTATCAAGCTTGTGTTCCAACCTTCATGAAAGACAAAGCCTTGTTGCATCTGTTAAGGATGAGTTAGGACTCTAGAAACTTTGAGTCTATTGCTTCCTGTGTCAGTGTGGAAAAATGTACATAGGTCAGACTCTCTGGACGGTACATTAAAGATGCTCAGAATACTAGTATCACACAGATAAAGAACAACCAATGAAGTCAGATGTCACAAAGCACTGCATGTCCAAAGGACAAAGAATTAATTATGAATGCTTTAAGTCTTCATAACAGACCACCACATTATCGGATTGCATTTTAAAAGAATCCAGCTACATGATGAACTGACGAATAAACACATCAGTGTTGAAATTAGTAAGGCTTGGGACCTACCCTTGAGCATGATCAAAGTACAGTAGGCTGTTGGTCGATCCTCTAACACCATGCCCACTGAAGAACTGAGACCACACCACCTAGTCATGGCTACTCCAAACCAGCAGTGTCCTGACACCTGCAGCGTCAGCACAGAAATTGACAATCATGACTCTTGTCCAGACCACGCTCTTACCCTTCCACCACATTACCCTTGCTTGCATACTGCAGGCCTGAAGTTGAGAGCAGAAGGAAGGGGGAAGATAAAATGGAGCCCAGTGGAAGCCATTAATTAGTACTGGCTGAAGTCAGCAACAATTCATCTGACTGAAATACTGTACAATTCAGATGATGCATTTGGGTGAATAGCCGAGGACATTTTGAAGTCACTGTGTGCCAGGAAAGCTAAAATCACACAAACATTATTCACAGCAGATTGAGGCAGAAGTCATAAGTGAAACCTGAACTCTTAACTAGGTCAGAAAAAATTGTGTACATGGCCTCCAGGCTGCTAATATAAGGTATTATTCGTAAAAACCTTAAAAAAATAAAGTGTCATCAGACAACAGTATAGCGTGGATCAAAGGAGAATAGTGTAACAGGCTTGATGCAATATTCATTGACCCAAATACATTTTTAAATGATAAATGTTTGAAAAAGATGGCCTTGCACCTCAACAGGGTAGGCACCATAAAGTTCACTAAATTTTGTATACATGTGAAAAATCCTAAAAATCAAGGGAAACTTATACATTCTGATGGTGATGATAAATTCAAGGTGCAGACCAAAAGCCAAAAGTATAAATATTAGGATTGGAACTTAAATAGTGCCAACTATTTATTTACAGCTTGTACAAAATAGATACATGTTTAAAAGTTTCACTGACATTCAAAGTAGTCACCAGCATTGTGTATAACCCGTTGCCAGTGATGTGGAAGTCGTAGGATACTCTTAGCAGTGCCAGTTGTGTTGACAGTTTGAGCAGGGCGGTCTATTGCCCAATGAATTTGTAGCAGTTCTGAAGCGAGTGCCATGAAGTGTTTCCTTCAGTTTAGAAATCGAGTTGAACTTATGAGGGCTTAAGTCAGGGAGGTGCAGTATGTGGTATAGCACTTAGCAGCCCCATCAGTCAAACAAATCAGTAACTGTATGTGCTTGAGCATTGTCCTGCAAAATGATGGTCAGGTCCTGCAGAAAGTGTCATCAGTTCTGTCTCTAAGCTGGTTGTAGGTTGTGTTCCTAAAATGAACAGCTTAGAAACAGAAGCGATGACACTTTCTGCAGGGCCTGACCATCATTTTGCACGACAATGCTCAAGCACATATAGTGCAAACTGTTACTGATTTGTTTGACTGATGGGGCTGCTAAGTGCTATACCACCTACTGCACTCCCATGACTTAAGCCCTCGTAGGTACAACTCGATATCTAAACTGAAGGAAACACTTCACAGCATTCACTTCAGTACTGCTACAAAATTTTTCGAGCAATAGACTGCGACGCTTGAACTGTCAACATAACTGGCACTGCGAAGAGTATCCTATGACTTCCACATCACTGGCAATGGGTTATACACAATGCTGGTGACTACTTTGGAGCTCAGTAAAACTTAGAAACACATATCTATTTTGTACGAGCTGTAAATAAATAGTTGCCACTATTAAAGTTCAAATCCTTGTACAACATACAGGATGCACTTCGAATCATAGTCAAGAACATAAAAGCTCCCCTTGTACACTGGAATTTCAAAGAGTAATAGAAGGACTTATATACCGCAGATATTCTAAAGTTGATTAACTTAAAATTATTTATTTAGAATGTGTAAACATCATAAGTATATGCTTAAATTAACGCTGGTTAATAGACTCTTGTGTTAAAAGTTTTGCTTAGTGTAGAAGTGATGGAGGTTCCTGTACTCTTGATGAAGATCAATAAATTATAAAGTAAGAGACAATTTAAATCGTTGAAATGAAAAAATTTTTTAAAAGCTTTAAATCATCTTCTGCTCAAAATAATGAAGGTAGTATCAGATTAAAGCTATGTGCTGGACCTGGACTAGAACCTGGGGCACTCAATCAGTACAGCACTTGCCTCTGAAAAGCAAAGGCCCTGATCTGGCATACAGTTTTGGTTGCATGCCAGAAAGGTCCAAATCAGTGCACCCTCCACTACAGATTGAAAATTCATTCTTTTGAGAGTTGCCTAGTGAAGTTAAGTGATTTGAACATAGTATGTATAGAAATCTCCAGAATTCCAGTAACAAATAATTTATGAGCTAAATTGCATTGCTTCTCAGAAAACACTGGGAAAGAAAATAAGAAATAAATTGTGACTGCAGCTGACTTTTACTTAAACCTGTTAGTTGAAAGCAGTGAATCTACAAAATTTTGTGATTTAAATCAGTAATCTGGTTTATTTTTAAACACTGAGTTGCACTGATAAATTTATTATGAATAAATGTAAATGCAAATAACTACTGCATATAACTGTGTATTTTTTATTACTTAACTCTGTTTATTGAGCAGAGAAACTAAAATCTGAAGAAATCTGTATTAAAAATTTTCCAGCGAATGTCATACAGGTTATTTCTGCAATAAATTAAGTGTTGTAAGCTGTTGCTGTAGATCACTACAGCTCAAGCATGAGGAACTATGAAAAGGTCTTAAACTATATTTAGGTGTCTTCAATGAATCTTTATCTCTTAAAACTTAATGAAGGTAAACAGTCAACTTACATGGATTAAACTGGGAATAAAAATCTGTGGTGCTAGGGACAGACAGTTTCAAGATGACCTATAAAATCAAAGGAATACCACAATTTTGTTATGTATGTTGAATTTCATAAAGTTGTATTCAGAAAAGTTTATTTATAACTGAAAAACTGACAAACAACAATAACATCTTACAATACAGGTGTAAGACAAAAGCACTATGGTCTGTTCTTAAGTCATATTTAGCAGCCAAAGTAAAAAAAACAAGATATTTGAAATTATACTATAGCTAATCCTATTATATAGTAGATATGACGTCCTACCAGGACAAGACAAATGTCATATAAAGTGTTTGAAAAATGGTTAAAATCTTATTTGCCTTCCAACAAGGAAAAGGCACACTAAATGCCGTAAGTGAATTTACGCAAAATGCATGCTCCACATTAGAAAAGGGTAAAAAGGCCACAGTCACAAGCGTATTCTGTGATCCAATAAAAGCATTAGATGCAATAAATCACTCCTTACTCCTCCATAAATTTCTGGTGTGGGATCAGTGACAGTGCTTTACAGCTCATATTTAACACATAAGAAGCAAAAATCAAACATTATATTAAATTCATGTAATTACCTCTCTGGCAGGAAATCAGGTTTCCCAAGGAGTCTCACAGGGTTTGATATTGGGTCCTATCTGCTCCTGTTCTGTATAAATGACCTTCCACCTATTACTGCTGTTAATTCAGTCATATTTGCGAATAGTGCATCACTTATATTTGAAAGTAAGATGCCCCCAAAAAATCCACAAAGTGCCAAAAATACTACAGAAAAACTTGAATCCCTGTACTGTCAAAATGAACTAAAATGGAATATCAATAAAATCCAGATGATACAATATGAAACTAAGCTGTTACAACAGTCAAACAATGAAAAATCCAGGATAGAATGTAGCAATATTATGAGAAGGAAAGTTGCTCAGGATGGAATGTAACAATCTTATGAGAAGGAAGCAACTTACCTTCTCATAATATTGTTAAGCTGTTACAACAGAGAGACATGAAAATAACATGTAATGATTTGGAGGTCACAGAAGCAAACCATGTAAGGTTTCTAGACCTAAATCTTGACAGAAATTTGAATTGGAAGGTACACATAGACTACTTAGTAAATAAACTAAAAAGCTTAGCATTTGTTAGGTGGACTTTTAATGGTTTCCAAAATACAGTCTTCCAGTGTCACTTTAAGTCAGTCATACATTATGACATTATTTTCTGGGAGAATTCAATAGATGTCATGAGGTTACTAGTGTTGTGCACAGATGTGTAAATGAGTATTAGGCAGCTGTACTACAGCATTATATACAAAATAGTGTAAAACTTTTTAATTCATCTAATAAAAATATTTCATTGTGAATCCTGACAGGTTCCCTGTCCAACAAATCAAATAATTTGAAAACTGTATATAATGAGATGAATAAATCTCATTTCACAGAAGTGAATTAAGAGTTTCTTCAGAAGTAACCACATTTTACTATGTTCAGCATTCATTTTTTTATCTAGGTGTGTTTCTTTATCTTTGAAGTGTAAACTACTTAGCCATTCATTTGTTACATTTTCATGATTTTTATTTTTCCCTTTTCTGCTTATACCCACAGAAGAATTGTCAGTTTCAGAGTACCATTACATGTTTTATAGTGTGCTATAAAACACATATTATACAGATGCAGACAGCTCATACCTGTACTTAATGCTTGCAGTTTTTTGGTACTCAAATAAATGTGGTTTGTTGTAGTGACCAGAGTATAAGGACGCAAGTCACACTTTCACAAATTTGAAATAGATTTATTTTCTAAGAAACAACAGAATATTATCTGTTTGACATTTTCTTGTTCTGCAGGTGCCTGAAATATATGGGAGACTACACAAACTGCCTTCTTCAAGGGTATGGTGTACTTCCAAGTGCCCCACAGAGAGTATATATCTCCAACATTGCAACAGAGTATGCTATTATTCACTGGGATCCACCTAAGATTTTGGGCGAAACGGTTCTCTTTTACAATGTTAAGTACAGGAGGATGGCAGTCTACGACAATGAATACCACACAGTGTCCAATGTGCATCCACCTTTTATTCTTGAAAACCTGCATAGTGATTCAGATTATGAAGTATTTGTTGAAGCAGCTAACGCACATGGTGTTGGGCAACCTTCCGCAAGAATTGTCTTTAGAACAGACAGTCAGGTAAGAATAACATATAATACTTCAAATGTGCTAAAAAAAGACTGCTTTTTATGCATTTTTAAAAAATACATTTCTGCATTTATTCTTATTGTGTCCAATTGTTATTGGTCAGGTTTCCAGCTGAGCCTGTTTGATGTCCAACATTTTCCTTGTAAGATATTCCTGATGTCCAGTTTCATGCATGATTCCATTTTCCTACTTAATTTTTGGCTCTGAGCACTATGGGACTCAACATCTTAGGTCATAAGTCCCCTAGAACTTAGAACTACTTAAACCTAACTAACCTAAGGACATCACACACACCCATGCCCGAGGCAGGATTCGAACCTGCGACCGTAGCAGTCCCGCGGTTCCGGACTGCAGCGCCAGAGCCGCTAGACCACCGCGGCCGGCTACTTAATTTTTCAATGGATTCCAGTAACCATATTATTCCCCACATTGTTGGATACAAAATCCTTTTTTTCAATATGATCTCTGTTTAGTGCAACGGCCTTACACAACCTTATTGGGAGGACCTGTATGACTGCATTGTACTGCTGTACTGATTGAGATCAGAGCCAATGTTTTGCTGCATCAATTACTTCCCCATCATCCAAGTACTGCTTCCCAGGGAGTGCATCCTTTATTGGGTCAAACAGATGGAGGTCAAAAGGTGTGAGATTTGGGCAGTAGGAAGGATGAGGAAGAACTGCCCAGTGAAGTTTTATGAGCTCCTATTGAGTGTGCAGACTTATGTGAAGCCCTGCATTTCATGAAGAAAGAGAAGTTCATTTACATTTTCTGTGCAATGAATATGCTACAGTTGTTTCTTCAGATTCCTGATGGCAGTACAATACAATTCAGAGTTGATCGTGGCACCATGAGGGAGGACATCAAACAGAATAATGCCTCACACAACAAATCACCATGCTTTTGTTGCCTGCCAGATCTCCATAGATATTCTGGAAGCACTTATGAAAATTTATGATGCTCTGGTTTTCTGCCAAAAAACTCAATAACATCTCTCCACCTAGAATACACCTCGACTATAGACAGCATTTTGAAGGCTACGTAAACTGCTGCCACCTATTGGAACTTCATGAAAGTAAAGGGGATGTAGCAGGAACATTCCATGACGTCTTAAAAAATTTCAACCAAAACTGGCCAAGGGAGAAATGTGCTGCATTACTTGCTGAAAGCCCCTTGTATATCCAAGACAGTTGCTTGCAGTTCCTCACAGGGATGACTGTCTCACTTGTTAAAATACTGTGCACATAAAAGTACTGTTGAATATTCTGTACACCTGGAAATGCACCTTTTGTCTATATTATGTCTGACAAATGGCATTAGAGTCATGCATTTATTGTACTGCCCTTATTTTACAGATATCGGCACTTTGACATTAGAAGTGCTGGTGGCTGGCCTTTAAAAAAAAATAAGAAAAAAAAACAGATAATTGGGAAAGATGAGAAAGATATTGAAGAACTTTATGCCTGAATACCTCTTACTTAACAAGGAGCAAAAATTGAATGTCATATATTTTTAGTATGTGACTGTTCTCTAGACTTAATTTGAGATAGATAAGAATTGATATAATTCAGGCTTTTCCTGTGTATTAGTTTAATTAACAAAGCTTAGTTACCATGTTGTATAATTCTGCAATGTCAGCACTATTTTTCCACAAAGCAGCTGCTTGAAAAAGGTAGATGGGGAGATGAGTACAGCAAGTAGGATGGATGCTCATGTAGTCTTCAATGCACTTACATGTAATGAGCAGTCAGGAATTACGGACACATTGTAGTATACAGAAGTGCTGTCAAGAAATAATTAGAAGCAGTGTATGAAGAACCTCTTACTAGATAAGCAACTGAAAACTTCCGTGCAGGCACTTCACTATTGTGTTAACTTCTTTATGTGGCTTCGCCAGGTATCATGGTGTGTGACACCAGCTGCAAAAGAACTGTAACTGCTTCCTTCATTAGGATTTGATGACTGAAACAGTGAGGGTTGAAACCTTTACTGAGTTGCTGGCATATCATTTGTTAGTGAACTACTGTATAATGTGAAAGCAAAGTGAAAAGTTCTCAGTCTGGCATTTAAAGACTGTTTTTGTTCTGTTTGAAAAGGTATATTTTAGCCCCAGTAACTTTTTAAGTCAAAGCCCACGTCCCAGTGCTTTTCCAATAAGAGGACGCTATCTCTGGGGTGCAATTCTGGAATGTAAGCAGTTTATCCATTTTCAGTTGTCATAACATTTCCACTGGACTTGAAGCATTTTTTGGCCACAGATTTCATAAAATTTGGTAATACACATAAGTCAGAAGGTGCTCAATCTGATTTAAAAATACCACCCAAAATCCTACACTGCACTGGGTTTCCTCTATGTTTGCAGCAATGGACTTTCTCCATGTGGAGCATCTTTTTGAAAAGTATGGCCACATTGGATTCAGTGCCCATTACTTAATTTTGAAAGTGAAGAAGTTTTTTTTATAAACTTGGACCAATCTTGGATTAATTTCCATTAACAATAAGTCATACAAAAGAAACTAATAAATGCCAGAATGGTATTCCAGGAAGTAAAACATACACAATAGACTAGTTTAAAAAACCGTGTAAACAAAACTGTTCTTCAGATCAACAATAATAGGAGAAGTATTGATTCCTATTCACCATAAAGATGACCTGTTGAGTTACAGAGAGGCACAGCAAAAAAGACTCTTACACATTATAGCTTTTGGTCAAAGCCTTCTTCAGCAAAGAAAACATGCACATATTCACACAAGCAAGCACATCTTATGCACTCATGAGCACTACCATCGGCAGCTTCGACTCTAACGCTTTCCAGCCGGTGATAGCAGTCGTGTGCATGAACTGTTCTTTCTTGTGTGCAGGGGTGGTGTCAAGACTGGGGGGGGGGGGGCTATGGGGGTGTATCCCCCCCCCAATGGAGTATCATATTACACTGGATAAAATGACTTCAGAAAAAGCAAATATATTATTCCTACAGATTCAATCTTTTTTTCATAATTATGTAGCAATATAGGTTGCAATATATTTCAAACACATTTTAATAAAAGAATAAGAGTAGCAAATAGCTTACTATCGAAACCAATAAATATTATTTAACTTAAACTTGGCGTCTTATTATCTATTGATACACAGTTTTTACCCTGAACTCCAAAACAGTTACCAAAAACTACTTTAAGCAACACCAAATTTTACCAGTTTGTTGGTGGAGGACCCCTACACTCCTTTTGTTAAGTGATATTCCATTTCCCCAAACCCCCTTCCCCCCTCATTAGCCACCCCCTTGACCAACTTCTAGAATCGCCCCTGCTTTCTGCTTTTTGTGTGTGTGTGTTTTCTTTCCAGAAGAAGGCTTTGGCTGAAAGCTATAATGTGTAGCAGTCTGTTCATTGTGCTTGTCTGCAACTCGAGTCATCTTTACGGAGACTGGCTATCTATCATTTTCCTAATGTTGTTGAGAATCTGACCTGGAGTTACTTTTCTTCAGATCACGTTGACTGCTTACTTATTACACAACATGTACAAAAAAACAAAATTTTATTGAAATCAACGTTTCCTTTGTACCAGGCTGATAACATTTCACCTCATCCTCATAAGATATCCAATAGCGTAAATACTTCATAACACAGGCATAGGGGGGGGGGGGGGGGGGGGGAAGAGAGACTGAACAGAGGATCTTCTTCTTTGTCTTCTTACACTGGGTGTTTGTTGTTTTCTGAGGAAGTGCTCATCTGTCCCAGCTTTTCCAGCTTACTCAACATATCTTCAATGTCAGCATTCACTTTAGTGTTTGAATTCACTGTGGCATTATCCATTACAGCATGACTTTCCAAATCAGTATGAAATTTCATACTGTATTCATTTCCTGAGTTATTACAGAGTGTAGTAAATCCCTTCATTTTAAGAGGATCAAGAATGTGGTTTAAATTGCGTATACTGTGGGTTCTCCCAGTTCTTCTGATGAGATCTAAGAAATGCTATTTTCGTGAAGTTTTTGATTCTTTTCCAAATAAGAAGCCAAATATAGTTATAAAGTGTTTAAGATTCCCAGCAAGGCTGCCACAATCTAATATCTTATGTGCTCTTTGAAACGTGTCTCTGTAATATATCATTGCCCAGTGCAGATGGTTACAGCTCAAGACAGAAAAGTACAAATGAATGTGAGAAAATGATAACACTCATTATACTGGAATATTTAAATTAATTTTTTTCCCATTAAGACATCCATTAATGTGATTTACTGTATTTGAAAAGAGAGTTTCTTTACTGAAAATCTCACTGATTTCACTGAAATACATTGAATCGGCCAATATTTACTCTTGGAACATTTAACTGAAATCATTAATGGTTTCAGACAGCAGAGTTTTATAGTTTTTCCTTACTTTCATTTCCCTCCTTGTTTTTCCTCATAATGGAGAAAAAACCAAATGAGAATAATGGTGGCAAGATTTCAATGAATAAGCTGTAGGGCCTATAACCAGTGAAAATTTCAATGAAATATGAAAAATATTAATCTAGCAGTTCATTTCACATAGTTTATATAATAACCTATATAAATAATGTAGACTGTGATTGCTAATTATGACAGACAAGTCTATAGTTCATTTCACATATATTAATTAAATTTATTTTAGGTGATTGAAGATAAAATTGAGGCATCTACTTTCTACAATGTGACAGCCTGTTGCGTAGCAGCTAACTTGAGTGAGAGCTGTTTGCCACTCTGCTCATATGATGCCAGTATGTCAGATGTCAGAGCACTGGCAGGAGTGTGTGGATCAGAACTCCACAAACTGTTGCGTTGTGGTGCTGGTGGACGCAATCATGGAACCTGCTGTATGCGTCGCGGCGTACCACCTGTTTGCCTTCCGCTGTGTGCTGGAGTTGTTGCAGATTCTCTTATAATTACTGCCACTTCCTGTATACCATACATTGGGAACATTGTTCAGTGCTTTGAGGAAGGTTTGTAAAACATGTCAAATCACTATGTTTGTATGTAGTCATCTACTTTTTATGTGTGGTATTTTTGCATCAGACATCATAAAAATTCTTGTAGCATAACTTCCTTTCCACAATATATCTGGAAAAGTGAAAAAAATACATGGTGCAAATACAGTCACTACATATTAAGGAGAGTGTGCCTGTGTAATGGTAAATTTATTCTGTTGTAAGGATTGATTATTTCTAGCAATCACAAGTGCTATGATCATAGGAGGCAGTATGATATTGTAAATTTATTATTGTGTATAGCCTCAGGAAGGTCCACTTCACTGAGTGAAGAAGCTCTGTCAATAGATGCTGCAGCAATTGCGATAACACACAGTGTAGGAGTAAATTTTCAAAACACTAAAGAATTTCAGAAACTTCTGATAATAGCAAATGATACCAGAAAACAGTCACAGTAAAGGTCTGAAATTCTCAGTAGTGAAATAAAGGCTTACAATACACTTGATTAAAAACTATGTCAGTGATTACAAACATATGAAGTATGGGACAACAGAATGCACAGAAATCATATGTTTCAGGATCTCACTTTTGATATTAGTGTCATTACATACCCCATCTGCTATTTCTGTCAAACAATTTTTTTCTATTATATTTAGTACAGTCCATGTACTTATTTCAGTTTTCAAACAGCTAGAGACAACTTCTTCTATCAAATTATCCCACAATGAGCATCACACAAAAAATGATGAGCTCTCACATCAAGAGTGTAATAAGTGAGACAACAAAAAGAACTTTGAGCCCTACTGTTACAATAGGGAAGAAGTTCAACATTGAGTGCATTATTATTTTTGATAGATAAATTATTCAAGCTTCTACAAGGATGGTTTGAAAAGTTCTTGGAACTGAACAGAAAAAAAACATACTTAAATCACTGAAACTTTTTTTATTTTTCAATGAGTCTCCTTGTAGATTAATGCACTTGGCACAACGATGTTACAGTGCCTTGATCCCATATTGAAAATGAATGTCCTCCAGGCCTGAAAAATAGTTTTCAACTCCGGCTATCAATTCTTTGTTTGATGTGAATCTTGTCCACCAAGAAAAAATTTCCGTTTTGGGAAGAGACGGAAGTCTGATGGAGTCATATCAGGTGAATAAGGTGGGTGTGCCAACAATTCATACCTTAGTTCGTGTAATTTTGCCATGGTGACAGCACATGTGTGCGGGCGCTCGTCAAGAGTCGCAGCACCCATCTCGCAAGTAATTTTTTCAATTCTAATTCTTCAGTTAAAATGTGATATAGCCTTTCAGATGACATCTGGCAAGCATGAGCAATTTCATGCACTTTCAATCGGTGATCCTCCATGACCATTTTGTGCACTTTTGGAATGATTTCTGGATTAGTGACACATCTTGGCCGACCACTGGGTGGATCATCATAAAGCTCTCCCAACCAAATTTAAATTCATTTGTCCACTTGGAAACAGTTGAATATGAAGGAGCAGAGTCCTACAGTGTATTCTGGAAATCAGCATGAATATCCTTTGCTTTCATACCTTTCTTTACAAAGTACTTAATCACTGCTCGAATCTTCGCAGTTGACTTGGTGGGAACAACAACAGAACCACATCACCACCACAGCTCTCTTCCAAGAGCACTGATGTGGCACACATTTACAGGCAACAGTCCAATGAATATCATGTGAACAACTCATTGTGCTAGTGCTGACCTCTCATGGTGATTCCGAGAACTTTTCAAACCCCCCTCGTGGTATTGTCATTGTGAACTGCTCATTTCTTCATAAATTCACTCTTGCTATTAACTACAAACACTATTAGGGAGTAATTCTATTGATACTTAACTGTAAATCCTTGAAAAGGTCTCATCAGATGAAAAGGACTCATCGGATAGTGGTTCCATCAACAAAATGACAAAAACTTCACATCTTCCACACTGCATCCTAAAAATGGTACACGCAAAGATACTTTCAAGATAAGGCACCGATAAGTAAATAAATTATGAGTTTTTCCCTTCCCTAATATTCTGTATGCTGAGCCAAAACTCATATCTGGACAGCTGTAATTTGTGTGTGGCACTCTGTCAGTTACAGAGCACTGAAATCAAATGACAGGTGTTCAGATTTGAGTCTGGTCTGGCAAATAGCTTCCAGTTGCCAGACTTCATAATGACTATGAATGTTCATGAATAGACACAATTTGTAGTTGAAATACTGGAAATGCTGCATTTTATATTTCTTATAGTCATTAGGTCTGCTTTTAGAAAACATTTTTATTGTCCCTTGAAAAAGTAATAAACTTAAGAAAATTGTTACTATGTTAGTATACACTCATGTGATCTCACAGGCTGTATTTAATATAGTAAGTTGCTACCTTGGCAGAAAGGGGTGGGTGGCAAGGTGCCCATAACTCCCCACCCCCGTCAGCTCTCAAGGAAAGGAAAAAATAAAGTGCATTCTAGTGTTTCTATTTCAGGAAAATGATTGAAAAGTTGATATTATGCAGGTATTTAATGGGGTCAGAAATGGACCTTTTTAATGATAACTTGCCAAAATATTAAAAATACTCCATGCTCCACAGATCTTGCACCCCCTCCCCCCTGTACAAACTATCATATTGCTGCTGTTGGCAGGGGGAGGGGGAGGGGACTGATGCTTACTCAGTTATTTTAAATACTGGGTTGTTATAATTAAACTTTACCTATTTAACACATTACGACACAGAAACTAATTACCGTATGAGTACCAGACTTGGTAGCATTAAGGTCAAGGACGTGGGGAAGAGAAATAATCAGACCCAATCCAATTGTAACAATTTTAATGCGCTACTATGGTACAACATACCATAACATACTGGTACCATTACTGCTACAAAAGAGTCTCAATACGGTGCCCATCAGTGTCCAGAAGAGTCTGAAAGTGCAAGATTGCACTCTGCACAGCAGAACGAAGCATGTCCATAGGTATGCTGGCTACTTCTCTTGATATGCTGCACTTAAGATCAGCACATGTGTGTACGTTCCACTAGTAAACCCTGTCCTTCAGGTAGCCCCACAAACAGAAATCACAGGGACTGAGATCAGGTGATGGTCCTCGCCAAGCATTTGGAAATGATTGGCTGATAATTCGGTCATTTCCAGACGTGTTTCAGAGAAGCAGGTGAACTACACCAGTAATGAAAACAGTTGATTTCAATGTGCCTCTCTCAAGTAGGGCGGGTGACATGCTGGTGAAGCATATCGCAGTAACATTGGACAGTCACATTGCACGTCCTTTCTTCAACAGGCCAACGATGAATATAGCCATGAAGCCTCACCATATGGTGACACATACACCAAGCAGAGGAACTTCATGTGTAGTGACTGGAGGTGAAGATCCCCACACTCAGCAATTCTGTGTGTTCACCTCACCCATCAGAGAAAATTGAGCTTCATCATCGTCTACCCATAGGATGGCCCAGGGCCAGCCCTCATCGACTTCAATCCTTGCGAGAAAGTGGAAAGTGAAGTCAACATGTTGTTGCACATCCTGTGATGCAAGCAGCTATGTAATATGAATCTTGTATGGATACCATTTGAGAATGGTTTGAAACACGTTCTGTACAGTGGACCACAGGATGTTCAACTGTCGTGACACAGCACGCGCACTGCCTGATGATCAAGTATTGCATGCAGTGTTGTCTGCCATAACAATAGTGATTTCATTAACCACCTGTGGTGCAACCAGTCAGCAGCCTCTTCCTGGAGTGATGCCCTTTCTAAGTTGATTCAGGCGGAGAAAGAGGACCCATCCAGAATTCTTTCAGCCAGTGATATTCTCAAAGTGCAGCTGCAGCATTACTGTTACTTTGATAATAGAGCTTCACCAATAATGCCCTGCTCCTTTTGTCCAAGCTCGTGTTGACATATCAACAAGTGCACTGCGACTGGTCAAGTGTGTGTGACTATGAATCACAATGACTGAACACAGCACCTGGTGGCCGTAGATGGAACTGGACAGTGACACTGTGATACATGAGAATCATTCACCCCATACTCTGGACATTAACACTGCCAAGTTTGGTACTCATACGGTAATTAGTTTCTATGTTATAATGTGTTAAATAGGGAAAGTTTACTTATAACCACCCAGTATCTAACAATGGAAAATTCAGTATGGAGCAGTAACAATATTGGGAAAAGGATTGCTACTCACCATATAAAGGAGGTGCTGAGTTGCAGACAGGCAGAACAAAAAGACTACTAAACGTGTAAGCCTTCAGACAGAAGACCTTCTTCTGAAAAAGACAACATGGATAAACACATTAACACACACGTAGCTCACACACACAATGACTGTTTCTGGCTGCAGACTGCAAGCAACTACGCATGATGGGAGAAGCGATCTGAGTGGTGGGGGAAAGGAGGAGGCTGAGATGGGGAAGGGGAGAGAGAGAGCATGGTATGGGTGGGGGACAGTAAAGTGCTGTTTGTAGGAGCATAATGGAGCATAGTGTAGGGACAAGTTGGAAAGAGGACAGGGCAGCCAGGTGGAAGGGGAGAGGGGGGAGGGTAGCAGGAGAGGAAAGAAGTAGAAAGACTGTGGGTGTGCTTGTGGAATAGAAGGTTGTGTAGTGCTGGAGCTGGAGTACAGAAGGAGATACGTAAGTAAGGACAAAGGCTAGAGGAACATTGGATAGAATGCAGGGAGAGTTTGCATCCATGCAATTCATAAAAGCTGGTGTTGGTAGGAAGGAACCAGATGGCACAGGCTGTGAAGCAGACATTAAGATTAAGAAGTTGTGATGGGCACCATGCTTGGCACCTGGGTGATCTAGTTGTTCCTAGGCCACAGTGTTTTTTTTTTTGGGGGGGGGGGGGGTCATTCATGTGGACAGACAGCTTGTTGGATGACATGGCCATGTACAATGAACCACAGGGGTTGTGGCTTAGCTTGTAGATAACATGACTGGTTTCATAGGTAGTTCTGCCTTTGATGGGATAGGTGGTGCCTGTGACGGGTCTGGAGTAGGTGGCACTAGGAGGATGTATGGGACAGGTCTTGCATCCAGCTCTATTACAGGGATATGAGCCATGATGCAAGGGTTTGGAAGCAGGGCTTGTGTAGGAATGGATGATGATATTGTGTGGGTTCTGTGGGCAGCGGAATACCACTGTGGGTGGTATGGTGAGGATAGCAGGTAGGACATCCCTCATTTCAGGACATGAGTGGTACTGAGTCATGAGGGGAAGGCTCCTCTTGATCTGGACAGTGAGGTGGTGGGTGAGCGGAGACATAAGGCACAGGAGATCTGCACCCACAAAGAGCACTTTTCTGTCCCCCACCCATACTCTGCTCTCCCTCTCTCTCCCCACTCCAGCCTCCTCTTTACCATCCCTACCCAGACTGCTTCTCCTATCATGCGCACACAGTTGCTCACAGTCTGGCCTGGGCAGCCAGAGATAGTGGTCATGTGTGTGTGAGTTGCATTTCTGTGAATGTATGTGTGTGTGTATGTTGTCTATTTCAGAAGAAGCCGTTCTGGCCGAAAGCTTATGTGTTTAATAGTCTTTTTGTTGTGCCTGTTTGTGAGTCAACATCTCCAGTATATGGTGAGTAGCACACTATCCTTATCAAATATTGTCAATTGTAAATGTCTGTTGTCTGTTTCATATTAGTTGAATATCTGAATGAATTCTCTTATGTTTATTAATGAATAACAGTGTCTGTGTCTTCATTTGTAGCAATAGAGGACTGTTGAACAGCTAACAGGACTGAGTGGTCTTCTTTACTCCTAAATTATTTACAAACCTCAAAACTGAAAAAAATCACAGAAACACTACATAACAGCCCTTTTATTTCAGGAACTGGACTGCTACCTGGCCCTATTAATGAACTACATGCAACTGTTGTCACTGACAACAGCATAACATTGGAGTGGGAGCCTCCAAGTAACAGCACAGTTACAGGATATATTGTTCACTACCAGAAAGTGGACAACACCTCGATGCACGAAACAGTGCTAAAGCTTGACAATGTAAGACATTAATCCTGACATCTTCAATTAATTATCTGTTAAAATATCTGTGTCCCACCTTAAATTGTAATACCATGTGTGTTTCCACCTCCATGGTAAATACCTAGATAGAAAACAACAATTAGGAGAGTTGTCAGACATAAGGCAGAAAAAGAGAAGCCCACAACTAAAGAACATAATTTGCACTTGATAATTTATTGGTTTTTTTCCCCCCAGAAAGCCCACCTTTCTGCCATTTTGTAATAACAGCTGATTGAAAAACATAGATTAATTAATTAGGGTATGCTGCAACTGTATTGCATTATTTAACATCAAAATAATCATGGACTTCAGTTAAGTAGCCATAGATCAACAGTTTTACAGTGGCTGATAAGAAAGTTGGGGATTTGTCAACATTAAACAAGAAAACTCTGATTCAAAGGCACAGCTACAAAACAAAATGTATGGCTTGTTATTGCTCACTCTTTAATGAATAATGGAAGAGCAGTGCCTGATATAACTGCTATAAAATGTGGACTTCTGTCAGTAGTCATCAAAGGAAAAATAGACCAAACAGAGCATAAATACTGAGTAAGACCTAATAAAATTCTGAAATTTTAATCAGGAGCAGTCCTGATATCACATGCTATGCACATGAAGGGTATTTTCTGTGAGACTTATTTAATCAGGTAAACATCCACAGCTGAGGAACACATTTATAGAATAACAACCCATTGCAGTTGCTAGTAAATTAAGGAAAAAATTACTAGCAACTGAAGTGGATTTTTATTCTATAAATATTCTATGAGACTTCACTAGAATCAAAGAAATATTTGCTTGCATGAGTTCTGGATGTCAGTTGTTATGACTCTGTATGCAATAACATAGTATGTAGGTATGATATTTGCAGTTTCCTGATGCTCAACTGAATAGCTCTTGTACGTGTACCAAAAAGCAAGGTACCAAATACCTGGAGAAGTTTGATGTCAGAATATCTATGACAGTGGATAACCACAAATGAAAATTTTAGAAACAGTTTAGTTAAATAAAACTGTGGGAAATACAAGTTGGAATAATGTTAGTTAGAAATCAAATTCACAACAGTACTGGTTTGGATTTATCACTGCTGACAGAGTTGAACATTTGAATTGGATTTTGTATCTGTAGCATGGAAATGATTAACTTCCAAAAACATTTTACATGAAGCAGCACCTACTCTGTCCCAGAATTCTGCAGAAAAAAATCTGCATCATTTTGCATCATCTTCTTTAGCTGTTACATCATCCTTGGCATGCTGCATTGTTCTTCAGTGGATACTAGAGCAAGGAACAGATGCTGTTAATGAACAGAGGGTTCATATATTAATTTATTCTACATAAATTATCAGATAGTAAAAATATAATGTAATTGTATAGATAAAATAATCCACTCAAAAAGTGGCAGCAGAACACATACTTAAAAAAAGGTAATATTTATGCAGGCATTCGGAGCCAATGGCTTCTTCCTCCAACAAAAGAGGAAGGGAAAACACTGGAAAGGTTTTGGAAAAGTGGCAGATATCTGAAAAGTCACCCAGAACCATGGGTCAGGGGAGACTTACTGGACAGGGTGAGAAGGAAATACTGATTGTTGGGTACTGCACTGGATGAGATTTGAAAATCTGAGAGCTTAAAGGTGGACGCAGGGTAATATGCAAGACAGAGATTATACTGAAACATTGTACACAAGTTAATAAGGGTGAAAAGCTAAGTGCATTATATGTAAGAGGTGGGGGGGGGGGGGGATGGTGAAAAATAAACACGTCAGAAAATGAAGATGTATAAAACTAAAATGGAGTGAATAAAGTAGTAATTAATATGAAGAAATGCCAAGACTCAGAAATTAATCTAAATTAAGGCCAGGTGGCTGGTGAGAACCAAGGACATGTTGTAATGCTAGTTCCCACCCATGAAGTTCTGAGAAACTGATGTCTGAAGGAAGAATCCAGGTGGCATGTGTGGTGAAACAGGCACCGAGGTTATGACTGTCAAGCCATAGAGCATGCTCTGCAACACAGTGTTGTGTGTTGTCAGTATACCCCCCCTGCCTATGCCCACTCATCCTAACCGATAATCTGGTGGTAGTCGTACTGATGTAAAAGGACCAACAGTGTTTCCATAAGAGCTGGTATATGATGTGTGTCATTTCACAGGTGGCTCTCCCTTTGATGTTGCCAGTTACAGGGTTGTGATGTATGGTGGTAGGAGGCTGCATAGTGCAAGTCTTGCAGCGGGGACAATCAAACGCTTAGGAACCATAGGATAGGGAGATGGGTGCAAAAGAAGCATAGTGTCTGACAAGGACATGGTGGAAATTTGAGGGCAATGAGAAGCTGTTCTAGATGTGGTGGACAAAATCTCAGACACCATGGATCTCATTCCATGTATGATTTTAGGAAATCATGGCCTTATTGAAGTAGTTGATTAATATACTCCAGACCAGGATAATACTGCGTGACAAGAGGTGTGCTCCATAGTGGTTCTTTGGAGAGATGAGCAGTATCGCCGGCCGGGGTGGCCGAGCGGTTCTAGGCACTACAGTCTGGAACCGCGCGACCGCTGCGGTCGCAGGTTCGAATCCTGCCTCAGGCATGGATGTGTGTGATGTCCTTAGGTTAGTTAGGTTTAAGTAGTTCTAAGTTCTAGGGGACTGATGACCTCAGATGTTAAGTCCCATAGTGCTCAGAGCCATTTGAACCATTTGAGCAGTATCAGGATTGAGTGTGGTGGCTTGGGAAATCTGCTTTTGAACTAGGCTGGTGGGTTAATTACATCCAGTGAAAGCTGAGGTGAGAATGGTGGTTTGTTGCTGTGAAGAATCTGCATCCAAACAAATACATTTGCCTCAAATGCCAAGGCTGTATCTGAGGCAGGGAATGTTTGACATGGAAAGGATGGCAACTGTCAAAATGTAAGTGCTGTTGTTTGTTAGTAAGTTTAATGTGGACGGAAGTGTGGAGCTGGCCTTTGATAAGGATGATATCAACATGAGGAAAGGGGCATGGGATTTGGAATAGGACCATGTGAAATTTAATTGGGAGAAGGTATTTAGAGATTCCAGGAATTTTAACATGTTAGCCTTGCTGTGAGTCCACATGGCAAAGACATCATCAATATATCTAAATGAAACCACCAAACCAGGGGTTGAAGACATGTGTTCCAGGAAGACCCCCACACAGCAACCCATGAGAAGGTTCACAAAAGAATGAGCCATCCTGGTTCCTATGGTCATACTCCTGATCTGTTTTTATGTCTGACCCTCAAAGGTGAAGCAGATGTTGGTAAGTATAGAGTTGATCAACATGAGGAAGAAGGATGTCATAGGTTTGGAATCAGGTCAGTGCTGACTGAGGAGATGCTCAGCAGCCAACAAACTATGGACATAGGGGATGTTGAAATAGAGGGAGGTGGCATCAATGGTGATGAACAAGGTGTCTGGTGGAAGTGGGACGGGCATGAATTTCAGACAATCTAGGAAATGGTTTGTGTCTTTAAGATAAGGGTAAAGACTTCCACTATGGATTGCAGGTACTGCTCAGCTAATACAGCTACATGTTCGGTGGGTGCTTTGAAGCTGGCAACTATAGGATGGCCAGGATGATTGGGTTTATAGATCTAAGGAAGAAGGTAAAAGGTGGGGGTGCATAGTTTGTTTGGGTTAAGAAGGTCTAGACCGAGGTGTTAGTCCTTGTGAGGGGCCTGAGGTTTTGAGGAGGAACTGCAGGTCAGTTTGAAACACAGGGATTGGATCTTGATGGCAGATGCTGTATGTAGAGGTGTCAGGCAGCTGGCACAGACCTTCACTTAAGTACTCCTTTCGGTCAAGTACCACAGTGGTAGATCCTTTGTGTGCAGGGAGAATTATGATGGAGTCATCAACTTTTATGGAATTCACAGCTTGGTGTTCTGCAGAGGACAGGTTAGGATCATGTTGTAGGTACCTGAGGAAGGGTTGTCAAACAATGCTAGATCTGAGGAAAGGCTTGTATAGGATGATTTTGAGATAGTGGTGATGGATCATGTTGGGATAATGGTCAGAACTGTTCAAGACAGGGTTCAGTGTCAGGTTTGCTGTTGGAAAAGTTTTGAGTTTGGATTGCAAATTATTTACAGTTGACATTACATGTGAAGGAAGGTAGGTCCTTCACCAAAGCAGCATGAACAAATACAGGTTTAGGACTGAAGTGAGACCCTTGGATAATATAGATAATTCAGGAGGGGACAGTGCTTTAGACAAGAGATTGAGAACACTGTCTTGTGTGACTGGTTCCTGTGATTTTGAGTTATTATTGGTCTGGGTGGTGAAGGCCATTGGATGTTAAGGAGGTTGGCCAAGCTCAGTCTGTAGGAGATGAGTGGTGGTTGATTGTGTGGATGTTTAGGGAGCTGTGGAGGAACAGGAAGGGAAACACCATTTTTGAGGTAGTTTAGGAGAAGGTGGGATAACTTTTTTGAGGTGAGGTCTGGCATGTTGTTGCACTCTGAAGTTGGCTCGGCAGATGATACCATCCAAAGAAACATGAAAGACAGATAACTGCAGGATTTTGTAGAAGCAGAGAAGTCTGGTGGAGTGGAAATTGGCAGATGGGTCACAGATTAGTCAGGAAGGGTAAGCGATTTCTATATTTGAAACTGATAAAGAACCTGGTGTGGAGTAGGATTACATTTAGAAACCGGGACTTTCAATGTTAGGCCTTTGGGACTAAATCCAAGGGACAAGCAGGTTTCATGAAATAGAATGTGGGATCTTAGTTTTTATATTGCAAAAGCATGTTTTTGAAAATAACAGATGTAATATGTGATAAGATTCATTGCAATGTGGACTTATGGTGAGGCTGACCTGTTAAAATTCCTGGAATCTCTAAATACCTTCTCCCAATTAAATTTCACATGGTCCTATTCTAAATGCCATCCCCCTTTCCTTGATGTTGATCTCATCCTCACTGAAGGTCAGCTACACACTTCTGTCCACATTAAACCTACTAACAGACACCGGTACTTAAATTTCGATGGCTGCCGTCCTTTTCATGTCAAGTGTTCCCTCAGAAACAGCTTTGGCATTCAAAGCAAACACATTAGTTTGGATGCAGACTCTTTACACCACCATTCTCACCTCAGCCTTCACTGGATGTAATTACACCACCAGCCTAGTTAAAAGGAGATTTCCTGGGCCATCACATCCAATCCTGGTACTGCTGAGCCCTCTGAAAAATAACTTCGGAGTACGCCACTTGTAACTCAGTATCATTCTGGTCTGGAATGTATTAATCAACTAGTTTGACAAGGGCATGACTTTCTAAAATCACCCCTGGAATGAGATCCATTGTGTCTGAGATTTTGCCCACCACATCTAGAACAGCTTTTTGTTGCTCTCCCTATCTCCTGTCCCACAGTAAGCTTCTTCTGCAAAAATCTCCCTATCCTATGGCTCATATCCCTGTGACTGTCCCTACTGCAAGGATTGCACTATGCACTGACCTACCACCATCTATCCCAGTCCTGTAACTGGCAAGACATTTACTATAAAAGGGAGGGCCACTCGTGGGATGACACATGTCATACACCAGCTGTTAAGGAAAGACTGTTGGGCCTTTTACATCAGCATGACTACCACCAAATTACCAGTTTTGATGAATGGGCATAGGCAGAGGGTCTATACTGGCAGCACACAGTACTGTGTTGGAGAGCATGCTCTACAACATAACAGTCATGACTTCAGTGACTGTTTCACCACACATGCCATCTGGATTCTTCCTCCAGACACTAGCTTCACAGATCTTCACAGGTGGGAATTAGTGCTACAACATGTTCTTGGTTCTTGCCACACACTTGGCTTTAATTCATGTTAATTTCTGAGTGTCAACATTTCTTCACAATAATTACTACTTTCTTCACTCCATTTTAGTTTTGTACATCTTTCATTTTCTGACCTATCTATTTTTCGCCATCCCCCTCCCACCTCTCTTACATACAATGCATTTATTTACTAACTCATGAATGATATTTTAGCAGTATTGAATTTGTATTATATTTTACTGATCCAAGTAACCATAATATTGTAAAATTTGCACATATGATATTGGACAAGTCAGCATACATTTTTGCAAGTAATTTTTACAATTATGTCGTTACAATTTTAATTGTTTCATGAAAGTTTGCTCAATATTACAAGAAGGTAATAGACATTACATTGTACTTTCAGTTGTTCATGCTTGAAGGCAACATACACTATAATTACGCCTGAGTGATCAGTTATTAAGAACTTTGTTACATTTATTATATTTTTCAAAAAAATTATTTATTATGTAAAAGTTTCACTGCAAACGATTTTTTTTAATTTATATGTGAAAACTCTTGAAATCTGTGTTTTTTTTAATTTCAGCTGGTAGATTACTATAAATCTGTATCCCAGCATGTAGAACACTTTTTTGGTAACAAGTCGTTCTGGGCTGAAACATATGTAGGTCAGACTGCTGACTTGTATCGTACTTAGGAATGTGCTCATTTAATATTAATGGGCTGTCTTGCATATTACCCTGTCTTCCACCTTTAAGCTCTCAAGTTTTCAAATCTGACCCAATGCAGTCCCAAACAATCAGTCTTTCCTTCTCATCCCGTCCAGTAAGTCACCCCTGATCTGCAGATCTGGGAGACTTTTCCAAAGCCTACCCCCTTTTCCTAAACCTCTTCAGTCCTTTTCCTTCACTCCTCTTCCTTCCCCTAGTGTCAGAAGAAGGAGTTAGTTGCTTCAAAAGCTTGCATAAATATAACCTTCTTTTATGTGCATGTTCTGCCACCACTTAGTGAGTAGATTTTTTGTCCATTCAGTTACATCAAATAGTAGAAATAATATATAACTACATTGCTGTAATTATAGCATCAGTTGCTAAGAGTAGATCTGAGTTTAGAAATATATACATATACAAAAGATTTATAAATCTGTCACTCTTCAATACAATGTCTATTCAGAAGATGTCAAGCCATGGCCAGTATGAAAGTCTATAAATATTTATTCAACTGGCAAACACACAAAACGGAGACATTCCACAAATGTTTGAAATTAGGTACACCCGCCACTGGCGCTCCGGAGAGCAGATGCATGCATCTCATCAGCAGTGGCATAGTTGTTAATGGCAGTGCCCTCATGCTGCAGTGGTGGCTGTAGGAAATGCGGCAGCATAACTAGTAACACATGTATTTGATAGCACACATTACTATCTGTTGCTATCCTACCATAATTGTTAGCTATGCATATCATGTGTTTTGAACATGCCCACTACGTTTTGAGGGGGCTTACCATTATGTTCTATATTTTCAGCAAATGAATGTAACATCAACAAGTGCCAAAATAACTGGTCTTGAAAGTGGAAGCATTTACAACTTTTTTGTTGTTTCCGTGAATGAGCACGGAACCTCGTTGCCATCCTCAGTTCTCATGATCAATATTACTAACACAGGTAATCAAGTTCTTTTCAATGTATTTTTATGAACTTTACATATGATCTGCAAGATAATATGAAACACGATATTCATGAAGTACAACATTTTTTGTCAGATGTTGGCAAGGAGGGTATTCCAGGTGTGACATCTCCACCACATTCTCTCGCAGTTTCTGGACACAGTGCTACATGGGTCACAATCACATGGCAACCACCAGAATTTAGTCATCCAACAGAACACATTGTGTACAGGTTTGTAAACAGCATTAAGTTTACTTTTTAGTTGACTGATGTTCCTTTTGTCATATATTTCTTCTAATTCACTACTTTATTGAAGGTAATCGAGAATGATACAGGATTATTCATAAGTACCTCAGTTTCAAAAGATGACTGTGCAAAATCTGCAAGACACAGAAAATAGACACATATCAGTGGAGAGCATCCCTGCAAGTTTTTTAACTCACATTACAGTTGTACAGTGTTGCCAAAACGATAATCAAACCATTGGCACACCTGTTCCAACATGTCATGGCCAATATTAGCAACACCGAACAGGGTAGCACAGAGGTTAGCACACTGGACTGGCATTTGGGAGGACATCAGTTTCAAACCCATGTTCAGCCATTCTGATTTAAGTTCCCTGTGGTTTCCCTACATCAGATGCCAGGATGGTTTCTTCAAAAGGGCACAGCTGCTTTCCTTCTCCAAGCTTGTGTTCCATCTCTAATGACCTCATTGTCAACAGGACATTAAACTTTAATGTCCCCTAATATCAGCGACCAATACTTCCTTACAATTCTTCTGAATTAAGCAACAATGGAAGCAGGAGACACACACTCTTTGACATAATCCCATTAGAAGACATCACATGGAGCTACATCAGATGACCATCGGGGCCACTGAAAAAGAGGAGAGTCATGATGGGCAGCTTGTACATCCTAACATGAGGCTGTCCAGCATTGAGGTAATCATGAACATATAAATTAAAATATGGTGGAGCATCATCTTATTGCAAAATGAACTCTCCACTGCCTTGCTGTAATTGTGGCATAAGCCTTGCTGTAGCATGTCCAGGTATATGAAACCAGTCACAGTTTTCCCTGCAGTGAAAAATGATCAATAAACTTTCAAATGAACATGTTACAAAACTTTAGATGAATCATAAATGCGTTCCACAATCTCTTGTGAATGTTCTGTGCCCGAAACATGCTTGTTATAAACAGAACACAGTATTCACACTATCTTTCAAGTTATGGGTCTTTTTCTAGTAAAAGTGCATGCATTCACACACACACACACACACACACACACACACACACACACACACACACACACACACACACACACACACACACAAATGAACACTACTATCACATGTGCAGCATTTATTACTGATTATCTATTATTGAGAGCAGTTGCCTGGAAAGGAGGAGGTGGGGAGGGGGTAGAAAGTATGGACAAGGAAAGTAGAGGGTAATGTGATAATGCAGGTAGGTTTTGTGACAGATGATGTAGCAGCTGCATAACAAGACAAAAGGCATTCAGAGGATAAAATAAGAGATGTAGAGAAAGGGAGAGGGCAGGGGAAAAGGGTGAGAACAAGATGGAGATGAACAGGGAGGAGAGAGATGGATGGGAAGGAGGATGGGGAGGAAGAGGGATGAAATGGGAGAGGGGGGTGGCAGAGAAGTAGAGGTAGAGAGAGAGAGAGAGAGAGAGAGAGAGAGAGAGAGAGAGAGAGAAATAACATCAATATGGGATTGGAAGGGGGGGGGGGGATGGTGGGAGAAGGTAATACGCAAAATGGATGGGGAAGGAGCAACATGGACAGAACAGAGAAGGGAAAAGGTAACTGAAGTAGTGAGAAACAGTTTACAAGAAGTTTAGGCCATTGTGAGAATGCAGGATATGCTGGAAATGCAATTCCTACCTGCATAGTTCAGAGGAACTTGTACTGGAAGTGAGTACCCAAATGTCTCTTGTAGTGAAGCAGCTGTTGAAGCCATTTTTGTCACAGTGTGCAGTGTGTTTGGCAACTGGATGGTCAAGTTTGCAGTTTTCCATAGTTTGGTGAGTGAATAGGGCAGATCTTGCACCTGACCTGACCACAAGGGATGACATTTAATAGGTTGGGTGGCAATTCCATAGGGAAGAGACTTTTTGACATGGAATGGGTGACAGCTGTCAAAGTGAAAGTACTATTGGTTGTCAGTGTGCTTGATATGAATCAATATGTTTATGGAGCCATCTGAGAGATCAACATCTCTGAAGGTTGTTCTTGTTACGACTATATGTTTGTCATACTCTTGAAACATGGCTTTGTCACTAAAAACCAACTTCTGTGAAAAATTCTTCTCCAAATAGTTTTTGTAGTTTTGTAGTTTTCAAGCAGTTGTCTTCTGGAATTCTGGATATATAAATAATGCAGTATTTGTGTTTTACTTTGGCTATAAACACATGGAACATCTGAAGTACCATTTACAATAATAGATGCAAAAGCTTCATTGTTTCAGATTCCAAAGTACAAGTTAGTGATGTAACCAAGAATTTGCATCTGGCACACCACATGAGACAGTACATAAAAAGCTTCAGATTTGATAGTACTCAAATGAAGGCTCCAGTGATCACACCTCACTCCCCATTTACTAGACATCAGAACTCAAACCAAATACCATATGAAATGGCATAGTGGTTAGACCATCGATGCTCACATTCAGTAGCAGATTAGATTAGATTAGATTAGATTAGATTTACTTTCATTCCAATTGATCCGTAGTGAGGAGGTCCTCCAGGATGTGGAACATGTCAGAAAAACAACAATACATGACAAATATTTAAACTAAAACAAATAAGCTAATGTACCATTCCACAGGTCCCAAGTGGAATGATCGTCATTTTTTAATGAACACTAAGAGTCATTTTACAAATACTATTGCACTGAATTTAAAATAAAAAAGTTTTATATTTATTTATAAGGTAAGAAACATGTAATACAACTACTGTAATACTTATTTACAATGAACACATTACTGCACTGAAATGGTGCAGAAGTTAGATTATACTTACACACACACACACACACACACACACACACACACACACACACACACACACAAATTTTCAGTGAACACATTACTGCACTGAAATTGTGCAGAAGTTATGTTGTACTTATATACAAATCAGTTGGTTTTCCTCAGAAATTCATCAATGGAGTAGAAGGAGTTGGCCACCAATAAATCCTTTAGGCTTCTCTTAAACTGAATTTCATTGGTTGTTAAGCTTTTTATGGCTGCTGGCAAGTTATTGAAAATGTGTGTTCCTGAATAATGCACACCTTTTTGTACAAGACTAAGTGACTTTAAATCCTTGTGAAGATTATTCTTATTTCTAGTATTGATTCCATGAATTGAGCTGTTGGTTTGAAAAAGTGATATATTTTTAATGACAAATTTCATTAAGGAATAAATATATTGGGAAGCTGTAGTTAGTATCCCTAGTTCCCTAAACAGGCTTCTGCAGGATGTTCTTGAGTTCACACCACATATAATTCTTACTGCACGTTTTTGTGCCCGGAAAACTTTAGCTTGGCTTGATGAATTACCCCAGAAAATAATCCCATATGACATTATGGAATGAAAGTAAGCATAGTATGCCAGCTTTTTCATTTTTATATCCCCTATGTCTGACAAAATTCGCATTGCAAACAGAGATTTGTTAAGACGCTTCAGCAGTTCTGTGGTGTGCTCCTCCCAGTTGAATTTATTATCAAGCTGTAATCCCAAGAATTTAACACCGTCCACTTCTTCTATCTTCTTGTCATCATATGTTAGACATATACTCTTGGGACACCCCTTACAAGTTCTGAACTGCATGTAGTGTGTTTTTTCAAAGTTTAGTGACAAAGAATTGGCTAGGAACCAGTGATTAATGTCTACAAATATTTTATTGGCTGATCTTTCTAAGACTACACTTGATTTGCTATTTATTGCAATGTTTGTATCATCAGCAAACAAAACAAACTTGGCATCTGGTAATGTTACTGATGAAAGGTCATTGATATACACAAGAAAAAGTAAGGGCCCCAAAATGGAACCTTGTGGGACCCCACATGTAATTAGTTCCCAGTTGGATGATGCCTGATAGCTTGATACATGTCTCTTTCCTAATAACACCCTTTGTTTCCTGCCAGAGATATAAGATTTGAACCATTTTGCAGCATTTCCTGTTACACTATAATATTCTAGTTTACTTAAAAGGATATTGTGATTTACACAGTCAAATGCAGTGGTCTTCAAATCCCTATCAAGCCATCAGCATTCAAGCCACCACCATTTCCTGCTCGGACACTCTAAAAACATCATAAGTATTTGACTCATCACTCATTCAGTATGAGAGGCCAAAATTCTGGGTGCAAAACAAACAGTAATACCAAAGCAAACAATCATGGTGTTGTTGGTCAACAGATAAGTGCATAAACAAGGTTTTCTCTTACACTATTATACATTCAATTTATGATGTTTGTGTGGATAGTGGTTATTTACCATTTTTCGTTATTACAAAAACATTACTGTCAGAATTCATGCTACTTAATTTGATGGCATTTTGTTATCCTGCATTTTACTCCTACTGTTTACATCCAACATTAATTATACCATGTTGTCATGTACAGGATGTCCAAGAAAAATGGTAAATGTTCAAGGATATGACAGGAATGCTCATTTGGAGCAAAAAACTTCACATGGACATATGCCTTATTCTGAATGGTACCAAGATGGAACATGTTTAAGTACTTTTGTTTTTCAGCTAACATGACGTGTGTACACATCTTACCCACCCAGCCTCTTTGACATTTTATTCTAGCCCAGTTAACTCATTGCTTTCAACCTCTTTGCTGGGGATGTCTCTCTGCATTTGAAGTAGCCCCCAGAACACACAGCTGTCTGTGGTGTGTTGCGAGTGAA